>NC_140585.1:37346618-37766618 GCF_964204655.1 Triturus cristatus | reverse complement strand
TCCTATTAGGCCTGCCACCCCTCTTCCTCTCTCTCCTATTCTGCCTTATGTGCCATACACACCCCCCATGCCTCCACAGCCTGTTTGGGACCCAGATGACGACATATATAATGATCCACAGGACCCTTATGTCGATCCTGATGACCCAAATCCCAATCTGGACACATGGGGAAACCCATATTCACCAGACAATAACACACCTCTTCTAGACCCCACACCATACCCTTCAAAACCATCCCCTCCTGATGACACCATTGCATTTCGTCAGTTAGTGGACAGGGCTGCTAGTTTCCACGGGGTAGATATGCATGCTGACCCTCTGGAAGAGGATTTCTTGCTGGACACCTTCCCAACCACAGAAAGAAGTGTCCGCACTTTACCCATGCTCAAAGGGGTTCTCAAACATGCACCAGAAATATTCAAAGACCCCATTAGGGCTAGGATACTCAACCCTAGACTGGAAAAGAAATATAGAGCAGCACCCTCCGACCCTACATACATCAAGGGTCAACTACAGCTGGACTCTTTAGTAGTTGTCAACGCACGAAAGAGGGCAAACTCACAAACCACTGGCGATGCCGTACCACCAGAAAAAGAGTCCAAACTACTAGAGGCATCAGGGAAAAGGGTGGCTTCACAAGCAGCCAACACCTGGAGAATAGCTAACACACAAGCATTGTTAGCTAGATATGACAGGGCACACTATGACAAACTAGAGGAGCTGCTACAACATCTCCCTGAGCCATATAAACAACAGGCAACTGATCTTATCCAAGAAGGAAAGTTCATCACTAATGCCTCGATAAAGTGTGCTCTAGATGCAGCTGACACAGCGTCTAGAACAGTCAATACAAGCGTAATGTTAAGAAGACACGCATGGCTTCGCATATCCGGTTTCAAACCTGAGGTGCAAACCACTATTCTCAATCAACCCCTTAAGCAAGATTTCCTGTTCGGGCCTGAAACAGATGTCCTACTAGACAAAATGAAAAAGGACACTGACACCGCTAAATCTATGGGTGCACTGCAGTCTTACCAATCCAAACGTTCCTTTCGTAGATCCTCCTATAGAGGTACAGGGAGAGGGAATAACACACAAACCTCTCAACCTTTCCAAACTACCTCTCAAAACACATTTCAAAAAGGCAGAGGAGGATATAGAGGAAACAATACTAAAGGCAGAGGAGGATATAGAGGAAACAATACTAAAGGCAGAGGAGGATATAGAGGAAACAATACTAAAGGCAGAGGTAGAGGTAACAACAACAATTGTACCTCCACCACTCCCAAACAGTGACCTCCTACACCTGCCTCCAGACCACTTAACACCAGTCGGAGGCAGATTATCACAGTTCCTACCTGTCTGGGAATCCATCACAACAGACAGGTGGGTGAAGCAAATTATCCATTCTGGTTACTGTCTGGAACTTACATCTACCCCACCCAACATACCACCCAAACACAGACCAATGTCAGAGGAACATACCATACTATTGCAACAAGAGGTCTTAGCAATGCTACAAAAGCACGCTATAGAACCGGTTCCTCCGCAGCAACAAGGAAAGGGAGTTTACTCCCTCTATTTCCTAATTCCCAAAAAAGACGGCTGTCTCAGGCCCATTCTAGACATTCGTCCCCTCAATCACTATATACACTCCGATCATTTTCACATGATCACACTCCAACAAGTACTATCACTACTACAGCAAGGCGATTTTCTCGCCACGCTCGATCTCAAAGACGCATACTTTCATATACCCATTCATCCCGCTCACAGGAAATACCTCAGATTCGTAGTGCAGGGACAGCACTACCAATTCAAAGTCCTACCCTTCGGGGTAACAACAGCACCAAGGGTGTTCACAAAATGCTTAGCAGTAGTGGCAGCACATCTACGGAGACAACATATTCATGTGTTTCCATATCTAGACGATTGGCTGATAAAGGCCAAATCACATCACCAATGTCTGCAGCACACTATGACCACAATCCATCTATTACACAATCTGGGATTTTCCCTCAACTACCCAAAATCCCATCTACAACCCTCTCATATACAGCAGTATCTGGGAGCAACAATAGACTCCACAGTAGCAAAGGCTTACCCAGCTCCAGCCAGGATACAGAACATTCAAGCAATGATCCAAAAATTCCAACCTCACACGCTCTTGACAGCAAGAGTGTTTATGCAACTCCTAGGCATGATGGCATCTTGCATATTCATAGTCCCACATGCTCGGCTACAAATGCGTCCCATACAAGAATGCTTAGCAACACAATGGAACCAGGCTCACGGGAAACTAAAGGACCTAGTGTTGGTAGACAGTCGTACCCATCGCTCTCTGCAGTGGTGGAACACACAAAACCTTTCAAAAGGACGACTGTTCCAAGAGCCAGTTCCACAGGTAGTGTTGACAACAGACGCATCACTCACAGGGTGGGGAGCCCATCTACTTCAACATACAGTGCACGGTCTACGGACACCGCACCAAAAGATACACCACATAAACTACCTAGAATTACTGGCAATATTTCAGGCAATGAAGGCTTTTCAAAAACACATAGCCAACAAGACTGTCCTAGTCCGGACGGACAATATGACAGCAATGTTCTACATACAGAAACAGGGGGGGACACACTCTCTGCAGCTTTCACGCCTAGCGCAAAGCATATGGAGATGGGCCATTCCACAAAACATCCATCTCCTAGCAGAACATCTCCCAGGAGTAAACAACCAGATTGCAGACCTATTGAGCAGACACAGTCAACAGATCCACGAATGGGAACTTCACCCAGAAGTCCTACTCCCGTTCTTTCAAGCATGGGGACACCCAGACATAGATCTGTTCGCCACAAAAGAAAACGCAAAATGCCCATCCTTCGCCGCCAGGTTCCCACACCCGCAGTCGAAGGGCAATGCAATATGGATGAACTGGTCAGGCAGATTTGCATACGCTTTTCCGCCAACCCCACTCATTCCATTAGTGGTACGCTAACTAAAGCAACAAACACTTACGATGATCCTCGTTGCTCCCACATGGGCACGACAATCATGGTACACAACACTCCTAGAACTCTCAGTCGTCCCTCATCAACGACTACACCTCTCTCCAAAACAACTCACACAGAACCATGGAGAGATACAACATCCAGACCCCAATCAAATGAACCTAGCAATCTGGCTCCTGAAGTCTTAGAGTTCGGATACCTTAACCTGCGTCCTGATTGTATGAATATCATCAAAGAGGCAAGACGTCCCACTACCAGAGCCTGTTACGCAAACAAATGGAAAATATTTGTTATTTACTGCCAAAATAATCAAATCAATCCACTAGACGCTTCTGTCCAAAACATAATTTATCTGCTACACTTACAAAGATGTAATCTAGCATATTCATCTATCAGATTACACCTAGCGGCTATTGCAGCATACCTTCAAAACAGACAACACGTGTCTCTCTTCCGCATACCACCTATTAAGGCGTTTATGGAAGGGCTCAAAAGAGTAATCCCTCCAAGAGCTCCACCTTCTCCAGTCTGGAATCTTAACATTGTACTTACTAGACTTATGGGCCCACCCTTTGAGCCTCTACATTCTTGCGAATTACAGTTCCTAACATGGAAGGTGGCATTTCTAATAGCAATTACTTCACTCAGAAGAGTAAGTGAATTGCAGGCACTAACAATTCAAGAACCTTTCATGCAAATACACCAAAATAAGGTAGTTCTCAGGACAAACCCTAAATTCCTACCAAAGGTCATAACTAGTTTTCACATTAACCAATCAATTGAGTTACCTGTCTTTTTTCAAAAACCACAGTCAGTAGCGGAAAGGGCACTCCACACACTGGATGTCAGAAGGGCCCTACTCTACTACATAGACAGAACTAAACCATTTCGAAAGACAAAACAGTTGTTTGTGTCTTTCTGTCAACCTCATAAGGGTAACCCTATCTCAAAGGCAGGAATAGCCAGATGGATAGTTAAGTGCATACAAATATGTTATCAAAAAGCTAAACGCACATTAACTATTCTCCCAAGAGCACATTCCACGCGCAAAATGGGGGCATCCATGGCTTTTCTAGGGAATATCCCCTTAGAACACATTTGTAAGGCAGCTACATGGTCTACCATACATACTTTCACTAAACACTATTGTGTTGATGTGCAAGCCAAACAACAAGCTTCTGTAGGTCAGGCTGTCCTTAAAACACTTTTCCAAACTACTGCAACTGCCACCGGTAACCACCACTAGAGGAGGAGCTGCTATACAGTCTATGCAATAATGTTACTGCAGCAGCTCATATGCCTCAAACGGTAAATGCTACTTACCAGTATGCATCTGTTCTTGGCATGTAGAGCTGCTGCAGTCACATGCCCACCCTCCTCCCTGGTGCCGAGCACAGTTGCAGTACTATCTTATTTAGATACATTTACATGGACACCTTTCTTTCTATTACTATCCTCCATCTTTGCCACAATGGCGAAAAAAACAATCTGACGATGGAGGAGCTGTCCATGCGCACTGTAGTCCAGGGGAGGAGTCACCTATCTCGTGAGATCTCGAAGACTCTTCCAACACAACAACGTGCAACATCCGGACCCAACACTAGGCGGCGATCTAATGCAATAATGTGACTGCAGCAGCTCTACATGCCAAGAACAGATGCATACTGGTAAGTAGCATTTACCTTACCTACTAACCTGTTGCCCCGTGAGTGCTTCACATCACCTGTGACTGAGCTGGAGTATTTTGCGCGATCCCCACCTCGCGTATTAAAGCACCCACCTGAAGAGTTCAGCAACAAGGTGGGACTTTGGAGCTTAGATTCATATTGCTTGAATCGCTGCTGCAATGCGTGCACCGTCGACCAATAAGGTCGTGAGCTATACAAGCTTGAAGACGCCGAGCCATTTGACCGACGCCTGCGGCTATATCGCAGATGCACCAGCTGGCGAGGGGGACATGGTGTTTGGTTCCGGGGGCCAAGAGGGCAATGTACAGAAAGATCGTCACATTGGTGGAAGATAGTAAGAGCAGCCTTGCCATTGGCCCGGGAATATCCAATGAGAACTGAGGACAGTATATTTATACCAACGAGCAGACCGGGAATATACAGCATTTCGTGAAACTGATGAAGGCATCACGCCGAAACGCGTCTTTCAATAAAGAATTGTTTACCTACTAACCTGTTGCCCCGTGAGTGCTTCACATCTCCTGTGACTGAGCTGGAGTATTTTACGCGATCCCCACCTCGCGTATTAAAGCACCCGTCTGAAGAGTTCAGCAACAAGGTGGGACTTTGGAGCTTTGATTCGTATTGCTTGAACCGCTGCTGCAATGCGTGCACCGTCGACCAATAAGGTCATGAGCTATACAAGCTTGAAGACGCCAAGCCATTCGACCGACGCCTGCGGCTATATCGCAGATGCACCAGCTGGCGAGGGGGACATGGTGTTTGGTTCCGGGGGCCAAGAGGGCAATGTACAGAAAGATCGTCACATTGGTGGAAGATAGTAAGAGCAGCCTTGCCATTGGCCCGGGAATATCCAATGAGAACTGAGGACAGTATATTTATAACAACGAGCAGACCGGGAATATACAGCATTTCGTGAAACTGATGAAGGCATCATGCCGAAACGCGTCTTTCAATAAAGAAATGATTACCTACTAACCTGTTTCCCCGTGAGTGCTTCACATCACTTGTGACTGAGCTGGAGTATTTTACGCGATCCCCACCTCGCGTATTAAAGCACCCACCTGAAGAGTTCAGCAACAAGGTGGGACTTTGGTGCTTTGGTATATATATATTCACTGAAAAAACCATAGGTTTCAGGGGCGTTCTAGTTAGCTGGACTTTTCACTCGTACAAAACCATTGAAATTCCCCCGTTATAGTTAGTTCAGCTAACTATAACTCGCACGCCCGCAATGCACTGCTGATGACGTCACATATTACATCACTCATGACATGGTCAGTGACATCACTCATGACATCTAAAAAACATCACTGATATCATCCAGTGAATGTGTGTTTTTCTGAAAATTACATATGTTTTATATATGTATATCTCAAGGTCGATGGAAGAATAAATGGGTATATAAGTGTCTAAATGGATGATTTGGTTTTGAAAAATTGATTGTATAGCTGACAGATTAAGTGTATCTTAGTGAATACATGGCTTAGTGAGTAATGTTTAAATATGTAAATATCTGTATCAGTCTCTCACTTTGTGTGTAAGTGGCTGCAAGGGTTAGTGAGTAGCTACATGAGTGTCTATATAGGTTATTAATTGGTTTTTTGAGTATCAGTATGAGTGTCTGAATGTCTGTATGGTTCGGTGGGGGGTATTACATAGTGCATAGGTGCATGAATGAGTGACTCACTGTTTGTATGTGTTGAAGACAGCATGTGTACGGGTGGATGAGTGTGTGCATGGGTGTGTTAGTGAGTGAATGACTGTCTCAATAGTGTCTTTATCAGTAACTACATATGTTTTAAACTAGTATATGTGACTATTGGTGTATATAAGTGAGTATATGTGAGAGTGAGAGATTGAAAGAGTTCCTGTATGAATAAGTATGTGTTTCTATAAGTGATTGTTTAAAAGACTAAGTATGTGTAAGTTTCTGTAGAAGTAAATGTGGTGGTGTGTGTATAACTGTATATGCAAGTAAATGGATGTTTGATTCTTTATTAGCATGAGTGACTGTGTGTGAGTAACTCTATGGATGAGTGGCATTGTGTAACAGGATATATAGGTGTATGAGTACATATGATGAGTGAGTACATATATGAGTGACTGTATAGGACTGTTGGTGAATGAGTGGATGTGTATGTGGATCTTAGAATTACTGAATAGGTTGTTGTAACTGGTATTGGTATGTCCATTGTTTTGAAAAATTTTGTTTCTATTTTTGAATGTGTGTATCAAAGGTTATATTAGGGGGAGAGGAGGTCTGCCACTCTATCACAAGGATGATGTCATCAGTGATGTCATTTGAGATGTCATCAGTGATGTCATGAGCGATGTCACTGACCATGTCATGAGTGATGTAATATGTGACGTCATCAGCAGTGCATTGCGGGCGTGCGAGTTATAGTTAGCTGAACTAACTATAACGGGGGAATTTCAATGGTTTTGTACGAGTGAAAAGTCCAGCTAACTAGAACGCCCCTGAAACCTATGGTTTTTTCAGTGAATTTCAAAGGTTTTTAGATGCTAATTTCTAACTATGCCTACAGAGATAGGACATGTGAAGAAAGAAGAAAAAACGCACAGAAAGAAAAAAAAAGGAAATGCAGGAAGAAGGATAACGTGCAGAAATAACAAACAGAAGAGCAGAAAGAAGCCTTGTTGCAGAATCATCCTGTACCCTCAACTTTTTCAGACGGATACTGGTGGTAACTGAGTCTGACTAACCAGTCCTAGAGCCAGTGCTATGTTAAAAGACACTCAGAATACAGTGAAAACACCTACATACACTAGGGAACGCTATGCGTTGGGGTCCCCCTGTGATTAGCATGACCTCCGCTGTAAGCCCCTAGTATATAATAGGGCAGGGGATTAAAACTACCTCTTAAAACGCGCCACAGGGCGTGTTTGCACACGTCACCTCAGGCCCCGTCCCCTCCCTTCCCCACTGTGTAAACACGCCCTGTGGCCGTTTTTAAGTTTTGAGATTAATTCCCCTTGAATCCTGAGGGTATCTAGGGTCCAACTAGCCCACTAGGTACCTCCAGTAGGCGCCACAGAGCTGCGTTGCAGAGAGGTGTAAAAAGTGGCACGGCCTGGACCACCTCCCTGCAAAGCAGCTCAGTGGCGCTTACTGGAGATACCTGTTGGGCTAGTTGGCCCTCAGGGACCCTCAGTATTGAAGGGAAATTAATTCCCCAACTTACAACTGGCCAGGGGGCGCGTTTGCAAAGGAGGGGGTGTGGCCTCCGGCGCGATGCCGGTCTTTTATTTATTTTATTTTTTTAAGAAGGAGGGCTGTGTGGCCCCCCTTCTTTTTCTAATTTATTGGTCCTGGGCCTGCACCCTAATTTTTTTTGTTGAAAAAAATACATTTGGCCCTCCCAAGGCCTTAATCGGCTCCGGGGACCCCAACCCCCGGGTCATGGCCTTTTTTTAAATTCTTTAGGAGGGGGGGCTGCGTTGCCCCCCTTCTCAGGCCACTTATCGCCCTGGGGACCCCATGCCCCGGGGCCACCCTTTCTTTTTTATTATTTAAAAAAAATATATATTTATAGAAACACCTAGGACATGCTGGACAAACCGTATGTACCTATCCCCATGACGATTTGCGTGATATTCATTAAAAGGCGACTATGCATACAATGAATCCACGTGGAATGTATTTACACCGCTAGTGAAGCTCTGACGTGTCTGACGCCCTACCGTGCCTAATCCCGGCGCCCCCGCCGGTGGGTACTCACCAAGTAGACGCCCTTGTCGTTTATGTATACAAACATGGGTAGCTATTGACGATCACATTTAATACACACGCACACCAAGCCATTCAAAGGGGATTCAACAAAAACTCGACCAAACTATGCAAGAAACCCCCATCACGGTTAATAAAACACACATCCACCGCCGGATGTGTAATACTTTTTATTTTACTCTCTGGAAAGGAGACGAACCTCACTTGAGAGTCACAGCGTGCTCCTGGCTGAGCCCAATGCTGTGTTACACCCACCAGTGCCCGCCGAGTGCCACACACCTGTGTTGTATTCCACCAGCTAGTGCGTATGCTATGACACTCTCTAGCCCATGTGCACTGTAACACCACCCCGTGAATATGTCATGCCACACTTGCCTTCTCACTGGTTATATTGCCCCATCTAACGTGCCTTCCTCGATGCCTATGTTATAACGCACAGCGCTATGCCATACATATTGCAATCTGGGATCCATATCTTTGTCACAGTGCATATGCAACGTTACACTCCCCAGCACATATTTTATATTACAACTTTAGAGACTAGTTAGGTTACACAACACTGCCCTGTGCATATTACACTCCAAGGCGCATATCGCATTGCACGCGCTAGTGCCTGTGCTATCTCACGCTCTCCAATGAATCTGTCATTGTGCACAATGTATTGCATATTATATTTCACGCCCCGGTTCATCTTGTATCACACTTTTTGGTGCATAGTTTATACCATATACTATTTCATTTTCAATCGCGCTCTTAGGACTATGTTCTATATAACACTGCGTCCACCTACCCTTTTCACGGGCATTACATTTTACGATGGGGGGGTGGAGGGTCAGGGGGTGTTTCTGCCAAGTGAGCCCGGAGTCACAGTCACAAACGTCCTCTTCTTCCTGAATAAAAGTAAGATTATGCTGCATACTTGTTCATATTTTAAGTCCCATCCACCTCCTCCCTATCCTCTTGTCTGAATCCATGGACTAGCCCCCTACCTCCTGCCATGCATAGTCTGATGTGCTGGCACTGCCCTCCATTTAGCATGATGTACCAGTCCACTCCTGTTGCCCTCCATTGCCCAATTCTATGGCCCATCATTTACCTCCTGCTTAGCCTCTGTGCTTAGCTTGCTGCCCCTATTCTCCTTCCCCCTGCCCTCCGATGTCTTTGTGCATGCCCCTGCTCCATCCTTTTTGCCCACCATGTTCCATGGACCTGCCACTCCTATCTACTCTGTGAGTGTTCTGTTGAGCTGCCACTCCCCTCCCACCTGCCTAGCATTGTCAGATGACTGTAACCTGTCCCTGCCACCTCCACCCTGCCTGTCCACATGCCATGCCCCTATCCCTTCCTCCTGTCCTCCATGGTCCATTTTACTGCCACACCCTTCTGCCCTCTCTCGTCTGTTGTGCTGCAACTGCTCCTCCAGCCTGCCCCGCACGGTCTGTTGTGAGGCCCCTTCCCCTGAACTCTCTTGTCTGTGCCAACGTCCTGACCCTCCCTTCTATCCTCCATGGTCCTTTGTGCATGCCCCTGCACCCTCCTTCTTGCCCATCATAGCCATTGTGCTGCCACTAACCCTCCCGCTTGCCATGCATGGTCTTCTGTGCTGCCATGGCCTCTCCCACCTTCCCTGTGTGGTCAGCTAGCTGCCCCTGACCCCCTCCCACCTTCCCTCCATGGCCTGTGTGTATGCCATCATAGTCTCACTGTTGCTCTCCATGGTGTCTTGTTTCTAGTGCCCATCCTGCCTGACCTCCATGGTCATCTTGCTGCTCCTGCCCTGCCCCCTTCTATGTGCAGACCCCTATTCCCTCCCTCCTGGCTTGTCTGTTCCATTGTAATGCCCCTGATCCGTCCCTCCTGCCCTTTATGGTCTGTTATGCTGCAGCTTTCTCTCCTGTCTGTCCATTATGGTCAGCTACCTACCATTGCCTCTTTCCCCTCTGTTCTCTGTTGTCCATGTGCATGGTCCTGTCCCCTCCCTATTGCTTTCTATGGATTGTTGTGCTGCACTCCCGTCCCGCATGCCCTGTGTGGTGTATTGTGCTGCTGCAAACCCTGATGCCTGCCCTGTAGTGTCAGTTTGGTGCACCTCTCCATGTCCCTCCTGTCCTCTGTTATCCGAGTCCATGTCCCTACCCCAATTCCTCCTGCCTACCATGATCCAATGTACCATACTCGCGAACAATTTGAACTTGTTAAGAGGGAGATTTTGAAAAAAAAAACTGGGGTATTGATTTTCCCCTTTGAGGTACATTGAAAAAGAGGAGATTGTAGACAGGAGACAGATCAAATAAAGCCCATTTGAGCTTAAAAACATTGGACGTTTCCTGGCTGAAACGGGTCTGTTGGCATGTATGGTTGTACTACCACTGCCTCTTCCTTCTGCCCACAATGGTCTACTATATTGCCACAGCCTCTCTTGCCAGTCCTGTATTGTTGGTTTTTTGCCCCTGCCCCCCTTTCCACTGCCCTCCATAGTCTGTTATGCTGCCACTGCCCTTCCTGCCTGCCCAGTGTGGTCAAATTGTTGCCTCTGCACTCTCCTGCCTGCCTTCAATTTTCAGAGTCCGTGCCCCTGGCCTCTGCCTCTCAACAGTATCCCAATGAACAACTAGATTGCTAACATTCTATATTTATTACAAAAGTGTGGAACGCCTGACGTCATCTTGATGTAATCAAAACTGTAATACCTAGAGCATTTCCTTTAGAAATTACATATATGAGTGGGTCTTATTTGCATCAAAATTATGGTTAGTGCTCTAAAAAACTAAAATGAGGACATGTTTTCAGAGTTTTCAAATAGCGACAAAGAACTTTTAAATTATTTGTAATCTTTATGTTTTTTTATCCAGTTGACCACTTGATTAAATGTTGCACCTTGGCGAGAGGATGTGGTGTTACTTCCAGAGCTGCAGACTTTGCATCTGGGGAACCAGGTTCGAGTTTCTGCTTCAGCTCAACAATCTGTGATTCTGGTCAAATCACTTAATCTCCCCATGTCTACAACCAAAATGAATTTGATCTTGTGTGATGTAACCAATGCTCATGTAAAGCACTCCAATACCTGACAAGTCTGCACTATATAAAACTGCAAATACACAAACAATAAGTGTTTTGCACACTTCTGTCATTGGGCTACATGTGGGCTACATCTGGGTGATATTTGGGCTACATTTGGGCTCTTTTGTCTCTGGTGGCCATCTTGGGAGATTTATTTGTTATGAAGTTTCCTAATTTCCTCATTTACTACAGTCTCCTCAGTAGGAAATACTTTCAGTTTTTTACTTTGGCTCCATCAAGAAGGCATTCAGATGTGTCACACATTTGCCATACATTCTGAATGTTAGCACTCTAGTTGCTCATTAGATCACTGTAGTAAAGCTACTGCTCACCAGGGAAGTCTGCTGCTGGTATTGAAAGTGCATGTTTCAGTCTGCATGTCAGAATTTTTTTATGAAATAGAAGAGGATTTGAGAAGTCACTCAAAATGTGCCCTAATTTTTCTTTCTTCAGCACTAATCATAATTTCTATGGTAAAATGAACCCCCTCATTGTGTTCCTTTTTAAATTAATTGTTTTAAGTGTTACCAGTTTATTCCAATTAAGATGGGTTCAGGTTTGCCATACATTTGTCATAAGTAAGACAGTAAGCGCTCTAGTTGTTCTTAAGAACACTCTGGGACATTCTGTCATTGGGCTATACTTGGGCTACATCTGGGTGATATTTGGGCTACATTTTAGCTCTTTTGTCTCTGTTGGCCATCTTGGGAGATTTATTTGTTATGAAGTTTCCTAATTTCCTCATTTACTACAGTCTCCTCAGTTGGAAATACTTTCAGTTTTTTACTTTGGCTCCATCAAGAAGGCATTCAGATGTGTCACACATTTGCCATAAATTCTGAATGTTAGCACTCTAGTTGCTCATTAGATCACTGTAGTAAAGCTACTGCTCACCAGGGAAGTCTGCTGCTGGTGTTGAAAGAGCATGTTTCAGTCTGCATGTCAGAATTTTTTTATGAAATAGAAGAGGATTTGGGAAGTCAAAATGTGCCCTAATTTTTCTTTCTGCAGCACTAATCATACTTTCTATGGCAAAATGAACCCCCTCATTTTGTTCTTTTTTTAAATTAAATGTTTTTAGAGTTACCACTTTATTCCAATCAAGATGGCTTCAGGTGTGCAATACGTTTGTCATAAGTAGGAGTGTTAGCGCTCTAGTTGTTCTTTAGAACACTCTGGGAAGCTGCAGTAGAACACAAAGGAATCAACTGACAGTCTCTGCCCTTGTTGGATGTACATGTTTTACTGAGAATGTCAGACTTCATTCTCACATGACTGAGAAAGATAATGTGAATTTACAGAAAATATGCTCTCAGTTTAGCTTATAGATCACCTTCCAAACCTCTGTGGGAAAAGCATGAGAAAATAGTTTTCTCTCAAACATGATTCATGATATCCCAGCAGAAGGTTTTTTCACATGGTAAAATCACCTTAGAACACACTAATCATAATTTCTATGGCAAAATGAACCCCCTCATTGTGTTACTTTTTAAATTAATTGTTTTAAGTGTTACCAGTTTATTCCAATTAAGATGGCTTCAGGTGTGCAATACGTTTGTCATAAGTAGGAGTGGTAAAATCACCTTAGAACACACCACAATTCCTAAAATGAGTATGGTACCATCAACAAATGATTTATAATATAACTAAAGTCTTAAACCTTCTATTAACTGCAATGCTTTTTAATGAGGTGCTATCATGTATATTGGTCCCAAGATGGCTGCCAATGTCAAACTCCTGTACTTCTAAAAGGCGATCTTCTCAGGAACAGATGACCTTGCCTCAATTCCCTCTTGTCGAAGCCTGCGACAGGTGATGACAACTGCCACTAACTTCAACCCGGGGGAAAGGGGAAGTGGAAGACAAACAAGAGAGAGACTGCCTCAGGATTACTGGCTCCTCTTCTAAGCGTCTTTTAATGGGTAACCTGACTAAAACCTGAGCGCTGCTCCTCTCTACTATTCCTTGTCTGTACTTGTGTTTGAATAGAAGTAGTTTTGATTTTAAGATTACATGTCATCTGATTAACGGGAAGAACCCTGAATCAGAGCGTAGCTTTCAGTGATGTAGAAATATTCTTCCTATTTGACCAGATGTACTCTTAAGTGGATTTTCTTCGTGTCTTTCTATCTTTTTCTTTTTCCTTTGTATCAGTAGCTATCCTGCTTGACTAGATAGTAATTCAAGTCATTAACCATAGACTACTTGGTTGGTTGTAGTCTTATTATATATATATCCATATTCTTGAATTCTTATAAAAAAGATAATACCAGTCCTGAACTTCCAATTTTGATAATTCTCCTCAAGCAGCTTCCAGCAGTTCAGTTAAAAAAGCTTTTGAAGATACAAACACACTGGACACGCTTACTTGAAGCTTGGAGCACTTCTCTTCACAGAAGTCACTCCCTGGATATCAAGCCTGCTCTCTCTCACGTGTATTCTCAGAAGAACACTGTTCCTTGAATCTAGAAGGACTTCTCAACTCCGGAGTCACTCCCAGGATGTCCTAATGCTGCTCTCTCACTCGTGACCCAAAAGAACTTCTCTGTGAGAAAAATTGTTTAAATTAAGAAAAAACATGCCCATAAATAAACACTGAAAATTCAGCTCTGACTTCCCTGAAGTGTTTCTTCATGAACCGCTGACTAAAACTTCAAATTCTCTTCCTCAAAATGAAGCGCACGGAAAGCACACTCCTGACAGGACTTTTCGTTCAGTTGAAGTGCACCGCGCGAAGGTCGCGCAGGCGCATTAGTATCTCAAAGACTTCTCGGGCGAAAACGACTAGACCGCGCACCTCTACAGGAAGCGGGCGCGGTCGAGTCTTGTCCCGTGATAGCAGCACGAACTAACTGGCGCATTAAACATTGAAGAGAGGTCCTCCAACCGGGATTCAATCGTTTCCATCCCACTTACCCTAAAGACAATTTAGGGTAAGTGGGAAATCGTCTTTTTAAACTGACGGTGCAGCAGGATAAGGGGTTTCTGACAGCCAACACTTCTTGGATGAAGTACTGACGGCCAATCAGATCTCACGATGAGATGTGTGGTTAGGCTCCGCCCAGATATATCTATCTTTTTAACTCAGGAACTACTGAACGGATTTACACCATTTAAGCAAAAGGCACGAGTCTGAACTGAGGACTACCTCTTTGCCAAATTTGGTGTAATTTCGTTCAGCAGTTCGGGCTGTAGTTGCGTCAACAGGTCCTATGGGAAAATGCATGGGGAAAACGCGTTTTGAGACCCCCCTTTTTTCTCGGCCCCCGCTTGACGAATCGCCGTGAAATTTTGAGGATAGGAGCGAACCGGAGCTGGCCAAAAGTTTGGAAAATTTCGCGAAGATTCATCAATCTGCGCCAACGTTATTCCAAATAGAATGTTGCGGATTTCCTATGGAAGATAGGTCCTAACTATAACTACCTACTGGCGACTGCCAGTAGGTAATATATATATATATATATGTGTTCCCTTTTCCACCACGGTCCACTCTTCAGAACGAAAAAAGGCACGAACTCCACTTCATCTGTGTAATTAATTTTATTAACTTCATATAAAAATGCAAATTACAACCATGTCCTATAAAAATGCAAATTACAACTGTGTCGGCGCTGTGTTTCGGTGAACAAGAAGTTATTTCTTCCACCTTCTTCAGGACAATAATGACAAAAATGTATGTTTTTAAAATATTTCACCTAAGGTAGGTGTATTCACATTGTTGTGTTGATCATTAGAAATCCTATGTGGGCTTGGTTTAAACATCCACTGTGTTGTCTTCACGCAAAGCGCCATATGATTTGAGAATCATGAATCGATAGACAAACTCCATAAGCTTGAAACATATGGGTGTGAGTGACAAGTGACCATTTAGCTTTGGCAACTATTGTATGTATTATAACTGTATATATAAAAAAAGAGGCTAAGGATTTACTCGTTCCATGCAAGTGTTATTATTTTATTTTAAAAAGTAACTAAACAAGCACATCTACTTGTTCACCCTCTGGGCACATTAAGTTAGCGTAATAAATTCAGATACATAGAAAGAAAGTATTACAGTGGATGATTAAACCAAGCCCACGTAGGATTTCCATTGATCAACACAACACTGTGAATACACCTCCCTAAGGTGGAATGTGTGAAAAGCAGAAATCATTTTTTTATCTTTATTAGTCCTGAAGAAGGTGGAAGAAATAACATCTTGTTCACCGAAACGCCGCGTCAACACTGTTGTAATCTGTATTTTTATATGACATTGTTATAATTTGCATTTTTATATGAAGTTTATATATATCTTTGTGTCTCAGACACCTGCGACTTAATCTATGGAGTTCGACAAGGATACTGCCTGAGCCCAACTCTCGGCATTACATACATGATACCTCTAGTCAGCATCATCTACTTTCAAACATCAATATCCGCTCCTAGCCATTCATGGGCACACAGCTCATTCTCTCCCTCACGGTTAGGACACCGAGTACTCATACCAAGTTCAGTGCCTGCATTACTGAAATCGCCCACTGGATGTAGACCAGCTGTCTGAAGCCGGACATAGACAAGACTGAAATTGTGATCAAGGCATCGGTGCCACCCCCTTAGTCTTGCATGTCCTGAAGATGCTGAGGAAGATTTTCAAATGGCTCCCAATCCGAATCAGGAAAAACATCACACGTACCCTCATCCCAACTGGGCTGGACTACAGAAACAGCTTCAATGCTGGGCTCAACAAAAAACTCACCAGAAGGTTGCCGAATATTCAGACCTCGGCAGCCATAATCACTCAACGTCCCACGCCGCATTCACAGCACACCACACCTGAAGGAGCTCCATTGGCTTTCCATACACAACTGAGCACAATTCAAACTCCTCACTAAAACTTTCAAGGCACTACATAACACTGGTCCATCATACCGCAACAATTGCAAATGCTTTCACAAACCTTCCAGACACCTCCGCTTGTTTGGATTCCTACTCGCAGACACCCCACACATAGGGAAACCCGTCGAGCCTTCCACATTGCCCCTGAAGCACGGGACGACCTACAGCTACGTTTAAGAGCCTCCTCCTCACTTCTTGAATTCCGCTGAAGACCTGGCTTTTCGAGAAGTCCCTCTAGGCCCTACATTTGGATAGACTCACTCCTGCTCAGTGCCAGAACACCCTCCTGGGCGATAATGCACTCTACAAATCTGCATTACAAAGCACAACATAGCATCCCTGATGACTGAAACATGAACCCCAAATTTTCTTTGGCATCCGTGTCATTTCTCAATTTTATTCCCTTTTGTCCACCATCATCCTCCCATCATTTTGCCTTAGTGTTTATCGCAAAAATGGTTTCTCATTTTGCGTTGCTGATTTTTTGCTCTATTGGAGCCATAAACATAATCCCTCATGGGATACCCAGTCTTCATCAAAACCTACATTACTTGTGGCACCACAGACATCAGGCCTTTACCCTCAGTGTACCGTGTGCAGTTCAGCGTCCCTCCTGTAGTCCTTGACATCTCTTAAGGCTGCATCAACACAGCCAGTTAGACTGGTGGGAGCTGATGACCCTGCAGTGCTGGCTGGGGAGCAGATAGAAGACCTCAAACCTGACTTCCATACCGAATATTTGTCAAGTTGAGGGCAATGTCGAACCTGTAAACTATACTGTAGTTGTCATAGTCCTTAATCATTTTGTTTTTGTTTGTTTCTGACAATAACCGGTCTGCTGAATGTGGATGTAATTGCTTGGTTGCTGGGAAGCTCCAACATATCCTGGTAGAGATGCAACCTGTGACAAGGAACAGAACTGTAGTATTGTGATATTCTCTGGATGAATGACGCGCTTTACAAATACAAATATTGTGCTTCACTGGTAAGTTGTGGGTCAATGTCAGAACTTTACTAATAATCTAGAACTATAGAATTGTATTATGTAGTGTGCATTCTCCTTGCAGTCAGTTCTGCTTGGAGGCCGTTTGTGCTGGTTGTGCCTGCTGCGTAGGGGTTGGAAATAAAGAATCCTGCTTTTATCTACGTGACTGGTCCCGTGTTGTTTGGGAGATACTACATCGTTTTGGCGACGACTGATGGTCCAGCCCCTGCCAACTTTCTACAGGAAAATCCACGGTGTCCTGTTTTACCACACCATGAATTCCACATTTTCTACAAGGTTGTGTCTATTTTAAAAATTCACACAAAGCAACCAGAAGAGGAATTTCGCCGAATAACTTCGCCAGTTTGTGAGTCAATTTTTTTTATGTTGTCTTTCCTGCAACTCTACAACGCTGCACTCTGCTTACTTTCAAATCCTCTTCATCTGTCACTCCACGCGCAGTTCTCATGAATGCGAGGAAGAGTGTTCCATGGTTCTCCTCCTGCGTTGCACCGATTGCGTTCCAGGCTTCTTAAACGTCACAGCGTCACAGTGCTCAAACGTACGAGGTCACGCTGCGTGACCCCAGCAGCCATCTTTGTTTTTTTCTTCATCAATTCAGAGTGTTTACTTTATAAGTATTACTGTTCACAATTCCCTCCACCCGCTCCGACGATTCTGGCGATTTCAACCGCTTTCTTTAGAAGATTCAGCGGTTGGCTCTAGCAGTTTGCATAGTGCTTGCACATCGCAGTAAGAACTTCATTTTTTTTTTTCTTTTCTAATACTCATCTGCTTCATTACTCTGTTACCCCTACTTATTATTTATTTTGGTACAGTTACTTAATACTAAATGGAAGGAAATTCCAGCTCAACGTCTGTAGCGGCGAGCTCTGCACGAGCCTTGAGTGTCACCATTACCCTCAATACGCCCAAATAATTCTTAACCAGCTTCAGGGGAACCTAATGTAAAATGGCTGGAGTTGAAAGAATACTTTGTTAATTAAATTGCCACTCTTGAAGACAATGGTAGTTTCATGCCTCCTGAGAGAAAGAAAATAATTTTAATGCACTGTTAAGGACCTGAAGGTCTCAGGGTGTACAATCGGATGCAGAAAGTAGAAAGAAGTGGCGATTTAGATGTTTTCAAATGTGCAATAGCTGACCTTGATGATCACTACTCACCAGCTGAATGTGTAGCTGTATCCCGACGTACATTCTATAAACGAAAACACGATCCCAATGAGTTAATTGAAGATTACGTGCCCGCATTAAAAAATCTAGCTATTAAGTGCAAATTTGGCACTTTACATGATGACATGACCAGGGATTAAGTGGTTATGTGCACCAACAACAAGAATAACCAGGACAGGCTGTGGATTGAGGGTGTAGCAAGTCTCCAGGATTTCATTACATTAGTTAAAAAAGCGGAACGTTCTGAAAGATGTGCTAAGGCTGTAACCCCTTCCAATGAGGCTTTATCTGTTAACAAGATCAGTGACAATAAAAGAGGAAAGACTCCTACTTACAAACAACAAAGGTCATATCAAAATACCAACCTGAGGAAGGAGGAGAACACCAGCCATTCAGGTTTCGTGTGTTATGGATGTGGAAGCACATCACATACTGCAAGATTTGACAGATATCCCATGAAATCAGCTAAATGTCTTGAATGTGGGATTATAGGCCATTTCTCTAAAGTTTGGAGGAAGAAACGTTTCAAAAAGTCTTGTGTCATCTGTATTACAGATAATGGTTCAGACTTGTCAGATAATTACTGATGAATCTCCTGTGAACTCTGACATTATTTCCTTTAGTACAAAGAAATATGTTGTTGTAAACATTACCAGTGGTGACAGTAATAAACCTATGTGCATGATTTCCTTTGTGGTATAACTCTGCAGGTTGCAGCAGATTCAGGATCACCGTTTACCATCATTGCTCGATCCATCTGGGATGATGAGTGTACTACAAGATAAGAGAGTGATAGCAGAACTCTCCAAATGCAGATTTGCCGAAAAGGTGGTTACTTACCTGGGACATGAAGTCAGTTCTTTAGGCATCGGACCTAAAACCAGTTTAGTGAATGTCATCATTGATGCTCCTGCACCCAAGTCCAAGGAAGATCTCAGATCTTTCTTGGGGCTTGCAGAATTTTATGCTAAGTTTGTCAATAAGTCTTCTGAAAAGACTCCTGTCATTAGATCACTACTTAAAAACAAAGTACAATTCACTTGGTGTGCTTGTTGTCAACCATCATTTGAAGAGATAAAGGAAGCAATTGCTCAAGCACCTAATCTTCAAGGTTTCGACCCCATTGTAAATACTATTGTCACCACTGATGCTAGTAGCAAAGGCTTAGGTAGTGTTCTAACCCAACTAGATGACAATATTAAGGAAGTAGTTATCGCCTTTGCATCACGTCCCCTCACCCCCACTGAGGAACGTTACTCTGTAATCAAACGTGAGACCCTAGCGTGTGTGTGTGCCCTAGAGCATTTCAAGAAGTTTCTATGGGGCAGAGCCGTAAGGACTCAAGACGCCAGAGGTACCGACGGACAGGGTGGTGCCTCCTTTCTAGAGCTGTGAGGCGGGGTCCTTTCGTCGGGCAAAACGGATTCCAACAGCATTCCGTAATTTGCAGAGGATTTGCACATCCCTGAAAGCAGGTGACATGGTTGTATTTGTTCCAACCTTGTTTTTATGACTATACATTTTTTCACCTTTTCGTCGTTAACGCAGTAGCAATATTCTGTTGTGGTCCTGAGGAAGGCCTAGGATTACTTAAATTTGGTTGGCTGAAACATGTTGACCCTCTTTTTCCATCCACGGACAGTTATTTTGTTAAAACTGTCTTTGCACTGTTTTTATTCTTGAGCTGTGGGAGATATCAATTAAAGGTTTTTTCTCTCACTGCTTAATTTTAATTCACTCATTCTCACTTTCATGCACTGCGCTCATCACTCCAATTTAAATCACCTATTCACATCTGCTGGATCTAACACCGCGAGTTATTTCGCTTCAGTAAGTTGACAAAAAACACCAGTGAGCTCCCCTTTCTCTTTGAAAGGCTCGTAGCCCTTAGTGGCACTAGTGTGTTGCTAGGAGGAGACCCAGATGATGAAGCATGTCACCTCGGTGAGCGATGGGAATCCGTCCTCTTTATAGGATGCCCTGTTTCTGTAAAAATGTTCAGTGTTATAGTCACTTAAGGCCCCCTGTTGCTTTAATAGTGCTCTCTTTGATTGGGTAGACCCGTGGATACTGTTTTTTTGTTTATAGCAATTGATTGGTGAATATATCCACACTAGGTCTTTAAATGTTCCCTCAGACCCCCCCCTCTTTCAGTGTTTGTTGTACCAGTTACGTCTAGCTATGGTACAAAAATGAAGAATATTGTGTGTAAAAGCAAAAATATTTGGTGGTTAGACACTTTAGCGATCACTCCGGAAGTTGAAAATTCAGGCCTTACTGATTCGGACAGCGGCGCTATTATTCCCGAACTTGCTGACACTCAAGATGCCTCTTCCACTCTTAAACCTGTGTTAGATGAGAATCTAGAATATACTCCCTATTATGTTGTACCCTCCAGTGATAAGAATGTAATTAAAACTTCTGGTGGGAGGATCGTTGATTGTAATGACGTTTTTTTTTTTTTTTTGCCTTTTAAGGGGGGGATTGTGTAGTATTGTGCTTCACTGTTAAGTTGTGGGTCAATGTCAGAACTTTACTAATAATCTAGAACTATAGAATTGTATTATGTAGTGTACATTCTCCTTGCAGTCCGTTCTGCTTGGAGACCGTTCGTGCCTGCTGCACAGGGGTTGGAAATATAGAATCCTGCTTTTATCTACTTGACTGGTCCCGTGTTGTTTTGGAAATACTACAGGAAACCGGACGCAGTCCCCACATTGGCTGCATGATCTAGACAACTTATGTTACCCTAGACCTGTGTACCATATTCAAGAATACTCTAAAATGGCATGGGATCCCCAGGTACTGGGTGGCTCTACCTAGAACAGCCCGTAATGCCCGGGTACTGGGTACCATGATCTAGAACAAAATATGATGCCAGGAGATGCCTTGAAATGCCCGAGTGTTGTGTGGCATAGACTGGACTCTCCTGCAATGGCACTGAATGGCCTGGTACTGGGCAGCATATTCTAGAACAGCCTATGATGCCTTGACACTGAGGGCATGTTCTAGAACAGATTGTGGTGCTATGTTCCATTTTCCAGAATACCTTGTAATGGTGTGGGATGGCGATGCCCTGTACTGGGTGCCATGTCCTAGAACAGACTTTGCCCTAAAATAGTGTGGGATGCTCTCACACTAGGGCCAGGTTCTAGAACAGACAATGGAGCTATGTTCCATATTCCAGAATATCCAAGATGGCCTGGTACTGGGTGCAATGTTCTAGAACAGACTATGAAGCCATGGTGCTGGGTGCCATGTTCTAGATCAGTCTTCAATGCCTTGGATGGCATGTTCTAGAACACACTATGATGCTCTGGAGCTGGGTGCCATAATCCAGAATACCCTAGATGGTGTGGTGTGCCCTGGCACTATGCCCATGTCCTAGAGCTGACTGTTGTGCTATGTTCTATATTCAATAATATCCTGGAATTGCATGGGATGGCCTGGTACTGGGTGCCATGTTCTAGAACAAACTTTGATGCTTTGGCACTGTGTGCCACATTCAGTAACACCTTGGGATGTCGTGAGGTTGGCCCACTCTGTCCTGCTGCAGTGTCTGCCCTCCCTATCTTCTGACACTCCTCTCTTCCATTTTTGGTTGCGACCTTTTCTAAAACAGTCTGATGAGCCCAGTGCATGAGCTGGACTGGTGGTGCCCAAGGGTGGGTGTGGGAACAGATGGGAGGAGAAAGGCTCTGCACATCTCGATCCCCTGGTCACCCATTCTCCTCCCTTTTTATTATTTTTCCCCTCTCTAGGTCTTTCCCATCTCACCTTATTATTAATGTTTAGCCTTTCTGTATTAAAGTAGTTTATTATGCAGTGAGGCTGGGAAGGCTTCACTATATAATAATCTCACTTTACCCCAAATAGGTCCTTGGATGCACACTACTAAATCCCTAGCTCAGTCCTGGTAGTGCGGCACAGAGCAGTCTGGCTTTACTAGAGAAACGTGTGTAAAGAATTTCAGAGTACCAACAAAAGTCGCCACCCCGAGTTCAGAGATTTTGTCCTGAGCGCAGCAGTCGCTGCGTAGAATTTAAAATCGTCCCTGGTGAATAATGCCACAATAGGCCTCACACCTCCCAGCTGACATCATGGAATAAATGAACATTTGAGAAGGCCTTTTGTTGTAGAGTTTTCATGAGTGTTCTGGCCTGAAGCCAGGGTTGATTCTAGGGTTCTCGATTTGAAAGGGACAATTCAGTGAATGAGATCACATAAGTTCTCAAAACCCCAGCTGACGTCATCAAACAGATGCACATTCTCGAACACCTTGTTGTAGTATAATGTTGTATATAGTTTACACACATGGCGTTAACCAAGACATTACATGCATATTTGATTTGAAATTTGTGGAGTACAACAATTGCCCAGAGGCATCCAATCCTTCACCCAACGTTCATACAGTGATACTTGAAACACTCTCACTAACAGTCTTACGTTCACTTGCACGATGTCACTGTCCTATCAATACTTATCTTGCGCCACACATAATAGATGGAATGTTAATTGAGTATAAATATGACGTATAAGAATGTTGGTGAACACTGCGATAAAGACTCCTGTAGGCTGGTCATGTATTACGCTAATTGTATGTGGGCCCATATCAATTATACCTGGAAAATCAAGAAGATACACTTGACTCGCTTTTTAATTCACAACACTCCTATTGATGGTTCTAGAGATGAAGGATCAGCAAAGAGAACAGCTTTTTCTCTATGTTGGATGGTCCATTAAAACTTCGGCCTTTCCAATTTTCGTAGCCTACGCAACAGGTGACATGCCTGGTAAAACATGGCCACACCACTTAAAATGGTTGATGGCTTGGGTAGTGTCTGTCTGCATCCTCTGAAGATTTAAAGTAGAATAGGCTTGAATACCCACATGTACTATTTCAGTAATCCAGCCTTTAAAGGATAAGTGCATGGACTGCCTGCATAATCCGTTGCATATCATGACACCTCGCTGTGGAGTGAGGCCTAGTGGCCATCTGATCTAGGGCTGATGCCCAACCCGTTGAACCAAGCCAGGAACCTAGTGTAGGAGAGTAGGATCTGCTTCACATGGGTACCCCCACTTTTTGCTGGTGTTTCACTGTTTTTCAACCTTAGTCTGGCTGTGGCCCTGCTAATCAGCACCACAGCCTAGCTGCTTCCACTCTAAAACGGTTTGCATGTACATTAGGTACATATCTAATTGGATTCTGGAGTGCCTTATAAGCCCCAAGTATATGGTATACTTTGTACCTAGGGCATAGGTACCTCAGAGGCCTACCAGGGGCTGAAGCATGTATTATGCCACCCCTGGGAAGCACTCCAAAATGGCACCACAGGTCTGGTACTGCAGCCTGGGTAAGGGTGTGCTTGCACCCCTTACAGTGGTATAGGCTACCTATATCCACATATATATACAGACACATATAAACCTATAAGTCACTCCTATGGCAGTGCTTGGTTTTGTGTGAGAGGGTGATGTGAGCTGAGCCCCTCTGCAGCTTTCGGAAATCTTTCCTTATGGCTGTTCTGTGATACAGCCATACCATATACTCTTAAGTGCATTATAACCTCACGGTAAATGCCAACTTTGGAATGGGTGCATCAAAACAAGTAGAGTTTGGTGTCATACACTTTGGAATACTACCCCTCCCGGCCAATTCTGGTGGCGGGGGTAGCATTCCACCCTTCTAGAGGGAAAGACATGTTCACACCGGTCAAACCCGGTAGGACTTTCCTGAGCCCTGGCATCACAAAATGGATGCCTCTGCCACAGACACGGGTCTGGCCTCCTGCTGCTGACTGAAACTCCGGCAGGGGAGGCCTGGACAATAGGTTTCCTGTCGATGGGAGGTGTAACCACCTCCCCAGACAGGCTGATGTGTATTGGGGCTGGGCGGGAGCACTCCCTGGTGCTTTGAAGTCCTGCACTGGGGGCACACTTGGTGTCCCTGTGCATAGTCCAGTTCAAACCGGTTACAGGGGCTACCTGCCCCTGCTCTGTGCGAAACTTGACAAAGGAAATGGGTGTAACCACCCCTCTTTCCAAGCCCACCCATAGGTGGGGCCTTAGAGTTAGTCCTATAGTCCTTACTATAAGTACAGGAATCCAGTCCCTAGGACTTTAGATTACCCTGGACAAAACTCTGCAACATATATCCTGGTTCCTTCGACTTTCTATCACGACTAGAAGACGGAAGAAATCTCCCTTGGGGTCAAGGAGGGACTCCCCTGCTTGGCAGGCACCAAAGAAGCAACTGACCGGTCTGCATCGCTGAAGCTTCCGCCGGACGCCGAAGTCTTTGCATCACCAGAGGTGGATTTCCAGACTTCCCCGAGGCTACCCTGAGACCACAGCAAAGCTGAGGCCCGTGGCTATCGTGGGTGACATGGAACCGCGACCCCTGGACACCGTGATGTTTTGCAGCAACAGCATCTTCCTGGGCTTCCTCGAAGTTGTGCGTTGGGCTCCGAGTAGCCCCAGCCCTGAGCACCTCCTGCACCGAAGATTGCTGTCCTCCACTCCACGAGTGACCCGTGGGCCAGTTTCAAGTGCGACCACTCGAGGCTCTTTCGCGATCACTAGCCCATTGGCTAGCAGGTCCCCACGAAGGCAACTCCTTTTCTGCTTGGGCTTTCCTGGTTGCTCCAGACGTGCCCTTACTTACCCTCACTGGGTGAGTCCCTCTGACCTTGCTGGTCTGCACCGCAGTCCTTTCTCTAAATTCCTGTGACTTGCCGTTGCCAAGGCTTGTTGGGTCCAATCTGGTCGCCGACACCGACAGACTTCGTAGGACAGCACGAATCCGGCTTGTGGACTTCGTCGACGCCTCCTGGACCTCATGGCTGAACAGTCAAGAAACCCATCAACTCACTTGAAGCACTCGACATCTGTGGGAATTGGTCCTTCCTGCCCTCGGTCACTGGCTAGTGACCCAGACTCTGTCCCCTCTGCTTTCAGGTTCCTTCCATCCTAGATCCAGGCTTGGATCTCTTTGGACACTTCTCCTTTTCACGGCAACAGCAGTTCTTTGCAGGCTTCCATTGAAATCGACGACGCGACACGACACCAAAAGACACCTATGCACCCCGCTTCCCTGGTTGAGGTAACTCGAGTACTACAGTGCTCTTGTGGGTGCTGGCCCTAGAACTTCTTAAGTCCAAAAGGGTTTGGTCCTGACTCGATTAGAAGTGTCCCTAATCTTTAAATTTCCAACCACGACATTGCCCATAGAAGATAACGGGAACCCGCGGTTGTGGTCTCACACTGCATACAGCCCCCAGGGGTCCCCTGTGTCACTACCTTGGGTGGTTCCTTGGGGTCCCAGCGAGTCTACAGGCTCTAGGCCTTGTGTCTAGTTCAGTCGTGGTTCTTATACCACTTTTTTGGTATATGGTTTGGTATGCCCCTAGGGCCCAAATGTGTATTTGTACTATTACTGATGATTGCAATCTTGTAGCTTAAGTACTTCGAACTCCAGTCTCATAAAGAGACTAGAGGGGTGAGTGTTAACCTAAATCCATATATTTTAAATATATACCTGGTGTAGTTGTCCTTTCATTTGATCATTCAAGAGATTATAGACTGGTAAAACAAGCTGCTTTACATTCCTTCAAGACTTAGCCTGAAGGCTGCTCTCCATAGCTACCACTAGGATAGCTTTCAATAAAGGTTGCCTTTAACCTATCACCATAAGGGGTTGTTTGGACTGATACAAGGTGCCCACTAGAATTAGTGGACAGCATATATCAGGCCAGCTTCTCACACCTAGGGATAGTAATCAATAATCGGATCTCTCTGACCACGCGAATCAACGTGGTTGCTCCTCCTGCTTCCACACCCTCAGACTCTTCTGAAAAATTTTCAGAAGACTCCCACTCAACTCCTAAAGAATTGTCACACAAGCCCTGATCACCAGCAAGCTAGACGATGGGAATGCAGAATCCTTTCTGCAGGACCACCCCAGATGTATTCACCTTTTGCTGGATCCTATATTTTTGCTGGCTGTAGAACTCTGTGCACTTCCCCTTTGCTAACCGGTAATAACGTGCATGTGCTCCCCCTTTCAGCATAGTGAATTTAGCATACCATAATTGGCATAATTAACTTTCATATATCCTGAGTATATAGCACAGAGGCTCCCCGAGGCCTGTAAGTTAAATGTCCCTAGTGGACTGCAACACCCATTGTGCCACTTTAGTGACAGTGCAAACAGGTCTACAGTTTTAAACTTGCAAATTGGACGTGTCAAAATAACCTAGTTTGACCGGTCAAATTCTTCCCTTTAAATATGTATAGTAATCCCTATGTAAGCCTTATGCCCCTACAGAAGGGTGCATGGTATTTAAAAGTAGGACATTTAGGAATTTAATGTTAAACATGTCCTTACAATGGAAACGTCACAAAAGCTATTTTTACTGTTGCAAGGCCATAATAATGCTAATTATGGTTAGGAAACAGATAGAAAAAATAATTAAACAATTTTTTAGTAGATATTAAAAATCCAATTCAATGGTGGTGTATTTTTAATAAACACTAATGAAAAGCTACTTTTAGAAAGTTACCTTTTCCCAGTCTCTGGAGGCCCATTTGCACTTCTTCCTTCCAGCCAGTAATTAGCATTTGAAAAGGTGTGAAATGCCTCTTGGGAGCAAACTATAGGTTGACCTGAATTGGCAGAAATGACTCTTCTGAACCTGACAAAATATGCAGGGTGGGCTGTGAGCATCCATTTAACATTACAATGTCAAATCCGGCTTGAATGTCGAATTATGCATGACAGGTCTGCGGTGGTTTTATTTAGAACACTTGGAGTGCACTTCAAATAAGTCTCCCCGTCACAGGCAAATGATAGCTAACACCTGGGCAGGGCCCTTACTTTGTCCGTCCCTCCCCCCCCTCCCCCCCCCGCCAGACAGGCTCCAATCACAGTGGACCTCGTTTTGATATTAAAGTGTCAGCTTCTGCTTGAATGTAAATTACCTCTTAACAGATACATATAAATCTTGGGGTGCTCTTCAAAAAAGAGAGAGAACAGAATGCAAGATAAATCTGAATCTACTGACTGATTGCCAGAAAACACTGCTTTGTTTTACCAGACTTCTGTCTCTGGGTTTGTTTGGGGTATAGTGACTGCCCCAAATTGGATTTTGCTGTATGATATGGGAGGCACAATCATTACCGTAGTACACTCAGATCACTGACATAATATTGCTGCATACAATATAGAAGCACAAAAATATTGGAAACTAAATATTGATAACAAAAATAATGACTTCCTATACTGAACTATTAAAACCCCAAATATCGAGAGCACAAATATTATTGTTAAAAATATCGATTTTAACCTATATCAAAAACAGAAATGTTGGAAACAAAAAGCTAATTTGCATTTGAAATTTAAAAGAATGGTAGCACTGGCTTGTGTCCCTTTCACTGCATCGCTCTTAACACAGATGCCAACCTATATTCCAAATGCGATGGTGGAAGGTCTGTGACAGCATCTTGGTACGGGAAAACAAACCACTCAGGGGAAGGATGGCACAGTGCCTTCCAATCCACAAGCAGAACGCAACCTACACTGTATACATTTAAAGATTCATTAGAAAAAGAGCAAAGCTACCAACCACTACAAATGGAGCAATCTGTTAGCCAATTTGCCCCTAAACCTAGCAGAAAAACCAAAAGAATGTACAACATGCTACAATTTAAAGTCAAACTATTCATAAACAACAAAGGAGATTACTTAGAAATAATAGCCGAAAGCATATTATAAAATAAATATTAACCTACAAAAGTCCTAAAAAATTATCAAAAAATCTTATCCAACACAACAAATCATTTTGTTAATAAATAATAACTATAATGTATTACATTAGTCAAAAAACTTATTATAATTCCAATATTAATGAACTGAGATCATAAAATATTATATAGATTATTTAAATAAAATATTAACTGTAACCGACCAAGAAACCAAAAAGAAACTCAATCCATCACTTAAATTAATTAAAACATATAAACCACACAATTGCAAATAACAATCACTTAACATTTACACAAACCATATAATATCACATATCCCACTCCAAAAGAAATGAAATAAATAAAACTTACTGTTCTGTAGCTGAAGATCTTCCTGTGTATCCATGTAGTAAAAAACAGGAACAATATTGTCCAGAAAGCACCCAAAAATGCAAAAATAAAACGAATCCAATAGAAATCCCTTAAAGCAATCCAAAGTATGTAGAAACCATAAAAAAGGGTCTGATTACAAGTATGGTGGTCCGACTGCACGACCGCTGCAGCCGCAGTTCGAGGAAGACAACTGCGGCAGTGGTCTCCCTCCCCCCCCGCTGTATTACAAGGTTTCCGATGGGCCAGCGGTGGTCTTCTTGACGGCGGTGAGTGTTCATATTTATCGATGTATGTGTGTATTTTTTTAACTGCACATGTGCCGCAAAATACACATATGCATGATACATGTGAAAAATACCTACTACCTATTGTTGGGGTCTGCACCATATGTGGCTATTACAGTCAATGTGTATATGGTACAAAACCGACTTACCTGGATTTCGGCGCCGACAGTGTTGTTTTCTTTGGTGCCAAGATGCTGCTGTGAAGAGGGGACCTGGAGAGAGGGGTCTGCATCTGAAAAAGGAAATGGATGCGCATGCACCCCAATTCTTGCGATTCCATCAACTCTAAGCAGGCCGCCCCACTGCCACGTTCGGCTTGTCAGAAAGCCAACTCGTAATACGGATGGCAGTGAACATCCCTGTACCGCGCTATGGCAGCTGGTGTTCCCCGACTGCCACCACGGTGGTCTTCGAATGAGTGTCGGTGATCCTCCAGCAGTCTTTCCAACCGCAAACTGACCGCCTCGTAATACAGCGTGTGGGCCACCAAGGACGTGACAGTCCGACTTCCACCTCAGGTATGGCGGTCTTGAGACTGCCATATTCGTTATCAGGCCCAAAGTGTTTAAAAAATAAATGCCCATGGAACCCCCCCCAAAAAAAACATTGCTTTATTATACACCAAAAATGTATTTTCTTTAAGAAAACACAATACTCCCAATTCCTATAAGACAAGTTCGTAGACAAAAACCTGTAAAGTCCAAAACCACACCGACAAAAAAATTACATTACCCAAAACACATATCACATTTAGCCATCAAAATATAAATAACACAATTTAAAATAAGATAACAATACATTTCTAAAATAGTGTTTACTTGTAAACTTCCTCCCTAAACCCCTATCCTCAAAACCCATACCCAATATAAGTACTTACCTGTTCTGTTGAAAATAAGCACCTTACCTCCACTCGGTTCCTGTAAAATAGACTAAAAATAACATGTATGCATTATAAAATAGAAGTTAGCAGTAAAACAAATGGGCACTAATTGAAAAAGGTCAATCTCTCCATACAAATGACTGGGTAATGTAAAAAAAATTGTGAGGTATACATTTAATAATAGTATTTAATATATACAATTATTTAATATATACTGAAAAAACATAAGTTAAAAATAATGTTGAAAACGTATGTTACATAAATAGATAAAAAATTTAATATAAAAGTGGAAAATATGCAACTTACAAAAGTCATTAAATATAATGTTCGAGGCATATGAGCTGCAGCTCACACACTATGCATAGATCGCCATCTGGTGTTGGGCCCGGATGTTTGCACTTGTTTTTGTCTTGGAAAAGTCTTTGGAAGTCACGAGATAGGTGACTCCTCCTTTGGATGATAGTGTGCATGGGCTTCGGCTCCATCTTCAGATTGGTTTTTTCCGCCATCGGCCGCGAATGTGTTTCTCGCGCTCCAGTTCGGTACCAATCCTACTTTCGACGCGCAATCCTTCACCCTTCTCCGGTATTGTTTTCGATCACGATCCCTAGTCGTCGCGCATCTCTTCAACATCCAAGACCTCGATTCCGGTCTTCGACAAAGGCCTTCGGGCCTACCTGGGCCTTGACTTTTGGCTCATGGAAAGGACTCCATTCAAGAAGTGTCCTCAATGTGGGTCGAAGTTCCCCCACACAGATCTGCATGAGGTGTGTAACCTCTGCCTCTCCCCGGAGCACAAGGCCAGAGACTGTCCAGCTTGTGCCTCTTTCTGCTCCAAAAAGACTATTCGAGATCGTCGAGCTCGACGAACAATGGCTCGCTCATTGACCTCCATCCCCGAAGACATCTTCCACGTTCCAGAGCAAGTGCAGGCCGAACAAGGACTCGTTAGCGCCTCTGAAGCCGATGACTCCGACATCGAGGACATCACTCCTGGGCAGCGGGTCGTAAGTAGAGACGTCAACCCCGACCCCCTCTCCCCACCACCGAAAAAGGCTTTGGTCACACCTTCACCTTCGGGCTCAGGTGCACACTGAGAAAGCGCTTCTCACGTCCCACCTTTGGGCCCGGCAAAGAAGCCAACAACTAAGCCTTCCGGCCACTCGAGCTCGAGTCAGCCTACCGTCGGTGCTGAAACCGAAACGACACCGAAAAAGAAACCGTTGTCCTCCGCCTCTGTGCCGCCTCTACATTCACGCACTTGGCACCGAAATCGACAACAACCAACCCCTCGACTCCCAAAAAAACATCGGAACCGAGAGACCCTACTACAGCATCTTCCAGAAAAATATAAACTAAGGCTAACGACCTAATAGAGGAGGGTAAGCTTATTACCAACACCTCCATCCGCTGCGCTCTAGACGTAGCAGACACCGTCTCACGAGCTAGCAACACAAGTGTCCTGCTGGGTAGACATGCTTGGCTACGCATTTCAGGTTTCAAACCTGAAGTCCAGACTGCCATTCTTAATCAGCCACTTGACCAGCAACACTTGTTCAGACCTACTGTGGATTAATCTCTAGAAAAGATGAAGAAAGACACGGACACGGCTAAATCAATGGGAGCCTTGCAATCGCAAGCTCCCCGATGTTCCTTTTGTCGCTCCTCTTACTGGGGCACCTCCAGAGGCTACTCCTCAGACAACCTATCTACATCTTACAAAACTCCCACCCAAACTACATTCACCAGAGGTTACCAAAGAGGAGGCTACAGAGGCAGTAATAACCAGGGCAGAGGCAAGACCAACAATACACGCTCTGCCTCCACCCCTACCCAGTGACTTCCCTCCGCTCCCCCCAGACCATTTCACTCCAGTCGGGGTAAGATTGCTATAGTTCCTTCCTGTCTGGAACAACATCACCACAGACAGGTGGGTGGGACAAATAGTTCAGTCAGGTTACTGTCTAGAACTCACATCGACCCCCTCAAACATACCACCTAGACAGCACCCAATGTCACCAGAACACGTATCGCTGATAAAGCAGGAGGTAATCTCCCTCCTATGAAAACATGCAATAGAACCAGTTCCCCTGCATCAGCAAAACACAGGCATTTACTCCCTGCACTTTCTCATTCCAAAGAAGGACAGTTCTCTGAGACCTATACTAGACCTCAGACCCCTAAACCTGTACTTACACTCAGACCATTTTCACATGGTCACACTTCAACAGGTCCTTCCTCTTCTCTCACAAGGCGACTTCCTTGCCACTTTAGATGTCAAGGACGCCTACTTTCTTGTTCCCATTCACACCTCTCACAGGGAATATCTCAGGTTTGTAGTGGTCGGTCAACACTACCAATTCAAGGTACTCCCTTTTGGAGTCACTACAGCACCCAGAGTATTCACCAAGTGTCTGGCAGTAGTTGCAGCTCATCTAAGAAGACATCACATTCACGTCTTCCCGTACTTGGACAATAGGCTCATAAAAGCCAACTCATACAATCAGTGTGTACATCACGCTCGCACCACAATCCAGCTACTCCGCGACTTTGGGTTCACAGTAAACCATGCAAAGTCTCACCTATAACCGTCCCACATACAACAATACCTATGTGCCATAATAGACACCTCAAAAGCACTTGCATATCCCAGTCCAGCCAGGATAGCAAGCATACCAGCCCTCATAACCAAATTTCAGCTGTATCACTCTCTTCAAGCTCGAGTGTTCATGCAACTCATAGGGATGATGGCCTCTTGCATATTTATAGTACCTCACGCAAGACTCCAAATGCGCCCTTTGTAGGAATGCTTAGCACGTCCGCGGAACCAGGCTCAGGGTCAGCTGACAGATCTGGGGTTGGTGGACGGTCGCACTCATCACTCTCTGCAATAGTGGAACACCAAGAACCTTTTCAAAGGGCGACCGTTCATCGAGGCAGCTCCACAGATTGTGCTAACAGCAGACGCATGCAGAGCAGGTCGACTCCTCGCCAAAAGATACTCCACATCAATCGCCTGGAATTACTAGCCATATTCCTGGCTTTAAAGTCATTCCAAAAACACATATTAGGCAAGGCTGTCCTAGTCCGCACCGACAACATGACAGCCATGTACTACATACAGAAGCAAGACGGGACACACTCCCTACAACTTTCGCAACTAGCGCAAAGCATATGCAGATGGGCTATTCCTCAGAACATTTTGCTCCTAGCCCAACATGTCCCAGGAGTCCAGAACAATATAGCCGATCTGTTAAGTCGTCAAACGCAACAGATTCACGAGTGGGAACTTCATCCACAAATTCTTCAACCGTTTTTCCACATGTGGGGGCAATCAGAGATAGATCTCTTCGCCACACACGAAAACACCAAATGTCCAAGCTTCGCCGCCAGATATCCACACCCATTGTCCAAAGGCAATGCGATATGGATGAACTGGTCAAACAGATTTGCATACGCTTTTCCGCCTCTCCCACTCATTCCACTGGTGGTGCGCAAACTACAGCAACATTCACTGACTCTCATCCTAGTTGCTCCAACATGGGCCAGACAACCGTGGTACACCACATTACTGACACTATCTGTAGACCCGCACCAAAAACGACACCTCTCCCCACGTCTCCTAACCCAACCATGGAGAGATCAGACACCCGGGCCCAGCACAGCTCAACCTAGCGATCTGGTGACTGAGGTCCTAGATTTTGGTTACCTTAACCTTCCCCCTGATGGATGAATGTTATCAGAGAGGCTAGATGCCCCACCACAAGATCCTGCTATGCAGCTAGTGGAAAAGATTTGTGATATATTGTCACAACAACATCAATCCTTTAGATGTGTCTATTCAACACACCATAGGTTATCTACTGCATCTCCACAGGTGTAACTTAGCATACACATCTATTAGATTACACCTCGCTGCCATGGCAGCCTATTTACAAAATAGACAACACCTGTCACTATTCAGAGTAGCTGCCATCAAAGCGTTTATGGAAGGCCTCAAAAGAATAATTCCTCCCAGAGTTCCACCATCGCCTGTGTGGAATTTGAACATTGTTCTCACCAGACTAATGGGCCCTCCATTCGAACCTCTGCACAAATGTGAGCTACAATTTCTAACATGGAAAGTCGCTTTCCTAGTGGCCATTACTTCCCTTAGAAGAGTCAGTGAGCTACTGGCACTTACTATCCAAGAACCATTTTTACAACTACATCATAACAAAGTGGTTCTCAGAACTAATCCAAAATTCCTTCCTAAAGTTATTTCTCCCTTCCATCTCAACCAGTCTGTAGAACTGCCAGTGTTTTTCTCACAACCACAGACAGTCGCAGAAAGAGCTCTTCACACTCGATGTTAAAAGAGCACTGCTTTATTATATTGAAAGAACAAAACATTTTCGCAAGACCAAACAACTTTTCATGTCATTCTCACAACCACATCACAAAGCAAAACGTACATTATCTGTTCCTCCTAAAGCCCACTCTACACGAAAGATAGGGGCTTCAGTTGCATTTTTAGGGAACATTCCCCTAGATGACTTCTGCAAAGCAGCTACATGGTCTACACCGCACACATTCACAAAGCACTATTGTGTAGATGTGCAATCTAAACAGCAAGCTAGTGTGGGCCAGGCTGTACTCAAAACACTATTTCATACTACTGCAACAGATACTGGTGGTCGCCGCTAGGGATGGGTACTGCTATACAATCTATGCATAGTGTGTGATCTGCAGCTCATATGCCTTGAACGGAAAATGCTACTTACCAATATGCATCTGTTCTTGGCATGTAGAGCTGCAGATCCACACACGCCCACCCACCTCTCCGGCTACCTTTATCTGTTCCAGTACTATCTTATTTAGATACAGCATACATGGGCATCTTATCTGTTTCTCACATTTCCCTGCTGGCGAAAAACAATCTGAAGATGGAGCCGATGCCCATGCGCACTATCATCCAAAGGAGGAGTCACCTATCTCGTGACTTCCGTTGACTTTTCCAAGACAAAAACAAGTGCAAACATCCGGGCCCAACATCAGATGGCGATCTATGCATAGTGTGGATCTGCAGCTCTACATGCCAAGAACAGATGCATACTGGTAAGTAGCATTTTCCTTACTTTAAAAAAAATTAGTGGATAAAAATTAATTAACTTTATAAAAATGTCTGTTTTTAAGTTACTATATATATGTAAAATTATGCATTAAATACACTTCAAAAACAGATAAAATGCTAAAAATGTGTCACGTCTTTATTCAATAAAAATGTAATTAATGATATTATTGCCTACACACATACAAATAGCTATTTTCTATCATATTTCCAAACACCAACAATACTTATAAAATAACACAAACTATTTCTACTGCATAGAAATACAATTGAAACAAAATGATTTAGACTAAAATTATAAAATTAGAGAATCACACTCCAACGTAATCCATTTTTAGGTCTCGCCTGGCATGGGCTGTGCACATGCGCAGTCTCGCTGACGAGATTTAATGATTTTGGGTATTTTCTGTAAAGGGCATTAAGCCCCGCCCCTCTTTTCCATTGGCCGGCGTCACCGTTTATACTAAACGGTGGCCAGCCATTGGAAAAAAGCTGGTAGTGACGTTTACCTTTGGCTTTTTGAGCCGTCCCATTTGGACGGGCTTGTCTGCCTTCCTTGCGTCGTAAAAGGATTCTTATCTTTATGGGGGCCATGTGTTTAAACACATGGCCCCCTAAAGACAAGAGATCCTCTTTCACTTTCGGGTCCGCATCGTGCTTGTTTTTTGTTGCTCTGCATTGGAGGGAGGCGTTCGTGTTTTGTTTACTTAACTTCATTACTTAACTTCATTTTCCCTGTCCTTAATCTTTCCTCACGGGCGCCCCTTGTTTATTTATTAGGTGTGTGCTTATTGTTTCTTCATGGCCGGGCTCGATGGTTGGCCATCGCAACGCTTCCTCCTCGCAGAGGGCGATGCCCCTCTGGTCTCCAGCACATTGGCGGGGACTGTCAGCACTGGGGAGCTCAGTGCCAAGTCCTGGCAGCCGTGAGGTGAAGGCAGCAGGTTCAGGAAACCAGGGATATCATACCCCCACACAACCAGGGCTAGCACAGGCAGACGCTGTGATCACGCGCACAACCTAAGACACAGGGTAGGCACAACAGCTTTCCGCAGGCGACGGAGGCGCGAGCTTACCTGGGAAAACTGGCAGACGCTGCGATCATGCACATACTCTAAAATTGCATCATTCTGATTCATATTCTGAACAGAGAGGGAGGTGCGATGTTATTAAAGTTATTGGCTTCGACTAAAAGAGTCGCACCTTTTATTAGCACGGGACAGGCACGGATGTATGTTGATAAATCCAGCACACAGAAAGGAAAGCCAGTCAGAAAGTGATGGGGCTAAAGCAATAAACAGATATTTAGTGAATATAATGTATGTCTGTCTTTTGCAAATGGGCAACAGTCGTTCAACCTCATGTCCAGAAGCCTTGAGCAATGAAAACAGCATTTCCCAAAGCACAAGAAGATTCCTGCGCCCCGCCTCCTGCTCACCCAGGGGGCCATAGAAAGACAGCAGGATTTCACTAGGTTATCCTTATGGCGGGCATCGAAACGCTTCTCCTTGACACAGCACGGGGTGCCCTTCATCCAGCTTGGTACAGTATTGTCTTTGGGGCTGTGCCACATGTACAGGACACGAGCCTCGCAGGGAACGGACTGCCTCCTTCAAAGTATCTGCAGACAAACTTTACCGATTTTACTCTCTATTGTGTGAGGTTGCCGTTTTCACACTCTCGTTCTCGTGTTAGGCTAAAATATATTCTATATTTTAAATATTTTATCACAGGTCAGACAGAACTCCTATAAACATTCTGTTTTCAAATTTTGTTGTTGGTCTGCCAGCTTTTAAAAGGCCATTCGTGTAAATCATCATTAATCACAAAGTTCTACGAGATCCAAGCAAAGCGGCGAGAGTTTTTAATGTCGTAGGCTTACTTTTTCTTCTTCTATTTGATCGTGTTTGAAGTGACATGATGTAGTCTGTTGTCTTTTACGTTTAATGTGCTCACATTCATGCCATTGTTCTGACATTTAGTTATGTGCCTCTTTCAAACATAGAATATGAGTTTAAAGTGCAGCTCCTAATTGACCTTTGTTGAGGCAACCATTCCTTTTGTATAATGCAAGTGCTGCCTAGAATGACCCTGTGAGTCACAAAGTGTGCAGTGGGGGCAGCAGAGTACACAAAAGTATTTAAGGAATAGATAAATGACTTCAGCACAATCAAATTAAGAATCAGACAAACCTTGGCAGTTCCTATTGTCTCTACAACCTGCTCAATTGTATCTAAAGAGATTCAATTTATAATTGCTGTTATATGTTATCAAGAGACAAATATAAAAATATGCTACAGCAGGTTTTTTTTGTCCTGTAAGGTGCCGATCACAAGTTGTGCAGAGTAGGGTGGAATATTTACCACACCTAGTAAATAATATTGCCCAATGGTGAGGTAGTTACAAGGTATGGTAACTGCCTCCTGTTCCGAGATTTCAATCTGGAAATAGGGCATAGCATAAAGGATCAGTTGTTGACATGCCAGATTTAGAATGTTTTCCATCTTTTTATTTGGTCCCACACCTCCCCAAAAATCTGGTTTAATAGGGCCGTTCAGTGTGCATAATGTTTTATTGGTTATATGTAAGGTACAAGAGATTCTTATAACACTTTTTTATTATAACTTCTCAACATACTGCACAGCAGCCGCACTGCTCTACAACATAGCTTAAATACATTGGTAAAGCCAATAGCACTAACTAAACACTTACAAGGTCCCAAAGGCGAGACCTATTGGCTATGCCAATGCTTGTTTGAAAAGTGTTAGACACTAAAAGGTTGAAATTTACTATTCTCACTCCAATCTGACCATATTGGGGAAAGGTGTTGTACACTAAAGGGGTGACATTTATTATTTCCATTCCAATCCACATCAATTTGGGGAAGGTGTTGGACACTAAAGAGGTGTCATGCTCTCCGAAGCAGGAGCATGAGCGCGTGAGGCGCGACGGAATCACGGGCTTTACCGCCTGCATGGAAACTACAATTCCCAAGCATCGCTTCCGGGTAGGCGCGCACGCAGGCCGATGACGTGCCTACCCGGAAGCCATTTAGGAGGGGTGGAGGCAGCCGTCGGTGCTGCGAATTCAGTTTTCCAGGAGCGTTCGCCGAGACAATGATCTGCGCCTTTGCATCCGGACGCCTAGTAAAGCGGCAGAAAGGGTGACGGTGTCACCACGCTTAAAGGGGGCACGTTTGAGTTACCCTTCGCCACGCGGAGGAACAAACACTGGGGGAGAAGTGCAAGACATTGATTGTGATTCTAGTGTGTAACAGACAATTTGGGCACACGTTTAATCTGAGTTCTCACGCTGGAAGGGAACGTGATTTCTCCTACATGTTCTATGTATGTGTGTGCTGAACTTTCATATTCATATGAGCCTTACTGGTGTGATAAGTGAAACGCTTACGCTGTGTTGAAACAGCAGTGGAGGGCTTGCGAGAAGTGTTACCTCAACCAACAACGCTGACCTCAAACAGGAAACGCTTGGCATGAGGATAATGCCATGAATGCATAAGTTTATTTATGTTTGGTATTACCCTGCATATACCTTATGTGCTCTGGTGTTCTTGCTTTCTCTTTTAGCGCTGAGGCTCAACCCCCTCTGTGATGCAAGTACTACAGTGATAGTGGTGGGTACAGAGGATGTAAGCGTGTGTGTGCGCGCGCGTGTGTGTGTGTGTATTGGCAGTGCAGTATCTAGATGTTTACCGTGGGTGTTTTTCTCTTGGTTAAGTTACATGCAATGGAGCCTGCATATGTAGTTGGTAATGGTGTTTTGTTTTCACTTGTAGGTCTCCCTCCCCGCTGTCCCCATCCTTTCCTTCCCTCGCTTAATCATTCTTACCCTCTGCGCTGTTACAGCATCAGAGGGTGGAGCGATTGAGAGGTGGACCCATTTGAGCAACGCACCGATCCTGGGAGTTTGGAATAAAACCTTGACAGGATTCGCAGCCCAAGAATTTATTCTCTCCTGATCGGTGAACGGTTGATGATGGCCACTTTAGAGGATGTTATGGTGGCTTTGGTAATGGTCCAGCAGGAGTTAGCTGCTTCTAGGGCAGAAACTGCAGCGTTACATGAACATGTTGATAGATTACAAAGGAACCCGTTTGATGTAAGCTGGAGTAAAGGTGGCGGGGCTACGTGGGCTTCAGGTTCCTTTTCAGGGGTATCAGCACCGCTTTTGGTGGAGTTACCCACCCCGATACCTTAAGCGGCTCCAGAAAGGTTTACAGGGAATGAAAGTAAAGTACAGGTTTTCATGACACAGGTGTTATTGCACTTTACCTGTAAACCTAGGGCCTTCCCTACTAATCAGGCAAAGGTGGCTTTTCTTATTTCGTATTTGGCGGGAGACGCCGCCTTATGGGCAGTTCCTTTGGTTCGTACTGATGATCCGTTGTTGTACGACTGGGACGGTTTCCGAAAAGAGTTCGAGAAGATCTTTGATAAACGTACCCATAGCTTTTTAGCTGACAGGGAGTTGTTGGAACTAAGGCAAGGTAACAAGGAACTGGTTATGTATTTGAGTACTTTTCAGAGATTGGTTTCGGAAACAGGGTGGCCAGAGAAGAAGAGAGCAGCATTATTCCACCAGGGGTTACGAGAGGAGCTCAAGGACGTGATCGCTCAGGTAGATCCCCAACCAGACACATGCACTGATTTGATTAACTTGGCGTTGAGATTAGATAGCAGGATGAATGATCGTAAGAGTGATAGGAAAAAAATCGATAGTGTTTTCCCGATACGATAGACCCAGATTCTCCAAACCCGGTATGGGCGGAGGGCCCGAACCTATGGAAATAGGAATGGTAAGGGCTCCTTTGTCGCAGGAGGAACGTGACCAAAGACACAAGAATGGACTATGCTTGTACTGTGGCAAGAAGGTTCACTTCGTAAGGGATTGTCTCATGAAACCCAAGAACAAACCCGGGTTTGGGGGCGTGAGTGTTCCCGTATCCTCCAAGTCAGAAAACTAGAACGCTCAAGGGTAATAGAAGGGGGCCTTCTGAGCAGTTTAGTGATCTCTTCCACTCAGGCTCCACTAGCGGGTACAGCATCGCATTTTAGAATCCCAATCAGGATCCAGGTGAATAATGTGTGGAGAGACCTGGGAGCCATGATTGACTCGGGGGCCACTGGGGTGTTTATGGACGAGACCTTGGCAGACGCCTTACAGTTAGCTTTAATTAGAAAAGAGGTGCCTGAAACTGTTCTAGCCATAGATGGGAGGGAATTACGCACGGGACCTGTTAGTTTTTACACCGGTGCCTTGTCAGTGCGCTGTGCGCCTTCACACGTAGAGCCCCTGGTCTTCAACATCATACGAGCACCTCAGTACGGAATCATTTTAGGATTACCTTGGTTGGTTAAGCACAATCCTTCCATAGATTGGGCGGCCAGGACCATTCGGTTTACCAGCTTGGAGTGCAAGAAGCATGGCAGTCCAGAACCGTGTGAAAACCCTGTAACTGCTGTAGCCTCACTTCTGCATGTTGCTACCACTGCAGAGCAGGATATTACTTTACCTGCACAATATGAACAGTATAGGGACGTGTTCAATGAACAACAAGCCAATGTGTTACCCCCTCACAGGTCATCTGACTGTCAAATCGACTTAGTCCCAGGGGCGGTGGTGCCGTGTAGCAGGATATATGCTCTCACGGACACGGAAAATGAGCATCTGAAAACCTATTTGAACCAGTACTTGGCAAATGGTTTTATAAGACCTTCTAAATCTCCTGCAGCCTCTCCCTTATTTTTAATTCTGAAAGCTAACGGGGAAAAACGCGCGTGCATTGATTTTAGAGCCTTAAATCACGTTACCATCAAAAACAGGTATCCCTTGCCCCTCATCCCTGTTCTATTGGATCAGGTGAAAACAGCGCAAATATACATTCGACTTGATTTAAGAGGTGCTTATCACCTAGTTAGAGTAAGGAAAGGGGATGAGTGGAAAAACGCGTTTCGCACCCTTTTTGGGTTGTTCGAATATACAGTGATGCCCTTTGGGCTGTGCAAAGCCCCCGCGGCGTTTCAGTTCTTTTTGAATGAGGTGTTGAGAGAGTATCTGGGCGTTTTCACTGTAGTTTATATTGATGACATTTTGATTTATTCGGATACAGAGGACCAGCATTACCAGCATGTGTGTTTAGTCCTGCAGGCTCTGCATACCAATGGATTATTCTGCAAGCTGAGTAAATGCGAATTTCATGTGCAGAGGGTGGAATTCTTGGGAGTAATCATTTCGCCTCAGGTATTGGAAATGTCTGATCGTAAAATACTAGCAGTAAAAGACTGGCCCCCAACCCAGCAACGTAAGTGAAGTGCAATGCTTTTTGGGCTTCGCCAACTTTTACAGGCGATTTATACCTCAGTTCTCGAAGGTGGTTACACCGATAACGAAGTTACTCAGAGAAAACGTTCCATTCAAATGGACGGCAGAAACCGAATCCTCCTTTTCACGGCTGAAAGAAGCCTGTACCTCAGCACCGGTTTTGGCTCACCCAGATCCTGAGAAACCGTTTGTGGTAGAAGCAGATGCGTCAGATATGTCAGTGGGGTCGATACTGTCCCAAAGGGATGCACAGACAGGGCAGCTTCATCCGGTAGCTTACATGTCTCGCAAACTCGCTGAGGCAGAAGCTAGATACACCATAGCAGAAAAAGAGTTGTTGGCAATTAAGGACGCCTTCTCCACATGGAGACATCATTTGATGGGGGCCAAGCATAAAATCACAGTATATACAGATCATAGGAATCTACAGTTCATGAGGTCTGCCCGGTTATTGCCCCCTCGACAAATGCGCTGGATGTTGTTTTTTTCTGAGTTTGATTATATCGTCACCTACAGACCAGGCGCAGAAAATGGAAAAGCGGATGCTCTTACCAGACAGGAAACAGGGAATTGGCAGCAAAAGAAACAAACCTATTCCATATTGGCCCCTGAGCAAGTCATAGGCGTAGTGCATTCAGAGCAGTTTCTACGCTCGGTAGCTCGGGCCTGCACAACACCCACTTGGAGGACGAGGATGGCAGAACATCCTCAGTGGAAACTACGACAAGGGGTGCCGATCAGGAACCGACAGATGTTAGTCCCCCTAAAAAGGCTACAAGAAAGAGTGTTACATTGGTGCCATGTGATTCCCAGTGCAGGTCACAACGGCATCACCAAAACATTGGACAGGATATTGAGGTACTTTTGGTGGCCTTCAGTTAAGTTCGATGTGGAACTGTTCGTACAAAAATGTGAAGTCTGTGCCAAAGCAAAATCCGATCATCGGAAAACACAAGGGTTATTACAACCGTTAGCCACCCCTTCAACTCCATGGAATACCATCTCCCTGGATTTTATAGTAGGGTTACCTAAAGATCAAGGTCATACGGTCATTTTGGTGGTGGTGGACTGTCTCACAAAAATGGGACACTTCATAGCCTGTAAACCGCTACCATCATCGGGGCAATTGGTCACAATCCTCTTGAGGCACATTGTGCGATTACATGGAGTACCCTCAGGTATCGTAACGGATAGAGGGTCTCAATTCACGGCGCACTTTTGGAAAGGGTGGTGTACAGCTTTACACTTCGAATCGGCAAAATCCACAAGTTTCCATCCACAAACGGATGGGCAGACCGAGCGTCTGAATCAAACTTTAAAACAGTACTTGAGGTGCTATGTAAAAGAAAACACGGATGAGTGGGTAGATCTGTTGTGGGTGGCAGAAGCAGCATACAACAGCGCGACCCATCAATCTACAGGTCACATTCCTTACTATAGTAACTACGGGTTCCATCCTAGGTTCCTGCCCTTGGTGCACCCGGGGATGGAATAACACTTACCTGAAGTACGAAACCGAGTGAAACTGATACAATACGTTATAAAGAGGACACAGCTGAACCTTCAGAAAGCAAAAACCACATATAAAAGACATGCCGATGTACATCGTAGGGAAAGTCCCCGTTATAAGGCAGGTGACGTTGTCTGGTTGTCCACAAGGAACATTAGATTTCGCAGATATAGCGTTTTTAACCCACGCTATTTAGAGCCCTACAAGGTGGTCAAGAACATCAATCCTGTCACAGTCCGTTTAGACTTGCCGAAATCGATGAGACTGCATCCGGTGTTCCATGTATCCTTACTGAAGCCTTCCTACACTCCTGTGAAGAAAGCTCCCCCTCCTGTGTTGGTGGACGGAGAGCCTGAATATGAGGTTTCAAGGATACTGAACTCTAAAATGCGGGGTTCTTCCTTATGGTATCTGATTTCTTGGAAAGGATACGACATGGAGGAAAACTCCTGGGAACCAGCGAGAGGTGTTCACGCTCCCCGATTGGTGCGTGCCTTCCATAGGCAGTTCCCTGATAAGCCGAGTCTACGTCGGCCCCTGTAGGAAGGGGGATGTACTGTCATGCTCTCCGAAGCAGGAGCATGAGAGCGTGAGGCGCAACGGAATCACGGGCTCTTCCGCCGCATGGAAACTACAATTCCCAAGCATCGCTTCCGGGTAGGCGCGCACGCAGGCCGATGACGCGCCTACCCGGAAGCCATTTAGGAGGGGCGGAGGCAGCCGTCGGTGCTGCGAATTCAGTTTCCCCGGAGCGTTTGCTGAGACTATTATCTGCGCCTTTGCATCCGGACGCCTAGTAAAGCGGCAGAAAGGGCGGTAAGGGTGACGGTGTCACCACGCTTAAAGGGGGCGCGTTTGAGTAACCCTTCGCCACGCGAAGTAACAAACACTGGGGGAGAAGTGCAAGACATTGATTGTGATTCTAGTGTGTAACAGACAATTTGGGCACACGTTTAATCTGGGTTCTCGCGCTGGAAGGGAACGCGATTGCTCCTACATGTTCGATGTATGTGTGTGCTGAACTTTCATATTCATACGAGCCCTACGGATGTATGATGTTACAACGCATGCTTTTACAACGCATGTTGTTACAACAAAATTTTTACAACGCAAATGCAGTAACAACGCAAGTCTTTACAACGCAAGTCTTTACATCGACTTGCACTAGATGGCGTGCTAACATTAAAAAAGTGTAATTTACTATTCTAACTCCAGTCCACGTAACAGTAGGGAAGGTGTTTGGATAGTAAACTACACTATTTTTAATGTTAGCACGCCATCTAGTGCAAGTCGATGTAAAGACTTGCGTTGTAATGGCATGCGTTGTCAATGCATTTGCGTTGTAACAGTTTCGTTGTAATGGTAGTGCGTTGTAAAAGTTGCGTTGTAAAGGTTGTTCCCCGAGCCCTACTGGTGTGATAAGTGAAACGCTTACGCTGTGTTGAAACAGCAGTGGAGGGCTTGCGAGAAGTGTTACCTCAACCAACAACGCTGACCTCAAACAGGAAACGCTTGGCATGAGGATAGTGCCATGAATGCATAAGTTTATTTACGTTTGGTATTACCCTGCATATACCGTATGTGCTCTGGTGTTCTTCCTTTCTCTTTTAGCAGGGGCTTGGTGTGAGAGAGGCTCAACCCCCTCTGTGATGCAAGTACTACAGTGATAGTGGTGGGTACAGAGGATGTAAGCGTGGGTGCACGTGTGTGTGTATTGGCAGTGCAGTATCTAGATGTTTACCGTGGGTGTTTTTCTCTTGGTTAAGTTGCATGCAATGGAGCCTGCATATGTGATCTTCACAGCACGAGCCTGATTTCAAGACAGCCAGTTATATTTTCCTTTACAGGTACATACTGCATAGAATATTGTTTTGGGTTATTAGTTTAGAAACGCTGAAGATAGAATAAGTTGGTAATGGTGTTTTGTTTTCACTTGTAGATCTCCCTCCCCGCTGTCCCCATCCTTTCCTTCCCTCGCTTAATCATTCTTACCCTCTGCGCTCTTACAGCATCAGAGGGTGGAGTGATTGAGAGGTGGACCCATTTGAGCAACGCACCGATCCTGGGAGTTTGGAATAAAACCTTGACAAGAGGTGACATTTATAATTCCCACTCAAATGTAATCATATTGGGAGAAGATGTTGAACACTAAAGGGGTGACCTTTACTATTCCCACTCCATTCTAAACCTCCCAGAATGTTTATTGCTCAGATCCTGAACTATAGGGACAGAGATGCGATCTTGAAAGCTGCAAGGGAGGTTCCCATCCCACAATTTGAAAATTGTAACATAGCCATTTATTTTGATTATACCCAGACGATCCACAAAAGGTGCAAGTCCCTCCTCCAGGTAAAAAGACAACTACGATCTATGTATCTCAGTTATTTGCTTTTATACCCTGGCAAACTCGGTGTTATTGCCTTGGGGAAATCCCACTTTTTCGAATGCCTGGAAGATGTCTAGTCCTGGCTGGACACGACAGATATCCGCCTGGCCCACTGGCTTAGCGAGACAGATCCCTGCTGCATTCTGAGCGGGGGAGGACGACGGGAGCCACGTCGCCTGCGGGGCGTATCCAGGTCCCTAACAGGAGGTACTGGTCACATTGAGGTTCATGAGGATGGTGCGATGGCCGCTGCTGGACCCGATGTGCTGCAGGTACCTGAGACACTGGTGAGCGGGGCTGTGCCGGAGAGTGGGATGCCGGAGACAGTCCCAAGACATTGACATTGCGCAAGACACTATTCCATTCTGAGGGGTCAAAATGAACCTGGATTTTGTTGAATATTTGTAACTAGGGGTGCTGGGGATCTGTCAAGGGTCTTGTTTGATGCTGGAAGTGCAGTGCAGACCAGTTATCCCTAATTCTCATAGCCTAAAGTAAGTAAATGAACTGAGAGACTATGTTCTTCTTTGGCAAGGGAGTGGCATCCCCTCTGCTGATATGTTTCCTTCCTTGGGTTCTCTTTACTTTGGCGTGGGCTTTATCGGGGGAAGGGTGGGATTGTGCTGGGCCGGTTATAATGTGGCTAGTAGGGGATTATTGGGGGGCACAAGGCTGTCAACTTGGCAGGATGTGGAAATGTGATTGCTGAAGTGAAAGAGGGGTAGAGGTGTCCTGGGTTGGGGTGGGGTCGGTTGCAGTTGTATGTTATGTTATTGCACACTTATACCCATGGGTGTCCTGGCGCTTCCGGTTCTCCAAACTGTGTCAGGACAACTAGTTTCTAAAAAAAAAAGCCATGTCTTGAGTTATTTTCTAAACTCAAGAAGGGAGGGAATCTTCCTAAGATGTAATGGAAGGGAGTTCCATTCCTTGATGCTATTATTGCAGAAACTCCTCCCACCCCAGTTCGTCATTTTAATTCTGGCAGTGGGCATCAAGTTGGCATTAGCCGAAAGTAGAGGTCTATTTGGGGAATACCAACTAAAAAGGTCCCAGAGAAATTGTGGGCCTTCTCTGTGCAGTGCCTTGTGTGCAATGCAGACAGCCTTAAATTTAACACGCTGACCAACTGGCAGCCAATGCAGATCCCGGATACCTGTCCTAATGGACTGATATTTGGGAACATCCAGGACTAGTCTAGCGGCAGCGTTTTGTACTGCCTGCAGCCTTCTAAGTAGGTTGGATTGAAGGTTGATATATAGACCATTACAATAATCCAATTTTGATAAAACCAGGGAGGTCATCACCGCCTTTCCGGTGTTTTGGGGAATAAATGGGAGAGTTTTGTGTAAGGTTCTAATGGTAAAATACGAAGAAGACACAGAGACCTGGGACTTAAAATTAAGTTTCTCGTCTATAATGACCCCAAGATTCTTGGCTTTAACTACTGGTGTGGGCCAAGGGTGTCTGGCCACCAAGCTGGAGACCAGGTTGGAAAAAGATTTCCAAACAGAACCACCTCAGTTTTGCTTATGTTAGAGTAATGATGCTGTATGTCCAAATGCATCGCACACTGTAGACCTGCATGCACAGTTTGTTAGTACATGCATGGTTGGGGAGAGGGGAGGGAAAGGTTCTGTTTGATTTGGGTTCTGTTAGGAGTTCCATGTTGCACCTCTTTCCATTATCTCTTAGGGGGTCCCTAGAAATTGTCCAGTAGGCACTGCTGCGCCATGTATTCCATAGGAATGTATACGCTTCTCACCTGGAATGTGCGTGGGCTGGGTTCTTATAAGAAGCTATATTGAGTGCACGCCTTCCTTAACAAAAGCAAAGTAGACATTGCTGTTTTGCAGCAGACCCACCTTACTGATGGTGAAGCGGCCAAATTAGGAACGAAAGGGTGGGCAAGTCATACTGTGCTAACTATTCCGCCTTCTCTCTTGGGGTGCTTATATGGATGGCACCTGGGGTCCCTGTATCGCTGACGTGTATGGAGGCGAATGTAGAGAGTAGATACATATTGGTTCAGAGTAGGCTTGCGGGTGAGGAGGTAATCCTGGTTAATATGTATGGCCCCAGCGTTTAAGATGAGACCTTCTACCGGAAGGTGCAGGATGTTATCATGCCTATGATTGATACTAGAGTACTTTGGGTGTGGGATTTTAATTATGTGATGGACAGGGTTCTTGACAGACACCCATCGAGACAGGGTACTAAACCTAAAACGACAGGGGTGAGGCCCTAATACATTGAGGTTTCTGTGATGTTTGGTGAGCCTAGCACCTCCAATCCAAGGAATATATTTGCTATTCACCGACACATGGACCCTTTAGTCGGCTTGACTTCATTCTTAAGCCAGCCTCAGTGGGCTCTGATGCTCTGGAGGTGTCACGTTTCGCTCGCTGTTTGTTGAACCATGACCCGGTATACTTTGAATTTACATGTTGTGGGGTTAGACGAACTCTGGGAATGTGGATATTGTCCCCTGAGATCTTGCAGGACCCCAAGGGGAGGGAGACACTGTTCAGGGCATTAAAATACTTTTTTAACTTAACGGGTGCACCTCACCTCTCGAGTGACTGTATGGGAGGTCATAAAGGTAGTTCTCCGAGGTTGCTGTATTGGTCTGTTGTGTGGGATGCATCGCACTTTGCAGTCTGACATCCTTCAGAAGGAAGATGCTCTCACGTGGTCCCAGTAGTTGGCACTGGACGATGGGGAGGGATGTTTGCCAACCAACTGGTTTTTTGCTGTCCCTGCTCGATTGGATTATGAAACTTATATGAAAACTCCGAATATGTCCGGTTGTATGAAAAGTGAACTGAACTATTGGTCCGCTGATAAAGATAAGCCTGCTGTCTCAGTGTCAAAGTTAACTGCCATGGCATTATAATATGACTTGGTGTCCATGTGGTTGCATTTGATCGCCTGCACTTTTTGAACAACGTCATGTTTAAATACCTATTCCCAACCTTTTCCACTACTCAACTTGTCGACCTATTCCGACAAGTTTCACCTTTCATACCTTAATCAACGCGATTCCCACTGTGACCGCATCCTTTCTCTGATCTTTCGTCTTTGCTCGTTTGTTGGTATCCTCTGTCTTCACTCACTGCAGCAATTAACTTCCTGAGAAGGTCACGTGACCCACGTGTTGTAAAGTAACTCTAAGGATCATGGAACTTGAGGGGTTTTTTGAGAAGGGGGTCATCAACTGACGATTCTCATATCGAATTATATGAGAAAATTCTTAAACCGTGGCTCTGATTCTCTTATATCTCTGAAACGGCGCTTCAGAACAAGTTCTTTTTAACAAAGTCACCCGATGTTATACAAACTCCGACCTAATTTTAGTTTACGCGGCGAAAACTTATTATAAAACCGCAATCTAGGCCATTCAGGGAGTATCTTTTGATATAAACAGCATATTGTTCTACCTGATATTACCTGGTCCATTCCTTCTACCATTCTTAGAGTTTCTCCTCAAACAATGTAAAGGCAACTAGTGCATATCAAAGTTACGGCTGTTTTTTTTTTCTCGAAAAATGATAAGCCGCTCGAAATGTCATAACCTCTATTCACAGAGGTAAAGTCCAGACAATACAAATTGAATAGTCCAAGATCTGGCCACACTGTCAAATTAAATGAGAGTTGTTGCTTTAAAATCGAACCGTCTCTATAGTTTATATATTTCTGAAAGCTCATTAAGTCCATCTACTGCTGTGTTAAATTAAACTATCAACATAGCTTTTCTTTGTACTAGCTTACGATCCAGGTCACCTCCACGCAGGTCTTGGTCTATCTTAGATATTATTGTCCGGGAAAGATCTTTTTCCACATGATTATTGTTAGTCCAATGATTTAGTAGCGGTGCTGACTACACTTTTTTCTTGGATTTTGGATTTAAGTTGCGTAGTCCTGTGGTGTATCTCTTGATTGGTTTTCCCAATATACAATTTGGGACATGGCACAATATACCATACACAAACATTTTTGTTTTACAGTTGGTGAATGTGTCGTGTTTCCAGTTGACATTTTTATGGGAGAACAATGAACCTTCTATAGTTTGGTCACAATAAGTACAAGTGCCCCATTTGTGGTGTCCTGTGACAGGTGGTAAACAGAGTTGTTCAGGCAAAGAGCTTTTTAGGTCTCGCTAGCAAACGCAGCGCATGCGCTGCATCGCCTTGCGAGACTATTGTCGTCGCTTTCCTTCGCGAAGGGAGACAAACCATGTGCGTGCACGGACAGTCGATGTGCGCGCGCATGGTGTCTCCTCTGAAGGCGGACAGGAGATGTGCACTCCGTACGCGTGCACATCTCCTGTCCCTGCGTGACCACAGGGCGCGCATTTCATGCTATACTTTTCCTAAGGCTGGTTTTGTTTAAGGGCAGGTTCATGAAGCATTTTTAACCTATAACGGCTCAAACAGCAGCTCTAGAATTAGCCCCTTTCAGCAAATCGGATTTCTTGGTCTATGGAAGTACACATTGGCCATCACAGTAACGACACAACATCCAGACGTCTACAGATTTTTTATCTTTAAATGTCGTAGAAACGACAGCATGGATTTGCACGAAGTCACAATATGGACAAAGAAGCCTTGTGGACGTTGTCGCCATGCCAAATGTTGTGGCATCCTGTTCAGAGGTTGTAGGGTTATCTTTCTGTAATTCCTTCCTTGGAACTTGAATAGGAAAACTAACTTTAGGAAATCTCTATGTGCTCGTCTCCCTCTTAAACAATCTGCAGGAAAGCTTCTGAAATGAAGCATAGGTGGTGTGGCAAAATATCTGCAAAAGTGTAAAACTGGGCACCGCTTATGAACAATAAAAATGTTTCTTGGGTGGAACCATAACCACAGAGTTGCTATTACTCAAATACCCTTACGCTACACAACTATTTCTACGTTGAATAGGTATGGGGAAATAGGTCCCACATCCTATCTATTCACATTAATTGGTGTAATTCTTTTGCAAGAATAGACCACGATGATTCACTATGTTGAAAGATATAAACAATTGCAAATCAAAGCTCTGGTAATGTGCAGGACTTCACAGTTTGAGATTGTGACCAGCTAAACGGCAACTAAGGGCCAAATGCACAAAACGATTTAACTGGGCTGCCTGCTCCCCTCCATTTTCTCAAATGGAAAATGTATTTCTTTAATCTAGTACCTGTTCCTTTAAGGAACAAGAGCTGCTTTAAAAATAAGCATTTGCAATGCAATAGGTCTCGCATTTACACGAGTTCGAGCTATTGACCTTGCAGATGACAATGCCTTTTATTTTTGTTTTGGTTTCTAAAACATAAATGAAAGGCATGTCATTTACAATACTAATAGCTTAAACTTGGTGTGATTGTCAATGAAGCACAAACTACTTGGTTTGCTATACTGCTTTGATGCAAGCGAGGGAGTAGTTGTGAATGACGGGTCCAAATTTTGGATCAAGTGCCAATTTTGGTGAATTATTCTTTTCAGGAGATTAGTGTTGGGACAAAATGTGGAAACACAAACTGTGCGATCTAACAATGGCTTTGCTTTCTTTTCTAAGAGCATGTCTCGTGGTGTCCACCACGCTCTTTTCATGGCATTTTTTAACAGCTTTCTTGGGTATCCTCGGTCTTTCAATCTGTCAACCAGATCATTTGCATGAATGGTGTATTCATCTTTAAAGGAACAATTTAGTTTAATACTTAAAAATTTACCGTAGGGTAAGTTGTCGCGTACGCTTCGTGGATGGTGGCTTGTGTAATGGAGCGCCTTGTTCCTATCTGTCGGTTTTTTATGTAGAGTGGTAACCAACCTTCCATTAGAAACCTAGACCTCAACATCCAAGAATGTGATTCTTTGAGGGGAATGATTCAGACTGAATTTGATGTCAGCTGTTCTTGCATTGAGCCATCTGTGAAAATTGAGCAAATGCCCTGTTTCCAGTCCATACCAAGAAAATATCAGTGTAGCAGACCCAATTCGAAATGTATTAAACAAAGGGATTGTTATTGTAGATGTATCTCTCTTCGAATGTAGCCGTATACAACACAGCCAGCTCAGGAGCCAAGGGACAACCCATCGCTGTCCCTTTAGTCTGAAAGTAAAAATCACTACCAAATTTGAGGTACTTTTTTCGAACGGCGAAACTGGCCAATCGCATAATAAATTCTGTAGGGACTCTGACCGGTTTTGATCTTTTTGCCAAAAAGGTTTCAATTGCTGACAGTCCATGCTCCTGTGGTATCTGAGTGTACAAAGACACCACGTCGAGTGTAACTAGTGTATGAGCTCCTATCTCAAACTCCATACATTCAATTATGTTTATAAATTCAGTTGTATCACAGAGGTATGACGGTACCTCTTCCATGAACGGTTTCAGCAAGAAGTCGACATACTTTGATATTTGCTACAATACTGATTCACACCCTGACACAATTGGTCTCCCTGGTGGATGGGTTTCATTTTTATGCACTTTCGGAAGGATATACAGTAATGGAATTCTTGGGTGTTTCTTACTCAGAAACTCTTAATTTCTTTTGTCCTACTATACCTTGATCATGTCCATCTTTGATGATTGCCAAAAGTTTGTTTTGTATTTCCGCCGTTGGATCTTTATAGATTTTGCGGTAACATTCTTCATTACTCAATTGTTTTTTGACCTCTGCAATGTAGTCCGGGGTGCTCCACACCACAATGGAGCCACCTTTGTCGGTTTGTTTGATTATTATTGAGGGATCATTTTTTAAATTGTTCATCGCCTCTTTTTGTGTTTTGGATATGTTGTGTTTCACGTACTTTTTTTCTTTTCCATATTAGTAATAGCAAAGAGTACCGTCCTTTCAATCGTGATCACTTCTTTTGGTGTTTTACTAGAAGGTGAACAGAATGTTGACTTGTTTCTAAGTCCAGTGACCTCAGTGTTATAGGAATTGTATTTCCAGAAAAGTATGTTTTTAAACGAATGTTTCTGCAGAACTCAATAACCTCAGATTTCATCTTAACAAAATCTGTGTTTGTTGTTGGAACGAAAGACAAGCATTTCCTTAAAATACTCTCCACTACTTCTGTTAGAACATGATTAGACAAGTTGTAAATGGGAGACGGAGCTAGGTTTTGTAGTACTGTCGCCTGGTTGTCATTTCCCAAGGTTGGTTGGTATACCTGTTTTTTTCCACGTGGCCTCTGTTGGCCTCTGTCTAAAAAAGGCACAACTTGTTGTTGTTGGTTATTTCCACGGCAGTTAGTGTTGAAACGTCCTTCACTATTATCCGTTTCACCTCCAGAGGATGAAGATGTATCTGAAAACGAAATGAATTTGTTTCTTGACCTTCCTTGGTAGTCTGGAAGAAATCTCCGTGATTCGGGACGGGAGTAAAAGTTAATTTGCAAATAAGGATACGTGTTTTCTAGTGAAAAATTCCTTTTATCCTTTTCAAATTTAATATCTTTTTGATTGATATTAAAATCCTTAAATTCAGATATTTCTTTTTCAACTTTAGACAGTAAGGGTTTAGAATCCGTTAATGACTGGTTTGCAATCTCTGCCAATTGTTGATCTGAAATCTGTTTTGCAGTCTCCACAGTTAAAACCATCAGATCTCTTATAATTGTATAAGAGAATCGTCAGTTGATGACCCTCTTCTAAAAAAAAACCCCTCAAGTTCCATGATCCTCAGAGTTACGTTACAACACGTGGGTCACGTGACCTTCCCAGGAAGTTAATTGCTGCAGTGAGTGAAGACAGAGGATACGAACAAACGAGCAAAGACGAAAGAGGAGAGAAAGGACGCCGCCACAGTGGGAATCGCGTTGATTAAGGTATGAAGGGTGAAGCTTGTCGCAATAGGTAGACAGTTGAGTAGTGGAAAAGGTTGGGAATAGGTATTTAAACCTGACGTTCAAAAAATGCAGGCAAACAAATGCAACCACATGGACCCGAAGTCATATTATAATGCAATGGCAGTTAACTTTGACATTGAGACAGCGAGTTTATCCGTATCAGCGGACCAATGGTTTAGTTAACTTTTCATACAACCGGACATATTTGGGGTTTTAATATAAGTCCTCAAAATCCAATAGAGCATGGACAGCAAAAAACTTGTTTGTTCGCAAATAGCCATTCGAACCAGCGATCACGAAGCTGGCACAACAGAGCCACATAAATAACTCAAGTTTATAGTGGAAAGACAACAGAAAAATACAGTACGGGCCACAATAATCAATAAAGGATGTGCATAAAGCACACATTAGAACGTCATAGTTTATGTAGATCTCTGATCCATCCTGTTATTCTTTTATGCAGATTTGCTTGCTGAATCTTCACGGCAGCGTACATCTGCCATGAAAAGATATTTCTAGGTATGTATCTGCTGATAGTATTGTCTACTGTAATTAAACCACTACAAAAGCAGATTGGTTTCTATAACCAATGGTCTCCTGGTTCTTTCAAAGTCTACAGCCCCAAAACATAAAAAAGAAGTATGGAAGGAATGGACATCACACAAGTAAGTCCAGCATCCTTGAACAACCATAAAGTGACTTAATGTAATAGACGCAGAGGACTGATTTTTCTCCCCCTTTTTTTGTTTTTGTTTTTCTTCTCCTAGTGTTTTATGGAACTACGTTTCTGATTCGCTGTAGAATAGATGAAATCGTCTGATCTTGGAATAAATAGATAATTTCAATCAAAATCTTTTTTTTGAAACTGGCACACAATTAGGGTGTTTAATTGTAAGCTTTCTGTACAACGTAGAGAGACTAAGAGCTTAACTCTATCCTCTTTCCTACTTTTTATAGCTTTTAGTGGTCCTAAAGAGAACCCCAAGATTTGAAAGCGGGGTTCGAAACGCGTCGACCGTGGTTTCTTTCAAACATTGTTAAAGATCTATCGCTAACTTTTTCTTACTGTTTCTAAAAGCAATTGGATTGATATGAATTAAGTGTGAAACAGTTTGTGGTTTTTAGAAAATAGTACACAGTTTGAGGCTTGCCCAAAATCGAAGGTTAAAAAATTGTAAAGAAATTCATACCTTTCTGGGTTTGTTTGTCTTGTGAATGTTTTGTCTTAAGTGTTTTTCATTTGTCTTTGATTATATGTTGAATGTCATTTAGGTGCCGATTCCGATCTCGCTAGGAAGGGCACCGAACGCGATCCGGCCGGAAAAAGTACGAGCCTTACACGTGTTTTCCGACCGACTCGTACAGTTGTACAAGCGAGCAAGTACGATGCGAGCAACGTGAAATTCACCGACCGAGTCGTTTCTGGGTCCGAACTGCTCCGTACGTCTCGTCCGTATGTAAACCGTGCCGTGCAATGGATGCGATTTACGACCAAGCCAGTACAATGAACGCGTCGGACAGCCGGTGCAGCATGCGGCCACATCGTACTCGCTCGGTCGGACTGCAGGACTCCGGCTCGGTCGGAAAACACTCCGGATCCGGCTTGGTCGGAGAGCTTTCCGACCTAGATCGGAATCGGCCCCTTAATATTATACGTTTGTAAATTGCTGATGTCGTATTCTAAATTAAGGTCGTGGTGTTTGTAATGATTTAAAAGTTTTTCTAAATTTATGGTATAGAAAAAATAAAGAAAAAGTTTTCTATTGAACGAAATAAAAAACAATGAACTAGAGGTTTCTGGGTCACATTGAATAGCTTTTTTGTGCCCCTTTTAAAACAATGATGAAAAAATATATCAGCACTGGCAGGTTGGTTGTTGTTTTTCAAATAGAACATACGGCGCATTGGTTGGTTGAAGAGCTAACCTTGGAGAAGACACTACTGGGAGATTACGGAGGATGTACTACCCTGTCCCAGCGCTTGATGGCGGTAGGCAGGGATGTGGCGCGTGTCCCCAACTTAATTAGATTTACTGTTTAGCAATGGGAGCAAATCATTAAACGTGTCCTAGTTAAGGCCCTGTTTGCTTGTGACTTGATCTTCTGGGATCTCATGGTCTTTATTTTGTTGGGTACCTCAGTGAACTTGACTTCATGTGAGTAACTGGGGGTTCCCGATGGATGATATCGGTTAGCGACAATCAAGTACGCTGGTGACAACAGTGTCGAACAAGGCCCACTTCAAGCTCTTGCACTGCCACTTTCTTCTTCGTACGTATTTCACACCAGTTTTAATACATAAAATAGTTCCTAGTACAGCTGAGTTGTCCTAGATGTCCTGCCCCGTCATCCTCCTTTCTACTCTTGCATGGTCCAACCTGTCTTGAGGTTTATGATTATTGGGGGAAAGTGTTGGACCGTGTGAGGACTGTGGTGTGGAAATCCAGTGGACACGGACCCACTTGTTTGCTTAGTGGGAAATGTCCCTAGACCGAAAGGTCAGAAAATGGCTTTTAAATTCCTGTATTTGATGTTACTACTAGCCAAGAGGCAGGTAGTAATTGCTTGAATGGCTCAAATTGGGTCTAGTTAAAAGCAGTGTATGGCTGATGTGGTTGAATGGGCCGCTGCAGAGGAGGTTTGTTCAAAGAGGTATAGGCATGATGAGAAAGCTCAGGAAGATATTTAAGACTGGGGGGTTATTGGACACGTTTATCCATCCAGAGGAGATCTGGTCTCCCTCCAGGACAGGTGACAAAAGGTCTTCGGACCCTGATGAGGTGTATCATGATTGTTCTAACTCCTTTAAAAAAACTGAGTGAAATGGGAAGTTAGGATTGGGGTGGGGGGGGGGGCTGGAACACCGATGGACCTGAGTAGCAACATACTGGACTTATTGTAAACATTATGTTCTTTTGATTCCAGTGTGTGAAGTGAATTTTTACTGTGACATGATGGAATGTAGCACTTAATTTGGTACCCTTTGATGTCAGTTGTTTTTGATGAAACCAATAAAATATTTCTTTAAACAAAATTACTACATGCACTTCAATCTAAAACATTTTGAAGAAGGCTAATACAAATTAAACATTTTATATACAAAATCAATACTCCATAGTCACACACAATTTCTTAAGTACAAAATACAGTAACACTTAATCTAAAAAACACACTATCCAAAACTAGACCTACATATACATATTTATACATCAAAATATAAAAAACATTTTTATTGCAAATAATTAATATAAATATGAAAACATGTACTACCATTCTAAAACTTTATACCATACAAAAAGAAATAACGTCATAATCCAAAATTAACATTCATAGAATTAAAAAAATAATATAAAGCAATTTTTTATTTTAAAAACTAAAAAATATAATTTTAAAACAAAATTAACATTTTGAAACAAAAGAAATATAAATTATTAGTTAAAATGTTAATATAAAATGTTTTCTAATATTTTAAAATCTTAAAAATATATATTTTAAATATTTTTGTTTTTTAATTATTTTTACAAATTAATTATAGTTAATAAAATGATTTAAATCCAATACCATAAATATGTATTTTATTTACTAATAAGTTGAAATGTCTTAAAAATAACAACCTGGATTTAACATAATTCTATAAATAAAACAAAACCCAGAATTTTTTTAACTTCTATATAAAAATAGTTTCTAATTATTTTACATTTTTAGTTACTATTAACTCTTTTTAATTACAAATATTTTACACGTAATACCTTTATCATACAATTTAATTAATCATCAATTTAAGTTTATTAAAGACATTAAAGTAAAAAAAATGAATTGAAACATTGTAAAGTATTAATTTACATATCATTGAAATGGACACTTTTGGAAAATCTCCCTAACCCCATCTCCTAAAAACCCAATATCCTGCTATTAAAAAGTATGAAACCACTATTTTTATACATTAATACAACTAAAAATACAAATTTCAACAATTTCATAACTAATAAATTAGCTTACTAAGAACACATATAAAACAAAATAAGATATACAATATAGCACACTACAATAAATTATATACAAATTGACACATATTACATGCAATATTTTCTCCATCGATATTTTTTTCCACGAAATTTAAAGAATACTAAAATGATATTTCTACCTATGATATTCCTCTTGACTATATTTCTGAAATTCCAATATTCTTGGCACCATATTTTTGTATCACAATATTTTTTCAGATATTTTGTCCAAAAACAGTACACTCCCCAACCCTCAGAGCCCAAGTTTAGTGTTGCCGGGGAATTTTGCCATCTTGAAAATGTCCAAAGTGGATAGGGTTGGCCCAGGGAAATGTTACCCCATGATGGGTTAGGGTGCACCCAGGTGTAATTCTCACCCACTAGCTCGTGCCTGGCATAAATGAGGCACCTCCAGGCACTTACTTCAGAACAGTCCTGGACCTGAGAAAGATTAGAAGTGGTGTGGACCTGCTGAGACCCGCAAAGAGGCCCAAAGGACTGGACTTGTTCTCTTGAACTTCGGACAAAGAAGTAGAGACTCCAAGGCTCATAAGCTTGACCTCCTGTTAAAGTTACAGACACACAACAAGCTAAAAGAGCCTCTTACCTGCAACTACCCAGCTGACCAGTGGCAACTGGACCTGCACTAGACCCTGCTATTTGGCCTCTGCCTAATACCCTGTAAGTTGCTAATTGAACCCCCTTGGTCATAGAAGTGTACTCCTGAGGTGGATTGGCACTTAAAAGACTAAAGTCAGAAGAGAAAATCTTTGACAGGGACAAACCTGGTTGTTGTAGCCGACCTGCGCTTCATCGCAGTCATCTTCAATTTGTTCATTGATCAGCCTGCCACGACCATTGTTTGTCATTGGCACTTTGTTCTTTTTGGCTCTACTTATTCGGTTTTTGTCATTTTGTTAATTAAATTGTACTCTTTTTTTTTTTTTTTTTTTTTTTTTTTTTACTAATTCGGTTTGCGATTTTTTAATTGTGTTGCATTTAAATCTGTCTGCTCTGTGCAATAGCTGTTAGAGGGTTGAGCTTAGGCTAATTTGGTGACTTTAGGGGTTCACCCTGGCAAGGGTTGTGATTATTCTTTGAGGTGGGTAGTCATCAGCCCTAATTAATAATCCACTTGTTACAGTCCGCTTCACCACACGGCTCGCCAAGAGACTTCAGGTCACACAAAACACCACAGTCAGACTCACACTTAATCTCCCTCTCCGCAATCATATCTCCACACATCCCAAGCCCTCCACCGGCTCCCAGTTCACAAAAACACACTCTTCAAGCTACTAACACACATTTACAAAGCCCTGCACAATCTAGGCCCTGCATACCTGAACAGCTGCATATCTTCCATATACCAACCGGAAGCCGCTGCTTGGTCAGACTGCTGGCCCATGTTATTTGCATATCTGTGGGCGCGCTATCTCGTTCATGGCTCCAAAACCTGGAACAAACTCCCCTGCACATCAGAGCCGTCAGCTCAATCATAGAATTTTGTAAAAAGCTCAAAACCTGACTCTTTTAATAGTCACCAGCAGGGCAGTGCCCTCCTTCTTTAGTGCCAGGATACCCTCCCAGGTAATATGCATGCCATAAAAATAAACATAACCAGGGTCGGACTAGGAAATTGTCTCTATGTGCAAAGGATTGCTTTGGCTGATATGTGTTTAAGCTCCTAACATGGTTGTATCTTATATGTGCAGCATCACTTGTCAGAAGTCTGCTTCATGCAGCCTGAGTTCAGCAACTGCCGGATCCCAAGATGGTGGCCGGCACAGATGTGGCGCCGATGTGAACATGAATGAGGTTGACCAAGGACCAGAATCCATGGTGGATAGAGGTGATTGTTCCCTTCATGGTTCCAGTCTCATACCTTTGTAGGTTTACTTTAGTCTATCCTGCTTTTAACTTCTTCTCTTCGCAGCTTTATCGATTAAGTGCTCTATCTCCAGCATTGAATATTCCATATACTTACATATTGGTGTGCTTTGCTAAACCTGCTACACTTGGGAGTAACTAATCACTGCACAATCAATCACTCTCGGCATTCTCCAGGTTGAATACAATTTGGAAAGGTTTGCCTGCTCAAGTATTAGTATAAATATTACATACATATGCATATGGAATAATGCCCATGATGCAGAACAGTGTGTTCGAAGCATGGGTGCTGTAGATATGCATGCTTTGCATACTCCTGCCATCTAGTGTTGGGTCCGGATGTTTGCAAGTTTTTTTTCTTCTAAGAAGTTTTCCCTATTCACAATGTAAGGTGACTCCTCCTTTTGGGGATAGTGCACATGGTCATCGACTCCATTGTTAGATTGTTTTTTTCGGCCATCAGGTTCGGATGTGTATTGCTGCGCTCCGGTTCGAAACGTTCTTCGGGTTCTCTTCGACACGCAATCCTCTCTACCATTGACGGTATTGTTTCATATGCGTTTCCCACTTCTCTGCGTATCGTTTCGGTCAACGGGATCGACTTTTTGATCGGACAGCTTTGTGGACGGCCTTTGGGCCTAACTGCATCGGAACAGCTCTCTGCCGATGGATCGGACACCGTTCAAATTCTGCCCTCAGTGCCACACGAAGTATCCACACAGGGTGTGTAACTTGTGCTTGTCTACAGAGCACAAGGAAAAAGACTGTGACGCTTGCAGATCATTTCGATCAAAGAAAACTCTTTGCAATCATCTGGCTCAACATCGAGAGATGCAGCGTCAAAGCATCGAAGACACACCGAACATTTTCGGTGAATATTCCGGTCAAGAAGACATTGAGGCATCAGCAGCAGAGGAGCAAGAAGCCTTTGCCGCACCGGACTCAGACTCTGAGCTCGAGATAGACATCAACGCCGAAGAACTGCCGCAGGGACATGGTGACATGAGTACCGAAGACCCCTCGCCACTACAAACCTCTAACAAAAAGCACAAGTCTTGGGCACCACTCTGCTTTCTGGCCAAGGTCGGCACTGAGACGATGTTTCCGACGCCCTGCCTACAGCCCTGGGCTGGACGGGCCGTAGCGGGCACCGTGCATTTTCCCAGAGGGCCGGAAGGGTGGGGGGCGGTTTTGGACCGGGGGTAGGCGTTCTTTTTTTACGGGGGGAGGTTTTTCAGCAAAACCACAGCAGTGTTTCCCCTAGCGCCCCCCCCTCCACCCGGCAGGTTCGACGTGATTGCCAGGACTGGTATGCGTTCCCAGCCGGGCCCTGCTACAGCCTGGCTCCGAAACAGCCAGTCAGGCCTTCCGGCTCGGTACCGAGTCGGCAAAAGTCCTCGTCGGCACCAAAGCTCTCCAGTTCCAAACAGAAGTGCGGTTTGGAGCCAAAATCCTCCATGCCAAAAGCAAAGCAGCCTTCGGAGCTGAAATCTTCCGCACTGAAAGGGCAGTCCACGCCAACATCAAAGACGTGTTAATAAGGACAAGGGGACCCAATTGAGATGGTCAGGGAACTTGGGCATCAGTAAATTATAAACACAATTGTCCCTGACAGCGAGAATACATAGGAACGGAGTGAAAATAGACTAGGAATAAGTATTACATTAAAGCTGTCCAGCCGACAGGGTTATTTTTAATGATGCTTTCAGTTCGAAACACAAAGTAAAGTGGGACACAGTTGTGCGTCCAGCGCAAAACCTACAAAATATAACAGAAACAAAAACTCAGGCAGGGGAACACGCTTGTGAACTATACAGAAGATACAACAAGCAAAAATGAACAATGACACCATTACACTTAAATAGCAAATTGAATAGTGTTTGCGCTGTACTATCGGTCGACGACATTTCGATCCCGTAAGGAAAATACTGGGATCGTCATCAGGAAATTGTATTACATGCCTGAGGAAGATTTGCCTGTAAAACAATAGAGGGAAATGGGGAAAAAAGGGAGACAAAAAACTGTAAGAAGGTCGAAAGTTCTGAGAATATGGGAACAACATAGTGCCGATGAGGGCCAAGTGGTCTGCTTTCCAGGCGGCAAAGTTGTGTACCGGGTGTCAAGCTTAGAATAAGATAAACAAGCAATTTGTAATGATGAAGGTAGGTGTAAAGATGCAAGGCCTAAACAATAGGGTGGAGTGAATGAAGAGAGGGTGAGTGGTTGCTGACGTAGTTGTGGCATAATAACTGGATCAAACCATGCTAGCTGGCGAGAAACTGAAAGTGGAATGCCTGCCCAGTGAACAGAGCATGCGTAATACAGGGCTAAGCATGCTGATGGTAATGGACATTCCGACGCAGACTCGAGCTAGTAAAAACAGTGTGTCGTGCCTGAAGGGGGTAATTGACAGGGGTGGTTAGCTTACCGTGTGCAAGGCACATAAATAAGCAGTTACATTTGGAAAATGTCCCAGATGTGGCGGGTTCGCCGGGATGGCGAAATCAGCCGTATTAGAGAGAAGGCAATTCTGTAAAAATGAGCATGAAGCCCATAAGTACCAAGGTAGAAGGACGGAGGTGCAGGGGCAGGAGATATGGTGATAACTGCTTACAGTGCATGGCAACGCGAAGGTAGTAGTTTATTTAAAACAAAACCTCAGTTGCGGGTTCCGGTCTGGGAGCCAGCCAGGCTGGATCACAGTGGCAAGTGTATTCAGGAAGACGGCTGCGCAAGCTGGGAGACGGTTCAATGTCCGAAAGAGGGATAGAATGTGGCCATGAGCCGGAAAAATGCAGCTGCGGTTAGACAGAACAAGAAGGTAACCGAAGCTACTTACCAACTAGAATTGAGAGAGGAACTGCTTAGGGTTCATCTCAGGGGCTGTATATTATCTTAGGCTACATCTCGGGTACTGCGTAGTATCTTAAGTTTCATCTCAGGGACTGGATAGTATCTTCAGTTTCCTCTCCGGCACCTCATTGTATCTTAGGTTTCATCTCAGGGACTGGATAGTATCTTCAGTTTTTTCTCTGGCACCTCATTGTATCTTAGGCTTCATCTTGAGTGCTGTATAATATCTTAGGCTGTATCTCGGGTACCACATAGTATCCGCTTTGAAAGTTCCGTTGCAGCACCAGCACTCCTGAGGAAGCCAAATTATCTGTGCACTTCTGGACTAAAGTGTGTGGCTGTGGCACGAGTCCGCCACGTGGCAACTGGTGCCAGAGTAATCAGGAAGTGATCCAATGGTCTAAGCCTGCCGTTGGGTCCAGATCAGGAACAGCCCACACAGGAGGGAACCTTTGTGGTAGCGCCCACAGTTAGTTCTCTGAGATTAGCACACAAGCATCCACCAGGTTTTGAGAGAGATCAGTCCTCTAAAGTCATATTTGTTGGTCTTGCTAGGGATGCCAGAGCAACTCAGAGGCCAATCTCCGCCCCCACACACTATGTTTTACTGCCAAAACTGTTATGATGTAACTTTTCCTCCCTTGTTCTGCTGAAGTCTTCAAGTTCCACCATCCCAATTGCTTCTAAGGAAATCTCTACCTCAAACCCCTGTCTACTGCAGCCCGCTTGTGTATTTTAGTTTCCGCAATCTGAATTTTTTTCACAAAATCAAAAGCAAGGAATGATGCAAAAGTTCTTCACAAACAGGTGTGACTTAGAATGTCTCTTGCTAATCTTACCTGAATTTCTGGTCTGTCATGTGGCCCTCTTTTGATATTACAGGTCCTGCATCTCCATTTCACATACAGGAAAGGGACCTGAATGGCAGGAGTTCAGTCAGCAAGTTAAAGCCAAACACTGCATGCAATAGACATCTGAATGTTAAGTTACCTGTATATCTGCAGATTTGGTGTTTATATTAGTTTTCTTTGTAAAATTAAACAAAATGAAGTTTTAATTCATTGTTTGCATGTTTTGCAGAGAACACGCCTCCTATAAACATATAGTGCCTGTGGAAAAAATGTCTTTATTCATACATCCCGCATTGTCACCTTTTACTTCTGTGAAAACCTTTGCACAAAGACATTTGATGTACTAAGGTGACAGATGTGGCAACTTTACATTAACCTGTTGCCGTTTCAATCGGAGCTCATGTGACTGGGCTCCTCCAGGAAACCTCAGCCACTCCAAATGTCAAAGACACCAGATATGCAAAACAAAATAATGCAGTGGGAATGGGACATGTCAAAAATACATACTTTTGGGTTTGATCTAGTGCTCAAACTTATCACCTTCAGTACTGTTTAGATCATTGGGCCCAATTCACAAAGGTAAACTTAAACTTTTGTGTCATTTAAATAGGCCTGGGTTGTGAACTCCACTCCATTCATGGATTTTGTGGAGTTTTCTGCACTCCACGTAGCTTGCGGAGTGCAGAAACCTCCGCTTCACGTAGTGCAGCAGAGTTTTTTCCCCGCTTGTGAACTGTAAGTTCGCGAGCTGCCGCTTGGATAGAATTTCTACCTAAGCGACAGGAAGACAAGCGCCCCACGAAGTTACGCTTGTGGCGAAATGTAGTGCGAACTGCACTACACACTACCACTTGTGGAACTTCGCAGAGTTTTTTAGTAACTTCGCGGAGTTACGCATAGCAAAACTCTGTGAACTACACCGAGGCTTAAATTTTAATACATTTTCTGTATTCACAAAGGTGAACTTAGACCAAGAGGCAAACATTACTACTTTTTGGGATTCACAAAGGTAAACTTACTCTTTTGTGTAATTGTAATACATTTTCCATATTCACAAAGGTGAACTTAGATCAAACATCTAACTTTACTACTTTTCGGTATTCACAAAGGTAAGTAACTACTATTAAAGTTAGACTTTTGGTCTAAGTTTACATCTGTGAATACCGGAAAGTAGTTCACGTACACAAAAGTGTAAGTTTACTTTGTGAATCGGGCCCATTGTGTCAAATGAGTCATCCATAAACAGGTGTTTGGCCCTTCTGATGAAATTATGAAACTATCCGTGCCCTTCCGTGAGTGTTCTGCCTCCAAACTATGACACTGCAGAAAAACCACAATCTTTGGTACGTCCTCCACCTTTGACAAACATCATCCACCCCTGCCTGTGTACATTTATTCCAGCGCCACAAGCCTTTTTAAATCTTTCAAATAGCACTTTTAGGTGCTAGAGTTAGGAAGCGGTGCCCTGAGTCTGACCTACATGTGCTTCTTGTTATCCAGTCACTCCCCCATCTATTGCTGATGACCAAAGAGAGGTTCTTCATTTTATTTTGTGGCCCAACCCTTATCTCTTTGCCACTTGGCCCATCACTGTAGTGTTTACGGTGCCACAAGAGTGTAACCTTCTTCTCTGGAGCCAGCAGCACCCAAAACCATCTCTTCTAATTTCCAGCCCCCTACCTCTTCTAAATATCTCTTGGAATACTGTAAGAACCTGGAGCATTGGTTAAGGGAGTGACTACCCACCTCAAGTAACAATCACAGCCCTTGACGGGATGAACCCTCAAAGTCACTAAATTAACCTGAGGTCAATCCCATGTAACCTATGGCACGAAGCAGGCAGACTTAACTTAGTGAAATGTGTAAAGTATTTAGGCAGTACAAAAACAGAAGTCTAGTTTGTAGGAATGTGCCCTTGTATGGTCACATGCACACTTTTTTCTCCAATGCTGATGGTGTTTGAAAGTGCACTGTAGCCTGTTAACCAGCCGCAGTGCCAGTGCTCTCTCCCTACAGTATGATCCATGTGAATTGGTAACCCTAAACAGCAAGGACTTTAACCCTCTTATAAGTCCCTGGTAAGTGGTACCAGTAGTATCTAGTGCATGGGAGTTAAGGGGGTCACCAGGGCCTGCATCATTAATTGTGCCACCCTTAATGACCCAAATAAAGAGGTGACAACGGGCCTGCTCGACTTTGCCCACGCCATGAGTGACAATGCCACAGCACTATTAATAATATGTGGCAGTCACCCCTAAGGTAGGCCTCCTAAACCCAGAAGGCAGGGTACATTATATTAAAGGTGTGAGCATATAAGTGCAAGCTTATATGTCCCTAGAGTTGCCTCCTTTCATCAGTGCTTAGGGGGCCACAGGATAACATAAGCTGGCACTTTGACATTCCCAGGTTGCCAGCTCCACTATGGGTCCACTAAAAAGTGTCATGTTTGTTATCAAACAACTTGTCTCATCAGACCCAACCTTATCCCAAAATCAGATTTGATGAAGCATGCCCCAAAGTTGCTTTGCTAGAGCTTGCCACATGGTTGCACCAGCCTTTTTCTGCCCTGGCTGACCGCCTATTGCTACTGTCACCAAGACAGGAATCTGACCCCCTGCAGAGGTGTGACTACTCCCAGGAATCCCAGGAGGAGTGGGCTATATCTGAGCTATCATAATTTTGTAGAAGCCCTCTTATTCTTATGTTTATCCCCCTGGAGTAATTCTTCACATCCTCCACTTGAGCCTAGAGGTCTAGCTAATGGCCCTTCAGTGTTACCATTTATTTTTCCAAAAACTCTACAACTTATTTGTGTGCAGCACCAGTCCTTTAATGCTGATACTCAGTTCCGATATCTGTAAGCTCCTGTTTCACTTTGCCAAGTTCCTTTCTGAGATTATGTTTCACCTCCATTAGCTCGACTCGAAAGGAGATGAATAGAAACTCCATTATGGATTTAGTGAGGTATTCTGCTGCTGTGGCAGATATAAGTGAACCCTGTGAGGGCCCTTTCACACCAAGTGAGTCAGACTTGGATATTGATGACTTGGTTAGCATGTCCCTTACACAGAGAACTTTCTTGGGTTTTCCAGACACCATATTATGGTTGTAGATGAGATCTTGAGGGCAAACCCCTGTGCCCACATAGGACCTGCCACATCTGCATTATTATCTGTGTGAATTTGCAAATCCGCTTTCTCGGGGGAGTGTAGGTTATGTCATCTCACCTCAGCATCCTTCTTTTCAATGATTCCACCCCGAGAGGGGGTTACAGTGCTTTCTCGTCCACCACCGGAGACCAACATGCGTTCCACATCCTTGAGAGTGGAGTCTTGATCCATACACTTGTACCACTCATCTGCCAAATATTCCTCATCCACACACTCCTCCACATCGCACAAGGAAACTACAGCTCCATCCTGTCCCCATTGGGACTTTCACTCTGACCACCTTGCTCCTGAGAGACAAATAAGACAAGCAGTTAGCTTGTGCATTTTTCCAGCCCAGAATGTGAGATACCTGGTGCCTGTATTTTTTGAGCCGAGAGGCAAGTCTGGCTAATCTGGCTGAGTCTTTACAGGCTCCTCCTGGACTTAGCACTTTAATAAAGGGCTTGTGGTCTGTGCGAATCCAGAAATCAAGGCCCCACGAGAAGGTCCCGAAATGTTCGACAGACCAAGCAGCTGCCAGCACTTCATGCTCGATGACCGAATAGCTACACTCACACTCGGAAAGGAGCGGGAGGCAAACGCTACTGTTCTCTCACACCCGGAATGGACTTGAGACAGGACAGCTCCCAGTCCACATGCACTGGCATCGACAGTAAGAAAAGTATACAGGTGAGTGTCAAAGGGTGCAAGAACACCAGCTTCACAAATTTCCTTCTTAATAAGGTCAATAGCACACTGTTGTGCATCACCCTAGACAAAGGAACACCCCTTCCTTAACAACAACCTCAGGGCCTCAGTTTTGGTGGCAAAACAGTTGACAAACCTTGCATAATATTCTATTAAGCTCATGAATGACCGTAACTTGTCCTTGTCGAGGAGAACTGGGGCATCGCAGATGGCTTCAATAAGGTTGACTTTGTGGCTAACACCCTGCCCAGAGATGGTATGGCCAAGGTATTCGATCTCCTCCACCAAAAACTTGCACTTTTCTTTCCTCAGGGTAAGACCAGCCTCCCTCAATCCGCCCAGGACTTCTCTCAAATTTTTGTTGTGCATCTGAACAGACTCTCCAAACACAAAAATATCTTGAAAATACTTTACATGTTCAAGACCCCTCAACACCTCAGACATGACATGCTGAAAAACACTGGCAGCGAAGGACAGCCCCAAAGGTAGTCTTTTAAATCTATAAGTGACATCCATGGTGATGAACGTTGTGAGGTTTTTGGACTCCTCATGTAACTTTATTTAGTGATAAAGTGTGAGAAGTTGGCCTGGTATATGCTGTTCACTAGTTAAAGTGGGCACCCTGTATCAGTCCAAACAACCCTTATTGATGATTAGGTTAAATACAACCTTTATAGAAAGCTATCCTAGTGGTAGCTGTGGAGAGCAGCCTTCAGGCTAAGTCTTGAAGGAATGTAAAGCAGCTTGTTTTACCAGACCAGAACCTCCTGAATGACCAAATGAAAGGAGAACCACACAAGTGTTATATAAAATATATGTATGTATTACTAAACACTCTCTACTAACCTCTTTATAAGATTAGAGCACAAGGCACACAATAATGAATCAATAGATTAATAGATTGACAGTAAATAGCATAATACACAGCGTGCTCCAGGGGGAGACAAAATAATATACTAAAAAAATGGTATAACAATGACGACTTCACTAGACACAGTGCCTAGAGCACGTAGAATTGCTGGGACCCCAAGGAACCACCTAAAGGAGTGACACAGGAAACCCCCGGAGGACGGGTGTAATGTGAGAACATAGACGCTAGCTCCGTACAACTCTATGGGAAAGTCGTGGTTGGAAAATTACAGTTTAACGACACTTCGGAGAGGACTGCAAACAAACCCTTTGGAACATAGTAGGTTCTAAAGACAGTACCCTTCGGAGTACCTAGGTACCGTGTTACCTATCCCAGAGGAACCGTGTGCATAGGGGTCAAGTGGTGTCGGAAACACTCTGCTGCTGCCGAGAAGAGGAAAAGTGTCCGGTGGAATCCAAGCCTGGATCAAAGGTGAGAATAACCTGAAAGCAGAGGGGAGAGAGTCTGGGTCACTTCAGGGTGACCAGAGGCTCAGCAGACGAATGCCCACCGATGACGGGTTCTTCAGGTGAGAAGATAGGATGCTTGACTCTGCAGCTACGGTGACCAGGAGATGTCGATGACGACCAAAGTCCGGAGGTGAGCTGTCCCACGAAGTGCTGGGGGGGGGAGTCAGTGTCCGTATTGAACACCAACAAGCCTTGGCAACGGCAACCCACGCGGACAGAGGAAACAAGTTACGGTGAGGACCAGCAGGGTCCTGGGGAGTCTCCAAGCAATGGAGAGTCAGGGCACATCTGGAGCAACCAGGAAAACCCAAGGAATATCAAAGTTACCTTCACAGGGACCCACACGCCAACGGACCAGGGATCGCGAAGGTACCTCGAGCTGAATCACGAAATACTGACCCACGGAACACTCGTGGAGTGTAGGCCGGAAATCTTCGGTGAAAATACTGCTCGGGGTCAGGACTACACGTAGCCCAAAGCACAGCCTCAGGGATCGCCAAAAAGCATATGCTGCTGCAAAAGTACACAGTGCACAGGGGTTCAGGTTGCACGGCCCACGAGAGATACTGGTCTCCGAATTGCTGAGAGAGCAGATCGACCTCAGAGACGCTCAGGAACCCACCTCCTGTGTTGCAGAAATCTTCGAAGTCCTCAGGAGCTCGGCAGATGCAAACCGGTTAGATGCGTTAAAGGTGCCTGCCATGCAAGGGAGTAACTCCTTTACTCCAAGGGAGATTCTTCTGTAGTCCAGCATTGTGTAGATCGTCAAAGTACTTGGTTTCTGTAGCAGAGTTTAGTCCAGGTAAAATCTAAAGTCCTGTAGTCAGGTTTCCTACTTTATACCCAAGGAAGGGGTTGAACAAACTCTGGAAACCCTTCTAGGGAAGGGACAGGACAGAGGGGTGGTTACACCCATGCCCTGTGTCCAGTTTCCCGCGAGAGCAGGAGCAAATGGCTCCTGCAACCGGTTTGAGCTGGACTATGCACAGGGACACCAAATGTGCCCCCAGTGCAGGCTTTCATGCACTCTGAGTGCACCCACCCAGACCCAATACACTAAATCCTGTCTGGGAGGTGGTCACACCTCCCTGTGACAGGAAGCTTATTGCCAAGCCTTCCCCTGCTCGAGCTTGGCTCAGCAGCAGGAGGGCAGACTTGTGTCTGTGGCTGGCAGCATCCATTTTGTGATGCCCAGGTCGAGAAAGCTGGTTCCGGGTATCCCGGTGACCCACAGTTGTGGTTCTAGAAGGGAGGAATCATACCTCTCACACCAGTTACAGGTGTGGAGGTTTGATTCGAAGGTGTTTGACACCAAACACAACATGCTTCTAAGCAGCCGTTTTAAAGTTAACATTTACCGCAAGGTTATAATGCACTTAAATATATATGGTTTGGCTGCATCACAAACCATCCCAAAAAATAGGTTCCGAAGGCTGCAGAGGGGCTCTGCTCATGCAAGTGCACCCTCTCACATAAAACCCAGCACCCTGCCTTCAGGATTGATAAGGCCTGCCATATGGGTGACTGATGGGTTTATATATGCAGTGATTTATAATAGATAGAGTAAACCTATATCTAAGTAAGGGGTGCATGCACCACCTTACACAGGCTACAGTAGCAGACCTGTGGTGCCAGTTTGAATGTTCTCTTAGGGGTGGCACAATACATGCTGCTGCCCCTGAGAGGGCTCTGCTACATATTATACCATATACTAGGGTCTTATAAGGGTACCCCAGAATCCAATATAGATTGCACCTAAAGTACATGCAATCAATTTACAGGAGAAAGCAGCTAGGCTGGGGTCCTGGACAGCAGGATCCCAGTCAATTTAAGTCGAAAACAGTGATACATCAGCAAAATGTGGGGGTAACCATAACAATCAGATCCTACTCTCCTACAAGGTTGACCTAACCATCCACGGGGGTAACCAAAAGAAAGAGGTTACAAATCCTCCCCAGGGGAAAGGTGGTGAGAATCCCCAAGATAAAAACCCTGAGTCTTCTAAAGGGCCCCAAAACCCTGTACGGGGGGGGGGGGGTGGGTCCCAAAACTCTTCCCAAATCGCTAACAAGTACAGGGAGAAGAACTTTGATCCTTTAAAGGCCTGGTGTAACAACTGTAGAAAGTTGGGACACTTAACTGGAGATGCTACTTGCCCAAACTAGAAGGCAGGTTACGGGCCTGAAACAGGTAGTGGTCTCTCCAAAGCTACTAGCTGCATGTCTGCTTGGCAATGAGCTGGAAACCTCAGCATGGGCTGAGGTTGAACTGAAAACCCAGGCAGCAATGCTGGACATACCTGAATTGGTGTGGGTAAAAACAAGAGCACAGAGCAAGAGACAGGATGAAAAAAGTGTTGGAGCCTGAACGTATGGCCCAGCCTTCGAAGACAAAAGGTAAGAAGACTGGGGAACCAACTTCTGTACAGCAAAATGATCAGGACCCCTCTCCTCAGGGAGAGGACTTGGACACCCCAGTGGGAACTGAGCCCATGGAGCTTGACCCATTACCAGGTGGACCTCGTAGACCCAGGAGGACCCTCTAGGGAAGAGCTGTGTCTTGGACAGCAGGACTGTCCAACTCTTGAAAGCCTGAGGCAGCTAGCTTCTGCACAGCAAAAGGGAAATGTTCGTGGTACACACCGAGCTTATTGGGAAGAGGGACTACTATTCACTGAGACCAGAGACCCCAAACCTGGAGCCACTAGAAGAGTGGTAGTGCCTCAGAAGTACAGGGAGTTTCTCCTAACTTTAGGTCATGACATTTCCCTAGCAGGGCATCTGGGCCAAACTAAGACTTGGGAAAGGCTTGTTAGCCACTTTTACTGGCCCCAGATGCACCAAAAAGTAAAGGAGTTTGCCAGCTCCTGTGTCACCTGTCAGGCGAGTGGCAAGACAGGCGCCCCCTCAAAGCTCCCCCTGATACCAATGCCTGTGGTGGGGATTCCCTTTGAAAGGGTAGGTGTGGACATAGTGGGTCCACTGGAACCTCCCACAGCATCAGGGAACAAAATCATTCTAGTATTAGTGGATCATGCCACTAGGTACCCTGAGGCAATTCCCCTTAGGGCTACTACAGCTCATGCAGTAGCCAGGGCCCTCATTGGTATCTTCACCAGAGTAGGGTTTCCTAAGGAGGTGGTTTCAGACAGAGGGTCAAACTTCATGTCTGCTTTTCTAAAACACATGTTGGAAGAGTGTGGAGTGCAGTACAAGTTTACTATACCCTCTCACCCACAAATCAATGGTCGTGTTGAGAGATTCAACAAGTCATTGAAAGGCATGATTATCGGGCTCCCTGAAAAACTCAAAAGGAGATGGGATGTCCTCTTACCCTGCCTGCTTTTCGCTTACAGGGAAGTGCCACAGAAGGAAGTAGGGGTTTCCCCCTTTGAACGTCTGTTAGGCCATCCTGTGAGGGGACCACTTTGTCTTGTAAGAGAGGGTTGGGAGAAGCCTCTCCAAGACCCCAAACAAGATATTGTGGACCATGTGCTTGTCCTAAGGTCCAGAATGGCTGAGTATATGGAAAAGGCATCCAAAAATCTCGAGGCTAGACAGGTGCTTCAGAAGCACTGGTATGACCAAAAAGCTGCACTGGTTGAATTTCAACCTGGGCAACAGGTGTGGGTTTTAGAGCCAGTGGCACTAAGGGCTCTCCAAGATAGATTGAGTGGCCCTTTCCCTATCCTAGAAAAAAAGAGTGAGGTCACCTACTTCGTTGGCCTGGGCACAAGCAGGACACCCAAAGGGTCATCCATGTGAACCGCCTTAAGCTCTATCATGACAGGGCTGACATCACCATGCTTATGGTGACTGATGAGGAACAGGAAGCAGAGAGTGAACCTCTCCCTGACCTCCTCTCCTACAGCCCAACAGATGGGTCAGTAGATGGTGTGATCTTCTCAGACACCCTCTCTGCCCAACAGCAGACAGATTGCAAGCAAGTCTTGCAGCAGTATGTTAAGCTCTTTTCCTTGCCCCTGGTCAGACAAACTGGTGTACCCATGATGTGGACAGTGGTGAAAGTTCACCTGTCAAAAACAAAAACTATCTACAGTCTGACCAAGTCAAAGAAAGCATCCAAGCTGAAGTCAGCAAGATGCTGGAGGTAGGGGTTATTGGACCCTCTGAGAGCCCCTGGGCAAGCCCAGTGGTTCTAGTCCCCAAACCTGATCCACAGGGTGGAAAGAGAGAAATTAAGTTCTGTGTGGACTATAGAGGGCTCAACTCTGTCACCAATACAGATGCTCACCCTATCCGAAGAGCAGATGAGTTGATAGACAAATTGGGTGCAGCCACGTTTCTAAGTACCTTTGACTTAACTGCAGGGTACTGGCAAATTGGCATGGCCCCAGGAGCAAAAGAAAAGACGGCATTCTCCACACCTGATGGGCATTATCAGTTTTCTGTTATGCCCTTTAGTTTAAAGAATGCCCCTGCCACCTTCCAGAGGTTGGTGAACCAAGTCCTTGCTGGATTGGAGTCCTTAAGTGCAGCTTATCTAGATGATATTACTGTCTTTAGCTCCACCTGGCAGGATCACCTGATCCACCTTGGGAAGGTTTTAAATGCCCTGCAAACTGCAGGCCTAACTATCAAGGCATACAAATGCCTGATAGGGCAGGGAACTGTGGTGTACTTGAGCCACCTTTTTGGTGGAAGCCAGGTACAACCCTTACAGCCCAAGATCCAGGCCATCCTGGACTGGGCATCTCCAACAACCCAATCCCAAGTCAGGGCTTTCCTGGCTTGACTAATTTCTTCGGGAGGTTTGAGAAGGGATATGGGTCCATTGTGGCTCCCCTCACAGAACTCACCTCCAAGAAGGTGCCCAAGAAGGTAAACTGGACAGTTAGTTGTCAAAAGGCTTTTGACACCCTGAAAGAGGCAATGTGCTCAGCACCATTTCTCAAAGCTCCAGACTATGCCAAGCAGTTCATAGTGCAGACTGATGCCTCTGATCTAGGGATAGGAGCGGTCCTACCCCAGACCAATGATGAAGGCAAATATCAACCTGTTGCTTTTAGAAGCAGAAGGCTTCTCCCCAGGGAGCAGCGTTGGAGTGCCATTAAGAGGGAGGCCTTTGCTGTGGTTTGGTCCCTGAAGAAGTTGAGACAATGCATGTTTGGTACTCACTTCCTAGTTCAAACTGATCACAAACCTCTCAGATGGCTGATGCAGATGAAAGGTGAAAATCCTAAACTGTTGGTGGTCCATCTCCCTACAGGAAATGGACTTTGTAGTGGAACACAGACCTGAGACTGCCCATGCCAATGCAGATGGACTTTCCAGGTTCTTCCACTTGGAAAATGTGGGGGCATATTATCAAGACAGGCGATAAAATTATCGCCAACGGCGATAATGGACTTGATAATATGCTCTATGGAATTCCAATTGAAGCCCATGTTAGATGTGAAGCATATTATCAAGCCCATTATCGCCGTTTTAGCGGCAGTTTTCTGCCGCTAAAGCGGCGATAATTTTATCGCCTGTCTTGATAATATGCCCCTAAGACTCTCTAGGGAAAGGTTAGTCTCATCCTTTATCGTTGGGGGGAGGTTGTGTGAGAAAGTGCCCTCTTTCTGCATGGTTGCCCCCACTTTTTGCTGAATTGCTGATGTACTTTGACTGAGTGTGCTCTGGGCTCCTTCTAATCAGGTACCCAGGGCCTATCTTCTTTCCCTAAAACTGCATTGAAGCCTAAACCCAATTGGCATCTCTGGCCACAGGTCAGCCCCTGGTAAATGGTACCACAGGTACCCAGGGCACTGTGACCAGAGAAGGCCTCTAAGGGCTGCAGCACTTATTGTGCCCCCATAGAGGTCCTGTACCCTGACACTCACACATTATCTTTGCGGTCTGCGTGTCTTGGTGCACAACAAAGTGAAGAGTTGTCATGGCACACATCCCTGTGTGCCATGCCTACAACCCACTGCCCTGCCATTGATCAGTCACCCCTCTAGCTGGGTGCACTATACCAGTGGTGAGGGTACAGGTGCATGAGCCCTGTACCTCTACAGTCTCTAAGTCCAGTCTTAGACATTGTAAGTGCAGTGCTGCCATTAAGAGTATATGGTGCTGGGAGTTTGTCATTACGAACTCCACAGCACCATAATGGCTACACTGAAAACTGAGAAGTTTGGTATCAAACTTCTCAGCACATTAAACCCACACTGATGCCTGTGTGAGATTTAATGAAAAATGCAAACAGAGGGCATCTTAGAGATGCCCACTGAAAACTAACTCACCACTAGTGTCCAGGCTAAGTGGCTGCTTTCAGCTGCCACCACCAGACATGTTTCTGGACCCCTGGGTCGAGAGCCTGCTGCTCTCTGGGGCCTGAAACAATGCATATCCTGGGACGAGATGCCAAGCCTCCTCCCCCAGGATGGGCAGGGTTCATGAAGGGGAAGCTTCAAAGGCTTGCCATCTTTGTGAGCTTCCCCAGGCCAATAGTTGCTTTCAGCAACTGGTCCCCACTGGTTCTGACCCCCACTTTGTGCGGGAGAACCGGAGGGCAAAACAAGTAAGGAAGAGAAGTGTGCCCACCTCTGCCAACTCCACCCCTCAGGTGGGGGAGGCGAGGTGAAGCACAACTCTCAGTCCGCGGCATCTTGATGATGGGGGGACTCATCCAACCAGGAACAGGCACATGCCCCTCTCCCGCTGGAGGTTGGCATAATAGGGGGTGTACCCACCACAGGGATGGGACCCATTGGTCCCTGCCTTCTACCTACCTGTAACGCCTCTAAATGTAGTTTTAAAGGGCAACCCTGAACCTTGCTTCCTGAGATCCAGACAAGAAAGAAGAAGAAAAGAAGGACCAAACAGCTGTGCAGCAGCTAACAAGAGGAAGATGCCCACTGACTTGGCCCCAGCCCAACCGGCCTGTCTCCCCCTCGATACTGCTTCTGCGAAATCCCGGTGTATCCTGCAGCCAGCAACCTCAAAAACCCCGGGGAACCTGCCTGCCTTCACTTCCAAAGACTGCTTCTCCCGTGAACACCAGATTTGTTCAACTGCTACCTCTGGCAGCAGCCGGAGACCGCAAATCCGCCCCACTCTGCACCTGCCATCCATGGCCTAAGCTTGAGTGGGCAAACACCACGAGAATGTCACCCCGGCGAACCTGAACCGAGATCCGGTGACCCCTGACCTGCCTCAAGCTTTCAGCTGACGCTTGCAGCCTAAATCCAGAAGGCCCCCCTATCCGCGACCAGGAGCTGGTGTGAAGATCCGACCCTGAAAGGCACCCCTGCACCCGACGCCCCACGGCCTTGTGTGCCCAAACAGACTGTGCCTAACCAACCCCTAACTTCCCAACTTACGTCTCGAAGTGGTGGTCGCACCTAGACGTCCTTTGTCTCCCTGCCTGCAGTGCTTTTGCAAACCGGAGATTCTCAGTTGGAAAACAGGGCATTCGACCTAGAAACAGCACCCTGCACCCGGCCGCCCTAGGGCTGCTGAGGGTGCACCTTTTGTGCTAATTTGTTTCCCCATTTGCCCTGAGCTAAAGTCCAGGAGCTTTGCTCCCACGACCCAGTGGCCTGCTTGCCAGCAGCCACCAGCCGGAGGCCCCCTATCCCCTATTGGATAACATTGGGCCTCAACACTCTGCACCCGGCTGCCCTAGTGCCGCTGAGGGTGTAACAAGAGTGCATCCCTGACCCTGGGGACCCCTGAGTCTACCCCCAGAATCTCAGCTCCCACTACCGAATACTTACATAAAAACTGATAGCCATATTTTCCTCCATAGCATAACATTGACACTTTTTCCTGAAAAAGTTTCCAAGTGTGCAGTCTTGAAACCTAAAGAAATTATTTAAAATTGTACGATTTAACAAAAACGCTTTTACTCACCTGTTTACATGAAATGTCCCAGTGCTGCATCCAGGCATACAGCACTGAGTAAGAAAAGTAATCCAAAAGTAACTTACCTGCTATTTTACTGAAAATCCCATTCAAGTCTATGTATTGTATTTACAAGTGATTGCATTTCTCTGAAACAATACTGTGAGTCAAACCATAGTACATTTACAATTGCAATTGAACTGTTTTACAATGATCATTTACTACTGTAAAGTATTTATTGCTTACCTGTACCAGGCTTGCTTGGTTCTCGAAATAAAATAACTAAAAATATTTTTATACAAAATCAATTGGTCTGAAGTTCAGTCTTTGAGTGTGTGAATTCATTTGCTGACTGGGTGTGTACTACAAATGCTTAACACTGTCCTCTGATACTGCCTTACTGCTCGACCACACTACCACAAATAGAGAGTGAGGTGCTATCTACTTTTACCTCTGCCTACCTTTGAGGTTCCTCTGGACTCTGTGCACAATATACCTCACTTTGGTATAGTATATACAGAGCCACCTTCCTACAATTCGCCCTGGCACCCTCTTGGATTGATGTTCCTTGGCAGGAGAGTAACCTGTGGCCATTCTTTTTTCCACAACCACTTCGGTACGATGGTGTATCGAGACCCACAGTCCAGCAACAGTTACACTTGTTTTCCCAAGATACCGAAAAAGCCTTTGGTCGCTGCCTTTTCCCTTCTGCACCACTGCTGGGAAGGACCATTAACACCCGTTCTTCTATGTTCCCATCTGTAGGAGAGTAGGATCTGCTTCTTGTGGTTACCCCCGCTTTTTGCTGATGTATCACTGTTTTCGACTTAGACTGACTGGGATCCTGCTATCCAGGACCCCAGCCTAGCTGCTTTCTCCTCTAAATTGATTGCATGTACTTTAGGTACACCCCAGATTGGATACTGGGGTACCCTTATCAGTCCCTAGTATATGGTACACCATGTACCCAGGGCATAGGTACGCCCAGAGGCCTCCCAGGGGCTGAGAGACCATTCACAATGGCACAACAGGTCTGCTACTGCAGCCTGTGTAAGGTGGTGCATGCCCCCCTACTTATATATAGGTTCACTATATCTATTCGAAATCACTACACATATAAACCTATCAGTCACCCCTATGGCAGGCCTTATCAATCCTGAAGGCAGGGTGGTGGGTTTTACGTGAGAGGGTGCCCCTGCATGAGCAGATCTCCTCTGCAGCCTTCAGAACCTATTTTCTGGGGTTGTCTGTGATGCAGCCAACCATATATATTTAAGTACATTATAACCTTGCAGTAAATGCTAACTTTCAAACCGCTACTTAGAAACATGTCGTGTTTGGTGTCAAACACTTTGGAATCAAACCTCCACTCCAATAACTGGTGTGAGAGGTAGGATTCCTCCCTTCTAGAACCACAACTGTGGGTCACCAAGCCACCCGTCTAGAGGGACTTATGTGAAACCCCGGTACACTCGGAGCCAGCTTTCTCCACCTGAGCATCACAAAATGGATGCTGCCAACCACAGACACACGTCTGCCCTCCTGCTGCTGAGCTGACCTCGAGCAGGGGAAGGCTTGACAATAGGTTTCCTGTCACAGGGAGGTGTGACCACCTCCCAGACAGGATTTAGTGTATTGGGGCTGGGGCACTCTGAGAGTGCCTGAAAGTCTGCACTGCGGGCACATTTGGTGTCCCTGTGCATAGTCCAGCTCAAACCGGTTGCAGGAGCCATTTGCTCCTACTCTGGCGCGAAACTGGACAAAGGACATGGGTGTAGCCAGCCCTCTGTCCTGACCCTCCCATAGGTGGGTCTCCATAGTTTGTCCAGCCCCTTCCTTGGGTATAAAGTAGGAACCCTGACTACAGGACTTAAGATTTTACCTGGACTAAGCCATATAAGCAGAAACAAAGTACTTCGACGGTCTACACTTCGATGGACAACTAAAGAATCCCCCTTGGAGTAAAAGTGTTACTCCCCTGCAGCAGTAGGCACCTTAACGCTTCTGACCGCTTTGCATCTCCTGAGCTCCTAAGGACTCTGAAGATTTCTGCAACACAGGAGGTGGGTTCCCGAGCGTCTCTGAGGTCGGTCTGCTCTCTCTGCAATTCTGAGACCAGTATTCCTCGTGGGAACAGTGAAACCCGAACCCCTGTGCACCGTGTACTTTTGCAGCAGTATATGCTTTTTGGTGATCCCTGAGGCTGTGCTTTGGGCTACGTGTAGTCCTGACCCAGAGTTGTATTTCCACCGAAGATTTCCGGCCTACACTCCACGAGTGTTCCGTGTGCTGGTATTTCGTGATTCAGCTCGAGGTCCCTTAGCGATCCCTGGTCCGTGGGCCTGTGGGTCCCTGTGAAGGTAATTTTGACTTTTCTTGGGCTTCCCTGGTTGCTCCAGACATGCCCTGACTCTTCATTGCTTGGAGTGATGCCAGGACCTTGCTGGTCCTCACCGTAACCTGTTTCCTCTGCCCGCGTGGGTTGCCGTTGCCAAGGCTTGTTGGTGTTTGATCCGGACACTGACCCCCCAGCACTCGACATCCTTCATGGGACAGCTCACCTCTGGACTTTGGTCATCGTTGACGTCTCCTGGTCCCCGTGGCTGCAGAGTCAAGCATCCAATCTTCTCACCTGATGCACCCGACATCGGTGGGCATTCGTCTACTGAGCCCTTGGTCACCCTGAAATGACCCAGACTCTGTCCCCAGTGCTTTCAGGTTCCTCTCACCTCGGATCCATGCTTGGATTACACCGGACACTTTTCATCTTCCCGGCAGCAGCACTTCTTCGCATCACGCCATCGAAAACGACAAGGGTTTCCGACACCACTTGGCCCCTATACACCTGGCTCCTCTGGGATAGTTAACACGGGTACCTCGGTACTCACAAAGGTGCTGGCCTTAGAACCTACTATGCTCCAAAGGGTTTGCTTGAAGTCCTCTCCGAAGTGTCCTTAGCTGTAATTTTCCAACCGTGACTTTCCCATAGAATTGATAGTTGTACGGAGCTCGCGTCCGTGTTCTCACACTGCACCCGCTCCCCTTGGGTCCCCTGTGTCACTACTTTGGGTGGTTCCTTGGGGTCCCAGCGATCCTACGTGCTCTAGGCACTGTGTCTAGTGAAGTCATTGTTGTTATACCGTTCTTTTAGTATATGGTTCGGTATTCCCTTGGAGCCCGCTGTGTATTGTGCTATTCACTGTCATTCTATCGATTCAGTAATGTGTATCTTGTGCTCTAATCTCATAAAGAGGCTAGTAGAGAGTGTTTAGTAATAAATACATATATTTTATATATCTCATGTGTGGTTCTCCTTTCATTTGGTCATTCAGTAGGTTCTGATCTGGTAAAACAAGCTGCTTTACATTCCTTCGAGTGTTAGCCTGAAGGCTGCTCTCCACAGCTACCGCTAGGATAGCTTTCAATAAAGGTTGTCTTTAACCAAATCATCAATAAGGGTCATTTGGACTGATGCAAGGTGCCCACTTTAATTAGTGGACAGCATATACCAGGCCAACTTCTCACATTGGTGTGCAGTGGTTGGGATTCAAGCTTGCTATTGTTTTGCCAGATAAATCTCATTGAGTGATTAACTGAAAACCACTAAAGGTATTAGGTACATATAATACATCAAACTACAATAAGTTAGTTGTACTGAACTTGGAGTTGGGCAGTTAAGGGTCTAGCACACCCTTTTTCCAACTCAAGAGAGTTTAGTTCCCACTAGGTTAGGTAGGTGCCTACACCACATAACACTAGTATGTCCTCTAAAGGAGAAACCAGTAGATCTCTGCCAACTAGGTATGACCAGCTCTCATTCCAAGAATTGAGAAACATGTGTGCATCCAGGAATCTGAGGACAGGGAGAGGACCCAGTATTCAGCGCCTCATAGAATTGTTTATTCTAGAAAGACTCCAGGGTCTGATGAGGTAGGTACAGGGGCTGGAGCAGTGTATGAGGACAGAGCAGGAAGTGAACACTTCTTTGATCTGGACTCCAACGCTGACCAGGAGGATCAAAATTGTTAGACGGACCGGGAGGGTCGGCCGAGGACAAGGGGAGAGGTCTCCGGGGAGAGCCGTCTCCAGCGATCGTACAGATGAATAACTTCCCCCCCACAGATATACACCACACAAGGATAAGATTTAGCGTTCTTTATAGGTGATTTCTTAAGGTACGATGAAATGGTACAAGGAGGTCTGGACTCAGGGGTCCCCTCGATTCGAGTCTCTTGGTTTGGGGAAAGGGGGTAGCGGGACAGTCTGGTTACCAGTCTGGTAGCTGAGATGGTATGGTGGATAGCTCACAATCCTCGAGCTCGGTGTTCTAGCTTGGACGGGCCGCGGCAGCGCCAGCAGGTCCCGGTGAAGATGGTCGTTACACGGTCCGCGGCAGCGCCAGCAGGTCCCGGTGAAGATGGTCGTTACACGGTCCGCGGCAGCGCCAGCAGGTCCCGATGAAGGTGGTCGTTACAACGGTCCGCGGCAGCGCCAGCAGGACCCGACGAGGATGGATGTTGCAGAAGGCCGCGGCAGCGCCAGCAGGCAGGACGATAGTTCACAAGGCAGGGCTACGGCAGCGCCAGTAGTCCGTCAAGGCTGAGTTCTCTCGGTGTCTCTCGACTCCAGGATACAACTGCCTTCCTGCTCTGGAGCTGCCCTAGTTATAGGTCTGGCGCCCTTTGATGTCCGGACCCTCACACTTGGAGGTCGGGGGGTCCGGGATGAGGGAGTCCAGACACCCAGCAGGGGGTGGAGCCAGCGCCTGGGGGAGCTGGAGGGTGATCGGCACCTGGCGGGGGAGAGCCCTCGACGCTTCTTTCTCCCATTGACCTGCCAAGTGGTTCGTTCACCTCCTGGGTGGACGGTGGTGCCGGGATGTCGGGGCCGGCCAGGCCCAGGGTTAGGGTCGGGCTGAGGCCACGCGGCCTCGTGGCGCAGTGTCCAAGATGGCGGCTGATCCGGCCGGGGGAGCCGGTAGTGGTTCGGCCCCATGATACATGGATGTCCGGGGGCAGGAGTTCCGTTGGGAGACGGGGTGCGGGTTGCCCTTGGGGGTAACACCTGGGAGTCCGGGGTTTGGGCCCTGTCGTGCGGGGAGGGAGCAAGCCCTTCATGTGGCCTGTCCAACATGCGTCCCCCCCAGCTGAAGGCGGGGAGAGTCACCCATCCTCTTGGGGACTCTCCTCGTCGAGGCGGGAAAAGCGTGACAGGCCATCTGCGTTGGCGTGGTCTTGGCCCGGTCGATGTTCCACAGTGAAGTCCATTCCCTGCAGGGAGATGGACCAGCGCAATAGTTTTGGGTTTTCCCCCCGCATCTGCATTAGCCACTGCAGGGGTCGATGATCGGTTTGCACCCGGAAGTGGGTACCGAAGAGATAGGGCCGGAGCTTTTTGAGGGCCCACACCACTGCGAAGGCCTCCCTCTCGATTGTGCTCCAGCGCTGTTCTCGGGCCAGGAGGCGTCTGCTGATGAAGGCCACCGGCTGGTCAAGACCCTCGGGGTTCAGCTGGGAAAGAACCGCCCCGATGCCGTGGTCGGAGGCGTCCGTTTGTACAATGAATTCCCGACTGTAATCGGGGGCCTGGAGCACAGGGGCGGTGCACAGGGCGGCCTTCAGCTTCTCGAAGGCCGCTTGACAGTCGGGGGTCCAGTTAATCTTCTTCGGGTGGTTTTTGGACGTGAGACCCGTGAGGGGCCCCACAATGCTGCCATAGTCCCTCACGAACCGCCGGTAGTAGCCGGTGAGTCCCAAGAAGGCTCGGACCTCGGTCTGCGTGACGGGGGGTTGCCAGGACTGGATGGCAGCAATTTTGAGTTGCAGAGGGGCCACCAGACCGCTTCCCACCTGGTGTCCGAGGTAGGTCACGGACCCTTGACCAATTTGGCACTTGCCGGCCTTAATCGTGAGGCCGGCCCGCTGGAGGGCCTGCAGGACCTCTTGGAGGTGGTGGAGGTGGTCGGACCAGTGGCGGCTGTACACAGCGATATCATCCAGGTAGGCGGCGCTGAACTCTTCGAGCCCCGCCAAGACCTGGTTCACTAGACGTTGAAAAGTAGCTGGGGCATTCTTCATGCCGAAGGGCATGACCTTGAAGTGGTAGTGGCCATCGGGGGTAGAAAAGGCGGACCGTTCCTGGGCCCGGGGTGTGAGACCGATCTGCCAGTAGCCCGCTGTCAGGTCGAAGATGCTGAGGTAGCGGGCGGCCCCCAGGCGGTCGATCAATTCATCCGCTCGGGGGATAGGATGAGCGTCGGTCCGGGTGACAGCGTTCAAGCCCCGATAGTCGACGCAGAATCGGAGTTCAGGAGTGGTTCCGGGGGCAGCGGCTTTGGGGACCAGCACGACCGGGCTGGCCCAGGGGCTGTCCGAGGGCTCGATGACCCCGAGCGTGAGCATCTTGGATACTTCCTCTTGGATGCAGGCCTGCACCCGATCTGGCACGCGGTAGGCCCGGTGTCGGATAGGGGGACTGTCCCCGGTGTCCACGTCGTGCAAGCACCAAGGGGTGATCCCTGGGGTGAGGGAAAACAGTGTAGCAAACTGCAGCAGGAGGTCCCGGCAGCCCTGGCGTTGCTCTGGGGTGAGGGTATCGGAGAGCCGGACCCCGTCCACGGAACCGTCGTTCTCCTGGGTCTTCAGGAGATCAGGGAGGGGCTCGGAGTCTTCTTCCGCCCCACTGTCTGTAGCCATCAGGAGGCTGAGTTCCGAGCGCACAAAGTGGGGTTTGAGTCTGTTGGTGTGGAGGACCCGGAGGGGGTTCCGGGGGGACTCCATGTCGATGAGGTAGGTGACGGGGCTCTTGCGTTCGACCACTTTGAAGGGCCCCGTCCACTTATCTTGCAAGGCACATGGTTCGGTGGGGGACATCACCCACACTTGTTGACCAGGTTCGAATTCGACGGAGGAGGCATTCTGATCGTACCATTTTTTAATGTCCTCCTGACTGGCCTCGAGGTTCGCTTTTGCCATTTCCCTGAAGCGCCGGGTCTGATTGCGTAGTGCCAGGAGGTACTTGAAGACGTCTGGAGGGGTCTTTAGGGGGGCCATCTCCCAACCTTCTTTGACTAGGCTGAGGGGCCCTCGCACAGGGTGCCCGTACAGGAGTTCGAAAGGGCTAAAGCCGAGGGACTTCTGGGGAACTTCTCGATAGGCGAAGAGGAGGCACGGGAGTAGTACATCCCACTGGCGACGGAGGGGCTCCTCCAATCCCCCAATCATTCCCTTGAGTGTGCGGTTGAATCGCTCAACTAGTCCGTTCCCTTGAGGGTGATAGGGGGTCGTGAACCGGTAGGTGACCCCGCACTGTTGCCAGAGGGACTTCATATATTTCGAGATAAAGTTTGTGCCTCGGTCGCTGACGACTTCTCGGGGGAAGCCCACCCGGGAGAAGATCCCCATTAGGGCCCGGCCGACCACCGGAGCTGTTACAGTTCGCAGGGGCACAGCCTCGGGGTAGCGGGTGCAGTGGTCCACCAGTACCAGGATGAACCGATGTCCTTGTGCTGTGCGGGGGTCCAGGGGCCCCACAATGTCTATTCCTACCCTCTCGAACGGGGTGGTGACCACTGGGAAGGGTTGCAGAGGGGCTTTGAGCTTACGGCCGCTCTTCCCGCTGGCCTGGCACGTGGGGCAGGACCGGCAGTGGTTGAGGACGTCGTTCCGCATCTTCGGCCAGAAAAAGTGGGTCACCAGGCGACTGTAGGTTTTGTCCTGGCCCAGGTGTCCAGCCAGGGGAACATCGTGGGCCATAGTTAGTAGGAAGTCTCTGAAACGGAGGGGCACCACCAGCACTCGACTGGCCCCTAACTCCGCGATTCTTTGTTCACTGTATAGCAGGTCGTTATCCCAATAGACCCAATGGGTTCCGGAGGAGTCCCCTGCGCTCTGGGCGCTGGCTTGCTGGCGGAGTCCCTCGAGGGAGGGGCAGGTCTTCTGTTCCTGGCGGAACTGTTCCTGGGTGGGCCTCCCTTCTTGACGCCACTGAGCCAGGCCGGGAAGGTCCTGGGGCTGGGCGACCCCTTCGGGCGTTGGCTCTGGGGGGGTCGGTATAGTCGTTGTCCCCTACTGGAGCGACCGGGGGAGGAGGTGCTGGCCATTCTGGTTCTTCTGGTTGGGGGACGGCACGGGCGGCCATGGACCGGGTGGTTACGCAGGCCCAGTCCGGGAGGCCCAGCATCCCCAGGTGCTCTCTTCTTTCGACGGCGGCCCACGGGGAACTCTCAAGGTCATTCCCCAGGAGACAGTCCACGGGGGCATCATCCCGGACCGTCACCTTCAACATGCCGGAGACCCCTCCCCATTCGAAGGGGACGCAGGCCATCCGACACAGACTTTCAGAATTGTCGGCTGAGCGGACGGGGCAGAGAATGTTCGGCAGGATCTGCTCTGGTTTCACCAGGTGACAGCGGACGGCCGTCACACTGGCCCCTGTGTCACGTAGGGCTTCGGCCCGGCGCCCATTAATGTTCACCCACTGGCCATATGTCCGGGTGTTGGCGGGTAGGGGAGCCCGCGGGACCATGTCTTTTCCCCCTAGGCACGCTAGAACCATGGCGGCCGGTTCCCACTCTTGTTGTGCCTGCTCATATTCTTCCTGTTCCTCGGAGATTTGTTCTCCCCCCAGGGCGGCGGCAGCTACCTGGCGGGGCTTTGGCGTTTGGTTCTGCGGGCAGCTCGGGTCATTGGCGTAGTGGCCGACTCGCTGACATCGGTGACACGTGACGTTGGCTCGGAACCCCGGGCGCATCGGGGGGTTGCCCCGGCCGGCCGGGGGCGGGGTGCTGGCCGCGGGAGTGGCCGGGATGGTGTCTCTCCCTCGCCCCTGGCCTCCTCCTCCTCCTCGGGGACGGTGCTGACCTTGGTTGTTTCGGTTTTGCTCGTGTGGCCCTCTCCGGCCCACTCGGGTGCTTTCCCACCGGTCAGCTTCGGCGGCGAGTTGCCGTGGGTCAGTCAATTTACTGTCGAGGAGGTGCTGCCTGAGCTCGACGAAGCAGTTGTTAGACAGGTGCTCCCACACCATAAGATTAAAGAGTTGCTCGTAGGTCGTTACGTGGCTTCCCTTGATCCAACCCTCGAAGGCTCGGCTGAAATAGTTCACGTATTCCACCCAAGTTGTACCCGGGATCCGGGTGCAGTCTCGGAACCTCTGGCGGTACATTTCGGGTGTGAGCCCATATCGGGTGAGGAGGGCAGCCTTCATGTGGTCATAGGAACGACATCTGATGATCTGGGAGCTGCAGTAGGGCATCGCGGCCTTCGTTGACGAACCTCCCCCATAGGCCGGCTCCCCAGTCACTCCGATCGATCCGGTGGGAGGTCATGGCGATCTCGTAGGCTTTGAACCACTGTTGTATGTCGTCCTCTCGGACATACTCTCGGACAACATCCTTGGGGATGTGGACTTTCTTCTCGGTTGCTCCCGGGGTGTGCGGTCGCTCAGGCACCCCCGGTTCTTTATTCTGTTTCCGAAGTTCTATTTCCGCCAGTTTGCGCTCGTGTTCGAATGTTAGTCTTTTTTCTTCGAGCTCTCTCTGCCTCTGTTTTTCTTCCCGTTCTTCTCGGAGCCGCAGGTGTTCTAGATTTAGTTTTTGCTCGGCTAACTTTAGTTCACCGTCCATCTTGAGTCGTGCCATTTCCAACTCATGTAATCTGGTTCTTTCTCTTTCTTGGATCTCTTCCTGCGAGAGGCCCGTTCCTCGCTCCTCGGGAGCTGTGGCGTTCCCCTCTGGTGCTACACCGTTTTGGTTGGGGGATCCGGTGACCCCGGTTTCCGCCCACGACTCAAGGGCGTGCTTCAAATCGTCTTTGGTACTCAGGCCGGTGGTAGCAATGCCGAGTTCCATGCAGAATTGTTTAAGTTCGCGATGGCTATACTCTTCCAATTTATCCATCTGGAATTTCTCGGTGGAACCGCTCTCTTTGGTTGACATCGTGGTTTTGTTGTGGGGTGAGCTACTCTCTGTACGATTACGCGTTGATTCGGATCGCGCCGCTGGCCACCAATGTTAGACGGACCGGGAGGGTCGGCCGAGGACAAGGGGAGAGGTCTCCGGGGAGAGCCGTCTCCAGCGATCGTACAGATGAATAACTTCCCCCCCCACAGATATACACCACACAAGGATAAGATTTAGCGTTCTTTATAGGTGATTTCTTAAGGTACGATGAAATGGTACAAGGAGGTCTGGACTCAGGGGTCCCCTCGATTCGAGTCTCTTGGTTTGGGGAAAGGGGGTAGCGGGACAGTCTGGTTACCAGTCTGGTAGCTGAGATGGTATGGTGGATAGCTCACAATCCTCGAGCTCGGTGTTCTAGCTTGGACGGGCCGCGTCAGCGCCAGCAGGTCCCGGTGAAGATGGTCGTTACACGGTCCGCGGCAGCGCCAGCAGGTCCCGATGAAGGTGGTCGTTACAACGGTCCGCGGCAGCGCCAGCAGGACCCGACGAGGATGGATGTTGCAGAAGGCCGCGGCAGCGCCAGCAGGCAGGACGATAGTTCACAAGGCAGGGCTACGGCAGCGCCAGTAGTCCGTCAAGGCTGAGTTCTCTCGGTGTCTCTCGACTCCAGGATACAACTGCCTTCCTGCTCTGGAGCTGCCCTAGTTATAGGTCTGGCGCCCTTTGATGTCCGGACCCTCGCACTTGGAGGTCGGGGGGTCCGGGATGAGGGAGTCCAGACACCCAGCAGGGGGTGGAGCCAGCGCCTGGGGGAGCTGGAGGGTGATCGGCACCTGGTGGGGGAGAGCCCTCGACGCTTCTTTCTCCCATTGACCTGCCAAGTGGTCCGTTCACCTCCTGGGTGGACGGTGGTGCCGGTGTCAGGTGCCCCGCAAACGCGCACACAGAAACACCGGGACACTCACTTCCGGTTGGAAGGGTGAGTCCCGGTCTAGTGGTTGCGGCGCACGAGAGGTCGGAGAAACACTTCCGGGGGAAACGCTTACACTGCGCGTTTCCCGCCGGCTCCGTGCTTCGGATTCAACCGAATCCCCCAAAGACGTGACTGCCGAGTTCCGAGTCGAGTCACGACTCCCGCAACCTGGTTCCAGTAAGTTGAAGGCGTGCATGTGTATTCCTTCTCACTGCGCTGGAGCGCCCCACTGGTCATCGAGAATTCCCGCCGTAGAGGCTGCCTGAATCCCAGAGCGCAGGAGTGCTCATGGGATACTTGTTTTATGTTATTGGATACCTTATGTTCGTTTAGCGCAGGAGCGCTTGGGGGGATGTTTTAGGTTACTTAGCGCAGGAGCGCTTAGGGAGCACTTTAGTTTATTAGCGCAGGAGCGCTTAGGGAGCACTTTTAGTTTACTTAGCGCAGGAGCGCTTGGGGGTTTTCTTCAATCCTACAACGCAGGAGCGTTGGTGGGATACTCTTGGTTTTGCTTCACTTCAGCGTGGGTGCGCTTAGGGGGTACTGAAGAGTCCATAGCGCAGGAGCGCTACTGTGACGAAGTACCCATTTCGTTCTAGCACCTACGTTGCCATTGTTATAGCTTGCCCCCGTAGTTTGCCGCTTTATTGCGCAAGAACACCTTTGCGCATGGTTTGACCTTTCTTTCAACACACCGGCGCAGGAGCGCTTTACTTTGATTTTCGGAAGGAGTAGTGTCCAGGAGCTCTTCGCCTGGAGCAGCGCTGATTCTGGTTGCCATGGTCCGAAGAAGCATCGGTGAGTCCCCGGAATGACTTTCTTTTCTGTGTGCGGGTTGGCGTGGGTGCTGTAGAACAGGGGTTAGGATTCCTTATTGATCTAGTCCTTCCTGTCTTCCATAGGGCCCCAGGATACTTCCACACCAAGCCACTACGTCCTTTCTGGCTCCCTTCCCTGCGTCCATCTCATCCCCGTTGGTTCCTACTATTCACGAGGGTCAGGTGGGTACAGGGACGGGTGCTCTTGTCGTCTCTGCGGAATCACCTCGCAAGCAAAGGTGAGTCTTGTGAGGTACACGACAGAATCCGAAGCCCACGATTTCTATTCCACCCAGACGACATGGGCGACCCAGAGGTTACATTAAGCGATATAGCGGCCATGTTGGCTGCTATGCAAGCCGAGAACCTCACCTTACGCCATGACATCACTGCCCTACAGGGCCAAATGGCATCGGGGGTTACCAGTCCGTGGGGAACCACCCCTAGTCCCAGAGTAGTACAAGAGGGTCTGTTGAGGCAGCCTACGTTTACCTTTGGGGGGTCCTCCACCACCACCTCTCCGAACCCCGCCATACAAGTGATCACGCCACATCCTGTACAGCTGGCACCACCTGAACGCTTCTACGGGGACAGCACTAAGTACGGCATCTTCATCCATCAATGTCATCTGCATTTCATGGCCAGAACCGCGGCTTTTCCTGACGACTCATCCAAAGTAGCCTTCATCCTGTCCTACATGGGCGGAGACGCCGCCCAATGGTCCATTGCCTTAGTGGAGAACGATGAACCCATGCTACACCACCTGCCGACATTCCAAGAAGCCATGCGACGTATGTTCGCCCGGCACACCTTTGTGCAAGCTGCTGATAACGAGTTGCTCAATCACAAACAAGGTAACCAGGATCTCCTTCATTACATCACCACGTTCAACAGGTTGGTTATCGAATCCCATTGGCCAGAGGATAAGAAGGTGTCCGTATTTTATCGGGGATTACGCGATGATCTCAAGGACCTCATATCACAGTTTCCCGATCCACCTGAAGAAATAGGCCCGTTCATCAATATGGTGGTGAAGATGAACTTTCGACTACTAGAAAGGAGAACAGAGAAAGGAAAAGGTAGTGACAACCGTTTCTTATCCATGGGGGACAAGGGCGGTGAAAAAGCCAAAGATGAATCCAACCCCCCGAGCGAGGCCCCGGAACCCATGCAGATAGGGGGCATCAAAGGACCACTGACTAGCCAAGAAAGAGAGAAAAGAAGGAGACAGAACCAATGCTTATACTGTGGTAAAAGTGGCCACTTTGTCAGGGAATGTCCGGTGAAACCAACGAAACCGCGTGGTAGAAGGCCGTTCGTGTTGCCCATCACCAAGGGTGACAAGTCGGGAAACGAGACAACCCAGTAGACATGGGGATCCGTCCTCTGGGTTCTTCATCTTTTTCCTCAGCGATCCCTGCGGTGTTTGATGGCAGCCACCACATAGGGGTAGAAGTAACCTTACGAAACCAGGCAGACGAATCCTGGTTGGTGACCGCTATGGTGGATTCCGGTGCAACCGGTTGCTTTATCGACACCGTTTATTCACGTACGTTGGGCATCAACACCGTGTCGAAAGCACAACCCGAAACCGTTAAGGCTGTGGATGGCACAGACCTGACGTCCGGCCCGATCCGGCAGCAAACCGAGAACATGTCTATGGTCTTCGAGAACCACCATACAGAGGCCATCTGCTTTGACGTCATAAACGCCCCTCAATTCAAGGTTATTCTCGGATTACCGTGGTTGGTGAAGCACAATCCACGCATTGATTGGGTGTCCAGAATCATACATCTGGATTCGGAGCATTGCTGTGGAAACTGTTATGCGAAGGACGACCTTATGGGAGCTCGCTCCATACAAGCTAGAACGCTGCCGTTACAAGGTATGGGGATGGTTTCCCAAGCTGCCATACCGGAGGAATATCAAGACCTGGCAGAGATATTCGACAAAAAAGGAGCCAACACCCTGCCACCACATCGGCCGTTTGACTGCCGAATAGATTTGATCCCTGGCTCTAAGTTGCCATGCAGCAGGATCTATTCCCTCACGGAAAAAGAGAACATCCACCTACGATCGTATTTGGACGAGTTTTTGGACAACGGATTCATTCGTCATTCCAGGTCTCCGGTGTCCTCTTCTCTCTTCTTCGTATCGAAAAAGGAGGGTGATCTGAGGACCTGCATAGACTTTCGGGCGATAAACGCCATCACAGTAAAAAACCGTTACCCGCTACCGTTGATATCCAACCTCCTGGAGCAGGTCAAAGACGCCTCAGTGTATACCAAGCTGGACCTACGGGGTGCTTACCATCTTGTCAGAGTCCGAAAGGGTGACGAATGGAAGACTGCCTTCCGGACGAAGTTTGGTCTATTCGAATATCAGGTCATGCCTTTCGGACTCTGTAATGCCCCTGCAGCGTTACAGTTCTTCATCGATGAGGTGTTACGGGACTACATAGACGTGTTCTGCATCGTCTATATAGACGACATACTGATTTACTCCCAGTCTAAAGCAGAACACGTACAACATGTGCGTTCCGTCCTCCAACGGTTGGAACAACACCGGTTATATGTGAAGATGGAGAAAAGCGTGTTTCACGTCACTACGGTGGAGTTCCTGGGGCACATCATCACTCCGGCAGGCATCCACATGGACAACAAGAAAGTGGAAGCCATATTGTCATGGCCTCCTCCGGAGTCGGTAAAAGGGGTCCAACGGTTCTTAGGATTCGCCAACTACTACCGTAGATTCATCACAGGGTTCTCTGGGATGGTAGCTCCCATTACACGCTTGCTACGCAAAGGGGTGCGTTTCAGTTGGGATCAGACGGCAGACAGCGCCTTCCAAGAACTGAAGAGGCGTTTCACCACAGCCCCAGTTCTGGGACACCCGGACACCAAGCAGCCTTTCATAGTAGAGGCAGACGCCTCTAAGGACGCCATAGGGGGCGTATTGTCCCAACGAAACACCGATACCGGACAGCTGCATCCAGTGGCCTTTTACTCCAAAAAACTCCAACCAGCAGAACGCAATTACACCGTGTCCGACAGGGAGCTTTTGGCAATCAAGACCGCTTTTGAGGAATGGTGCCACTTCCTGAAAGACGCCAAACACACGGTAACCATCTACACCGACCACAGGAACCTCCAGTTCTTACGATCAGCACGTGCCCTCACCGCCCGCCAGCTCCGATGGACCTTATTCTTCAATGAATACGACTTTGTAATCACTTTCCGTCTTGGGAAAGAAAACGCCAAAGCGGACGCCCTTTCACGGTTAGACGAAACCGAGGAGGAGGCCGACAACACCGAGCCGGTTCCCATCATTTCGGAACAGCACTTCCAGGGCGTAGTGGCTTCCTCTGACTTCATGACACAGGTGAAAGACGACCTGAAGCAAGCGGATCCGGAAGTTCTGGCAGAGGGCCACAAAGGAGTGACGTGTGTGGATGGACTGTTGTTTCGGGGGGACCAGTTGTACCTACCAGGGATTCCCAGTCAGCAAAAAGCAGTCCGCATGTGCCATGATCACGTCCTCTCTGGCCACCCTGGTTATCACAAGACGCTTGAGCTGGTGCAAAGACAGTTCTGGTGGCCCACTATGGCGAGTGACACAAAAACCCATGTAACGAATTGTGCCGTTTGTCTGTTGGGGAAAAACAGGTCAACACCCCTGTTGGTCTACTGCGTGCCATCCCGGTGCCACCGTGTCCGTGGCACACCATCTCCATGGACTTCGTGGTAGAACTCCCTCTCACCAAGACGGGGCACACCACTGTCCTTACCATAGTGGATCACCTTTCCAAACTGGCGCATTTCATACCCTTGGCTAAGGTGCCTACCGCTGCGGAGTTGGCCGTGTGCTTTGTGCAAGAAGTAGTTCGTCTCCATGGCATTCCGTCAGTGGTTATCACGGACAGGGGCTCGCAGTTTGTGTCCCGCTTCTGGAAGGAGGTCTGCAGGATCCTCGAGATGGACGTCCGCCTGTCATCCGCGTACCACCCCCAGACCGACGGCCAGGCCGAACGAACGAACCATACCATGGAGCAGTACCTCCGTTGTTTACTGCTTACGGTGGAGAAGGACTGGTCCGAGGTACTGTGGATGGCGGAATACGCGTACAACAACAGCAAGCATTCTGCCATCGGTATGTCTCCTTTCTTTTGCCTCCACGGCCGTCACCCTCGCACTACCGCCTGGGTGGTACCCCGGGACAGCCACTTACCCACGGTGCGTTCCTACCATGAGTCCTTGTGCCGCCTCTGGCAACAAGCACGGTTTGAGTTGGCTAAAGCTAAGGACACCTACAAAGCGTATGCTGACGCCCATAGACAGAAGGAGCCCGAGTACCGTCTGGGTGACAGGGTATGGCTTTCCATTCGGCACCTGAATGTGCATGGCCCCAAGAAACTGTTGCCTCGTTTTGTGGGTCCTTTTGTCATCGAAAAGGTGGTCAACCCCGTAGCTGTGAAACTCTTGCTTCCTGCACACATGAAGATCCACCCTGTCTTCCATGTCTCACTGCTGAGGGCGGTTCCTTCTGGTAGCGCTGTTCCCTCTCCCCCTTCTCCGGTGGTGGTGGAGGACCATGTTGAGTATGAGGTCAGAGCCATTCTGGGCTCTCGTCGGACCAGAGGTAAGCTATACTACCTGGTGGACTGGAAAGGGTACGGCCCGGATGAACGGTCTTGGGAACCTTTGTCCCATGTGCGCCATGCTCCCGTTCTAGTCCGTGCTTTCCATCTTAGTCACCCATTGAGCCCACGCCCTGTCTCCCCTGTTTGAGTCCTTGGGGTGTTGGGGAGGGGGTTTTGTTTTGGGGGTGTGTACTGTCAGGTGCCCCGCAAACGCGCACACAGAAACACCGGGAGACTCACTTCCGGTTGGAAGGGTGAGTCCCGGTCTAGTGGTTGCGGCGCACGAGAGGTCGGAGAAACACTTCCGGGGAAAACGCTTACACTGCGCGTTTCCCGCCGGCTCCGTGCTTCGGATTCAACCGAATCCCCCAAAGACGTGACTGCCGAGTTCCGAGTCGAGTCACGACTCCCGCAACCTGGTTCCAGTAAGTTGAAGGCGTGCATGTGTATTCCTTCTCACTGCGCTGGAGCGCACCACTGGTCATCGAGAATTCCCGCCGTAGAGGCTGCCTGAATCCCAGAGCGCAGGAGTGCTCATGGGATACTTGTTTTATGTTATTGGATACCTTTTGTTCGTTTAGCGCAGGAACGCTTGGGGGGATGTTTTAGGTTACTTAGCGCAGGAGCGCTTAGGGAGCACTTTAGTTTATTAGCGCAGGAGCGCTTAGGGAGCACTTTTAGTTTACTTAGCGCAGGAGCGCTTGGGGGTTTTCTTCAATCCTACAACGCAGGAGCGTTGGTGGGATACTCTTGGTTTTGCTTCACTTCAGCGTGGGTGCGCTTAGGGGGTACTGAAGAGTCCATAGCGCAGGAGCGCTACTGTGACGAAGTACCCATTTCGTTCTAGCACCTACGTTGCCATTGTTATAGCTTGCCCCCGTAGTTTGCCGCTTTATTGCGCAAGAACACCTTTGCGCATGGTTTGACCTTTCTTTCAACACACCGGCTCAGGAGCGCTTTACTTTGATTTTCGGAAGGAGTAGTGTCCAGGAGCTCTTCGCCTGGAGCAGCGCTGATTCTGGTTGCCATGGTCCGAAGAAGCATCGGTGAGTCCCCGGAATGACTTTCTTTTCTGTGTGCGGGTTGGCGTGGGTGCTGTAGAACAGGGGTTAGGATTCCTTATTGATCTAGTCCTTCCTGTCTTCCATAGGGCCCCAGGATACTTCCACACCAAGCCACTACGTCCTTTCTGGCTCCCTTCCCTGCGTCCATCTCATCCCCGTTGGTTCCTACTATTCACGAGGGTCAGGTGGGTACAGGGACGGGTGCTCTTGTCGTCTCTGCGGAATCACCTCGCAAGCAAAGGTGAGTCTTGTGAGGTACACGACAGCCGGGATGTCGGGGCCGGCCAGGCCCAGGGTTAGGGTCGGGCTGAGGCCACGCGGCCTCGTGGCGCAGTGTTCAAGATGGCGGCTGATCCGGCCGGGGGAGCCGGTAGTGGTTCGGCCCCATGATACATGGATGTCCGGGGGCAGGAGTTCCGTTGGGAGACGGGGTGCGGGTTGCCCTTGGGGGTAACACCTGGGAGTCCGGGGTTTGGGCCCTGTCGTGCGGGGAGGGAGCAAGCCCTTCATGTGGCCTGTCCAACAAAAATGATTCTAACCTGGAAAATCCAACTTGCCTTTAGGTGGAGGAGAAGGCCCCAGTGGCCCTCTCTTTTCTCCCCCTGGAAGGGTACACAGTTTACCTAGAAGATCAAGATCTCCCTCTGTAGAATCTACTCATTCTGGTTCTTCTGTAGGGACCTCTGCTTCTCATAAAAGGGACTCCTCTTATGATAAGAAGTGTCAGTTACTTGAGTATGAGAGAACCAAACTCATAGAGGGAACAATTGGCCTTAATCAGGGAATCCCTAGAGCTCCAGAGAGCTTCCAGAAGGTTGAGGCTAGAGCCCCATGGTGTCAGCAACAGTGTCCCTAGAAATAGAAAGTATACTCATGATCATAGGAACCTGAACAAGATCGTCCCTCCCTACCAGAGTGGGAATGACATCCACAAATGGATAACTGCACTAGAGAGGGCCTGTAAAGTACAGAGGGTCCCTCAGGAGCAGTGGGCAGCTATCTTGTGGCTCTCCTTTGCAGAAAAAGGTAGAGATACACCCCTCAGCGTAAGAGAAGAGGATGCTGATAATTACACAGCCTTGAAGGGTGCTTTCATTGATGGGTTTGGCTTAACCACTGAGCAATACAGGATTAAGTTCAGAGACACCCAGAAGACACAGACTCAGGACTGGGTTGACTTTGTAGATTGTGCTTCTAAGGCTCTGGAAGGCTGGTTACTTGGCAGTAAAGTGAGTGATTTTAAAGGATTGTACAATTTAATTATGTGGGAGCAGATCCTTAATAATTGTCAAAATCAGTTGTTGCATCAGTACCTGGTGGACTCTGATCTGACCTCTCCCCAAGAATTGGGAAAGAAAGCAGACAAATGGGTTAGAACCAGGGTGAAGCAGAAAGCTCAGAACCAAGGTGGTGACTCTAAGAAGCCAGATACTAAAACCTCAGATAAGGGTGGGGAGAAGGGTAAAGACCAGAAGTCTTCACAAGGGCCCCAAAAGTCTTCATCTGGGGGAGGGGGGGTCACAATCCAACAAGGGTAATGGCAAAAAGAAACCTTGGTGTTATATCTGTAAACAGAAGACCCATTGGACAAATGATTGTTCAAAATCCAAGGAATCTACTCCAGCCACCACTGCCCCTAAGGCAACTGTTTCCCCTAGTTCAGCTCAAAGTAGTGGTACACAGAATAAGGGTGTAGTAGGGTTAACCGTGGGATCTGAGATGAACACTGGCTTAGTCGGAGTTCCAACTCAGTCTGTGTTAGTCTGTGATGGAGGCATGGATATTTCCTCCTTATTTGTCAGTCCCAGTAACCTGCGCAAGTACAGACAGCAGCCTTTGATCAATGGTAAGGAGGCCACGGCATTCAGGGACCCCGGTGCAAGTGTCACAATGGTGACAAAATAACTTGTGGCCCCTGAACAGATCATACTTGGTGAGATGTACCAAGTGACCAATGCAAGCAATGTCAGGACAGACCATTCCTTGGTAGTTGGGAATTTCACCTGGGGAGGGGTAACTGGCCCTAGGAAGGTTGTGGTAAGTGCAGACCTCCCTGTTGAATGCTTATTGGGCAATGATTTGGAAACTTCAGCTTGGGCTGAAGTGGAACTCTGGACACATTCAGAAATGCTGGGCATCCCTGCAGATGTGTTTGCTATGACTAGGTCACATGCAAAAATGTCTTCCACTGAACAAGTCCTGGATCCTGGAATAATGGAACAGGTGCCTTCCAAGAGAAGGAGCAGTAGGGGTAAGGCAGCGTCTCCCCCCCCCCCCCCCCCGCCTCCAAGTGCAGATCAGTCTCTTGAAGGAGATGATCTTAGTCCTGAAGAAGGAACTGTCTCAGGGGAACTGGAACCTGATCAGGTTGAGTTCTTGGGGACAGGGGGCAGATCTGAGCAGATCTGAGCCAGGAGCAGCTGAGCTGCCCCTCTCTTGAACCCCTCAGACAGCAAGCTGCTGCTGAGGCTGCCTTTGAATGCCAGTGGGTCCCATAGGATCTACTGGGATGATGGACTCTTATACTCAGAGGGTAGAGTGTTACCAGCAGGTTGGTTATACCTCTGAAGTTTAGGGGCTTCCTATTGACACTGGCACATGATATCCCATTAGCAGGACACCAAGGCCAAAACAAGACCTGGGACAGACTTGTCCCTCACTTTCATTGGCCACATATGTCAGAGGACACAAAGGAGTTTTGTCGCTCCTGTATCACTTGTCAAGCCAGTTTTAAGGTAGGTGGTACTACAAAAGCCCCCCTGATAACACTACCTGCGGTGGGGGTTCCCTTTGAGAGGGTTGGGATTGACATTGTTGGTCCCATGGATCCTCAAACTGCTTCTGGGAACAGATTCATACTAGTGGTGGTGGACCATGCCACTAGGTATCCAGAAGCAATTTCACTTAGGACTACCACAGCTCCTGTTGTGGCTAGAGCCCTTCTGGGAATATTTACCAGAGTGGGTTTTCCTAATGTGGTAGTATCAGACAGAGATGAAAACTTTGTCTGGTTACTTGACTGCTATGTTGGAGGAGTGTGGAGTAAATTACCACCCCTTATCACCCACAAAGCAATGGGTTAGTTGAGAGATTCAACAAAACCCTCAAGGGCATGATTAAAGGTCTCCCTGAAAAGCTCAGGCGTAGATGGGACATACTTTTGCCCTTCCTTCTCTTTGCCTACAGAGAGGTTCCTCAGAAGGGGGTTGGGTACAGCCCTTTTGAACTTCTGTTTGGACATCCTGTTAGGTGTCCTTTATGTCTAGTTAAGGAGGGATGGGAGTTACCTCTCAAACCCCTAAACAGGATATTGTGGACTATGTATTACAATAAGCAACAGAGCATTGCACAAAAAATCATTTCCTTTCAGATCAGTTCTGGTTGGACTTAAGTTTTAATGTCCCATGTACAACATAACATGTTCAAATCCAAGGAGCAAGAATTTATGCAGCAGATAATTGTGAAGGAAAGTTGACACGACGTTGTTGAAACTCCACAGCCGACACGTGTTTCGTCGCAAGAGCGACTTTTTCAAGGCTTGATAAGATAAGTCCGTATAATTAGTAGAAATGTATTATCAGGAGTCACGAAACTTACTTAATCTTAGGCACGGCTAAGTCAAACCAATCTTAAAAAGTGTTTGGTAGTCAGGATCTCCAAATAAGCCCTCAATAAAATTTCAGTTTTTTGTTGTTTCAGTCATGAGGACCGTCCAGGAGCACGTCAGGAACAGCATGGCACCTAAATCAGATAGGGGGCAATGGATTGAATGTTCCATACTTAGGAACCTCGGATGACAATTTTGGATGAACTACTTAGGACTACGGTTACTGCTACTTGGACCCCTTTCAGAAATAGAAAACATTTGCCTGAGGTACGCTCCTCATGACAAACAACAAAGAGAGAATTTTATTGAGGGCTTATTTGGAGATCCTGACTACCAACCACTTTTTAGGATTGGTTTGACTTAGCCGTGCCTAAGATTAAGTACGTTTCGTGACTCCTGATAATAAATTTCTACTAATTATACGGACTTATCTTATCAAGCCTTAAAAAAGTCACTCTTGCGGCAAAACACATGTCGGCTGTGGAGTTTCAGCAACGTTGTGTCAACTATTTTTCACGAATATCTGCTGCATAAATTCTTGCTACTTGGATTTGAACATGTTATGTTGTACATAGGACATTAAAACTTAAGTCCGACCAGAACTGATCAGAAAGGAAATGATTTTTTGTGCTGTGCTCTGTTGCTTATTGTAATAGATTATATGTGCTTAGAGGCTTTGCTTCTGCGCAGGTCGACATTGTGGATGGCACAGTGTTTTAACATTGAGCACACAATAAGACATGGTATCTCAAACACTTGCTAAACTTAACAGAGGTGCTGACTGTTGCAGTAGTTACCATTGCCATCATCTTTATTGCAATATCTTGGGGACTATGTACTTGGTCTCCGCTCCCGGATGGCTGAGTACATGAAGAAGGCATCCAAAAGCCTTGAGACTAGCCAGAAATTACAAAAGGCCTGGCATGACCAAAAGGCTGTTTTGACTATTTATCAGCCAGGACAGAAAGTATGTGTCCTGGAGCCTATGGCTCCAGCAGCCCTCCAAGACAAGTGGAGTGGCACTCATACAATCATTGAGCAGAAGGGAGAGGTTACCTACCTGGTGGACCTTGGAACTCCCAGGTGCCCCCATAGGGTGCGCCATGTGAACAGGCTCAAACCATATGTTGACAGGGCAGACATGGGCTTGCTCATGGCTAGTGATGAGATGAAGGGCAGGAGGAAGAGAGTGATCCACTCCCTGACCTCCTCTCACAGAACCCTGATGATGGTTCAGTTGATGGTGTAGCCTTGGCAGGCAGCCTCACTGACCAGCAGCAAACTGATTGCAGAAGAGTCCTGAATCAGTTCAGACATATGTTTTTACTGACTCCAAGTCAGACTACCTGGTGCACACATGAAGTGGACACAGGTGGCAGTCCGCCTGTTAAAAACAGGTTACCGGCAACCTGACCATGTCAGGGACTGCATCAGGACTGAAGTCCAGAAAATGTTGAACCTGGGAGTAATTGAGCCGTCAGATAGCCCTTGGGCTACCCAGTAGTCTTGATATCAAAACCTCACACCCAGAATGGTAAGAGAGAGATGAGGTTCTGTGTTGACTACAGGCGTCTCAATGCAGTCACTAGGACTGATGCCCATCCAATACCCAGACCAGATGAACTTATAGATACTTTGGCCTCAGCCAAGTTTCTGAGTACATTTGACCTGACCGCTGGCTACTGGCAAATCAGATTAGCGGAGGATGCAAAGCCAAAAACAGCATTCTCATCCCCTAGTGGGCACAACCAATTTGTGGTGATGCCCTTTGGCTTGAAGAATGCACCTGCCACTTTTCAAAGGTTGGTGAACATAGTCCTTACAGGCCGGAAACCTATAGTGCAGCCTATGTAGATGATATTGCTGTCTTTAGCTCCACCTTGGAGGATCACCTGGTCCACCTGAGAAATGTTTTGGAGGCTCTGCAGAAAGCAGGCCTCACTATCGAGGCCACCAAGTGCCAGATAGGGCAGAGTCAGGTTGTATACCTAGGCCACCTTGTGGGTGGAGGTCAGGTTCAACCATTGCAGAGCAAAATACAGACCATCATGAACTGGGTTGCTCCAACTACCCAGACTCAAGCTTTCTTGGGCCTGACTGGGTACTACAGGAGGTTTGTCAAAGGATATGGATCCATAGCGACCCCTTTGAATGACTTAACTTCCAAAAGAATGCCTAAGAAAGTTCAGTGGACAGTTAGCTGTCAAAAGGCATTTGATGACCTGAAGCAGGCCATGTGCACTGCTCCCATTCTGCAGAGTCCTGACTATTCCATCTGAGTTGGGGGTAGGGGCTGTGTTATCACAACTGAATGGAGAGGGTCAGGATCAGCCAGTACCTTTTATTAGCAGAAGGCTGACCCCAGAGAGAAATGTTGACAAGCTATTGAGAGGAAAGCCTTTGCTGTGGTTTGGGCCTTGAAGAAGCTGAGGCCATACGTGTTTGGCACTCACTTCATTGTTCAGACGGACCTTAAGCCCCTCTTATGGCTAAAACAGATGAAGGGTGAAAACCCCAAACATTTGAGGTGGCCCATTTCTCTACAGGGGATTGACTATACAGTGGAACATAGACCTGGGAGTAACCATGCCAATGCAGATGGACTCTCAAGATATTTCCACTTAGAACATGAAGACTCAACTGGTCAAGGTTAGTTTAATGTCCCTACGTTTGGGGGGGGGGGTGTAGGAGAGTAGGATCTGCTTTTTATAGTTACCCCCACTTTTTGCTGATATATCACTGTTTTCGACTTAGACTGACTGGGATCCTGCTATCCAGTTCCCCAGTTATGTTATGTTATGTCGGGTATTTATAGAGCGCGCGGCTACTCCCAGGAGTGTCCCGGCGCTAGAATACGGAACACGCACCCGAACAACAGAAGAATAAACCAGAGTACAAGAAAACAAACTGCTAGTTGAGCCGAATTAGAGTTGGAAAAGCCATGTCTTCAGCATTTTCCTAAAAGCAAGAAGATCCTGGGCCTGGCGCAAAGGCAGGGGGAGGTTGTTCCATAGGCCGGATGCAGTCGCCTGAAAAGAGCGACCTCCGACCCGCTCAAGAGTAATTTTCGGCACAGAGGTCAGGAGTTGAGATGAGGATCTCAGAGTACGTTGAGGGACATAACGGGGGAACCTATGTCTTAGATAAGGAGCTCCAATATGATTGAAAGCTTTAAACACGAGAACCAGGGCTTTAAAATAAAAATTCTCTTCTGAACCGGCAGCCAATGCAGGGACGACACGAGCGGAGAGGTCCGAGTGCTAAAGGGGACCAGGAAAATAGCCCTGGCCGCCGCATTTTGGATCACCTGCAAGCGAGAGATAAGATACTTAGGGAGACCCAAATACAAAGAATTAGCATAGTCCAGACGTGAGGTAACCCAAGCCTGGACTATGATTCTTCTGTGAGAAACAGAAAGCAAAGGTAGGAAGTTCCTCATCATTCTTAAAATCCCGAAACAAGTCCCTGCCACAGACTGAATCTGGGGTTTCATAGAAAGCGAAAAGTCCATCTTGACTCCAAGATTCTTGACCACGGTCGCTGACGACCCAGGGGGGGACAGATCCCGCGGCCACCAGTTATGCCAGATCTCACAAGGGCGGTGGCCAAAGAAGATAATCTCGGATTTGTCCGGGTTACATTTCATTTGGTTATCCTTCAACCACGAGAAGACTTCATAAAGACAGGTATTTATTGGATGACCATCAAATTCGGCGCCCTTCGCACAGGTAAAAAGCAGCTGAGTATCGGCAGCATACGATACAACCTTAGCCCCGTGCTGTTTAGCGAGGTAAGCAATAGGGGTCATGTAGAGATTGAAAAGAGTAGGGCTCAGAATAGAGCCCTGCGGGACCCCAACATTTAAAGGTGGGATGGCAGCTGCAAACGGAGGGGACCATAAGGTTTGAAGACGATTACTGAGAAAGGACCTGATCCAACTCAGTGCCATGCCGCCTACACCCACGTCCACCAACCTTTGCGCCAGTCTAGCGTGGGGCACGGTGTCAAAGGCCGCGGAGAGGTCCAAAAGGACCAACACCGCGTTGCCTCTCCTGTCAAGCGTGGTTTTAATAGTCTCCGATATTTCTAAAAGGGCTTTTCGGTACTGTAGCCCTAAAACCAGACTGACTAGGGTGCAGAAGATGGTTAGACTCAATGTACTCCGTGAGAATGGAGTTAACATATTTCTCCAAAACCTTTGCAAAAAAAGGAAGTAGCGATATGGGACGGTAATTGCCAGCTTCCTCCGAATCCGCAGTGGGTTTTTTAAGCAGAGGAAGAATTCTGGCATGTTTCCAGCACAAAGGCATAGTTCCTTCACACAGAGAGTTGTTTAAAATCCGATTCACTATAGGGTTAATAGCTTCCGCAATTGCCGACAACACCCTGGCAGGACAGGGGTCGGCCGGTGAGCCCGATTTCAAGGACTTCATAATAGCTAGTGATTGGACCATGGGGATAGCAGGGAACTGCAAAAGGGAAAAATCTGAACTAACAGCACTGCCGGAAAGACCTGGGTCTAAAGTGAGGGCCGGCGACTGTATTTCAAAAACATTCTGAATCTTTTTTCATTTTGTCATAAAAGAAGGAAGCCATCATGTTGGTCCATTTACTGGATGGCACAAATGGACGTCTGATCACCGCAGGGGAAGTAAAATGTTTAATTTTTTTTAGCTGCTTTCTCCTCTAAATTGAGTGCATGTACTTTCGGTACACTCCAGATTGGATACTGGGGTAACCTTATCAGTCCCTAGTATATGGTACACCATGTACCCAGGGCATAAATACCCCACAGGCTGCAGCATGTATTGTGTCACCCCTGAGAGAGCATTCAAAATGGCACCACAGATCTGCTACTGCACCCTGTGTAAGGTGGTGCATGCACCCCTTACTTAGATATAGGTTCACTCTATTTTAAATCACTACACATAGAAACCTATCAGTCACCCCTATGGCAGGACTTATCAATCCTGAAGGCAGGGTGCTGGGTTTTAAGTGAGAGGGTGCCCCTGCATGAGCAGAGCTCCTCTGCAGCCTTCGGAACCTATTTTCCGGGGTTGTCTGTGATGCAGCCAACCATAAATATTTAGGTGCATTATAACCTCGCGGTAAATGCTAACTTTAAAACATGTCGTGTTTGGTGTCAAACACCTTGGAATCATACCTCCCCACCAGTAACTGGCGGGGTAGGTATGATTCCACCCTTCTAGTGGGACTTATGTGAAACACTGGTACACCTGTTACCAGCTTTCTTGACCTGATCATCACAAAATGGTTAAGGCCAGCCACAGACACTCATCTGCCCTCCTGCTGCTGAGCTGAGCTCGAGCAGGGAAGGCTTGACAATAGGTTTCCTGTCACAAGGAGGTGTGACCACCTCGGAGACAGGATAAAGAGTATTGGGGCTGGGTGGGTGAAAGTCTGCACTGGGGGCACATTTGGTGTCCCTGTTGATAGTCCAGCTCAAACCAGTTGCAGGAGCCATTTGCTCCTGCCCTGGTGCGAAACTGGACAAAGGACATGGGTGTAGCCACCCCTCTGTCCTGACCATCCCATAGGTGGGTCCCCAGAGTTTGTTCAACCCCTTCCTTGGGTATAAAGTAGGAACCCTGACTACAGGACTTTAGATTTTACCTGGACTAAGCCATATAAGCAGAAACAAAGTACTTCGACGGTCTACACTTCGATGGATAACTAAAGAATCCCCCTTGGAGTAAAAGTGTTACTCCCCTGCAGCAGCAGGCACCTTAACGCTTCTGACCGCTTTGCATCTCCCGAGCTCCTAAGGTATAAAGAAAGAACCCTGACTACAGGACTTTAGATTTTACCTGGACTAAACTCTGCAAGCAGAAACCAAGTACTTTGACGGTCTACACTTTGCTGGGAGACTAAAGAATCCCCCTTGGAGTAAAGGAGTTACTCCCCTGCAGCAGCAGGCACCTTGACGCATCTGACCGGTTTGCATCTCCCAAGGTCCTGAGGACTCCGAAGATTTCTGCAACACAGGAGGTGGGTTCCCGAGCGTCTCTGAGGTTGATCTGCTCTCTCAGCAATTCTGAGACCAGTATCCCTCATGGGGACCGTGCAACCCGAACCCCTGTGCACCGTGTACTTTTGCAGCAGCATATGCTTTTTGGAAATCCCTGAGGCTGTGCTTTGGGCTACGTGTAGTCCTGACCCCGAGCAGTATTTCCACCGAAAATTTCCGGCCTACACTACACGAGTGTTCCGTGGGCTGGTATTTCGTGATTCAGCTCGAGGTCCCCTTGCGATCCTTGGTCCGTTTGCCTGTGGGTCCCTGTGAAGGTAACTTTGACTTTCCTTGGGCTTCTCTGGTTGCTCCAGACGTGCCCTGACTCTCCATTGCTTGGCGAGTCGCCAGGACCTTGCTGGTCCTCACCGTAACCTGTTGCCGTTGCCAAGGCTTGTTAGTGTTTGATCCAGACACTGACCCCCCAGCACTAGGCATCCTTCGTGGGACAGATCACCTTCAGACTTTGGTCATCGTCGATGTCTCCTGGTCCCCGTGGCTGAAGAGTCAAGCATCCAATCTTCTCACCTGAAGCACCCTACATCGGTGGGCATTCGTCTACTCAGCCCCTAGTTACCCTGAAGTGACCCAGTCTCTGTCCCCTCTGCTTTCAGGTTCTTCTCACCTCTGATCCAGGCTTGGATTCCACTGGACGCTTCATCTTCCCGGCAGCAGCACTTCTTCGTATCACGCCATAGAAAACGACGAGGGTTTCCGGAACCACTTGACCCCTATGCACCCTGCTCCTTTGGGATAGGCAACACAGGTACCTCGGTACTCACAAGGGTGCTGGCCTTAGAACCTTCTATGTTCCAAAGTGTTTGCTTGAAGTCTCCTCCGAAGTGTCCTTAAACTGTAATTTTCCAACTGCGACTTTCCCATAGAGTTCTATGGAGCTCTTGTTTGTGTTCTTACACTGCACCCGTCCTCCGTGGCTCCCCTGTGTCACTACTTTGGGTGGTTCCTTGGAGTCCTAACGATTCTACGTGCTCTAGGCACTGTGTCTAGTGAAGTCGTTGTTGTTGTTCCATTTTTTTAGTATATGATTCGGTCTCCCCCTGGAGCCTGCTGTGTATTGTGCTATTTACTGTCATTCTATTGATTCAGTATTGTGTATCTTGTGCTCTAATCTCATAAAGAGGTTAGTAGAGAGTGTTTAGTAATAAATACATATATTTTATATATCTCTTGTGTAGTTCTCCTTTCATTTGGTCATTCAGGAGGGTCTGATCTGGTAAAACAAGCTGCTTTACATTCCTTTGAGACTTAGCCTGAGGGCTGCTCTCCATAGCTACCACTAGGATACCTTTCTATAAATGTTGTCTTTAACCTAATCATTAATAAGGGTTGTTTGGACTGGTTCAAGGTGCCCACTTTAATTAGTGGACAGCATATACCAGGCCAACTTCTCACACATCTGTAATTGAGTCCTCAGTGACAGCAACTCTGGATCGGTCTGTAACTTTCCACATCCGGGCATAGTGTCCCCTGCGTCCACACTTCCTACAGTCTTGTTAGGTCGCGAAACACCAATTTGAATCACTCGCATGAAATGAACTGCCACACCTAAAGCAGCCCCTTGACTGGTGCAGAAGGGAAAAGGCAGCGACCAATGGCTTTCTTCGATATCCTGGGAAAACAAGTGAAGCTGATGGTGGACTGTGGGTCTCTATATACCATCGTACCAAAGTGGTTGTGGAAAAAAGAGTGGGCACAGGTTACTCTCCTGCCAAGTGACATCAATCCAAGAGGGTACCAGGGCAGGTCTATTGATGTGCTGGGTTTCTTTACAACTCCCATGGTTTTCAAGTCAAGACAAGTGGTGGGCAAGGTGTATGTTGCGGAGGATGGGCCCCCTATCCTGGGTTGGGGCCATCAATTTGACCTTCACATTGTCATCGATCCCCACGCTGAGGGTCAAGTCTTGTGCTTGGCTGACGCATCCACTGAAGAAGTTTTGAGAGAGATGGATGATATTTTTGGAAGAGGGCATGGCGAGTTGAAGGTGTATACCCATAAGATCATCTTAAAGGAACGTACCATCCCACTCAAGCATAAGTTGAGGAGGGTGCCTGTCGTGAGGGAAGAAGTAAAAATAAATGTTGAATGACTTGCTCAAACATGGCGTCATAGAACCAGTTGAGGCGAGTGAATGGGTCTCTCTGTTGGTCATCACTAAGAAGAGTGATGGCAAGCTAAGATTCTGTGTGGACCTTCACTGTTTGAACCAGCATGTTACCGACACCTTTCCCATTCCCAACATTAATGAACTGTTACTATTGCTTAAGGACGGTAAGTACTTTTCAAAACTTGATTTGAAAAGTGCTTATCACCAAATAAAGTTACATGATGAGCCCAAAGACCTCATAACGTTCATCACCATTAAGGGCACTTATAGATTTAAAAGACTACCTTTTGGGCTGTCCTCCGCTGCCAGTGTTTTTCAGCGTGTCATGTCTGAGGTATTGAGGGGTCTTGAACATGTAAAGTATTTTCAAGATGATTTTCTTGTGTTTGGAGAGTCTGTTCCGATGCACAACAAAAATTTGAGAGAAGTCATGGGCAGATTGAAGGAGGCTGGTCTTACCCTGAGGAAAGAAGATTGCAAGTTTTTGGTGGAGGAGATCGAATATCTTCGCCATACCATTTCTGGGCAGGGTGTTTGCCCCAAAGTCGAACTTATTGAAGCCATCCGCGATGCCCCAGTTCCCCTTGACAAGGACCAGTTACGGTCATTCATGGGCTTAATGGAATATTATGCAAAGTTTGTCAACTGTTTAGCCACCAAAACTGAGGCCCTGAGGTTGTTGTTAAGGAACGGGTGTTCCTTTGCCTGGGGTGATGCACAACTTTGTGCTATTGACCTTATTAAGAAGGACATTTGTGAAGCTGGTGTTCTTGCACCCTTTGACACTCACCTGTCTACTTTTCTTGCTGTCGATGCCAGTGTATGTGTACTGGGAGCTGTCCTGTCTCAAGTCCATTCCGGGTGTGAGAGAACAGTAGCGTTTGCCTCCCGCTCCTTTCCGAGTGTGAGTGTAGCTATTCGATCATCGAGCGTGAAGTGCTGGCAGCTGCTTGGTCTATCGAACATTTCAGGACCTTCTTGTTGGGCCTTGATTTCTGTATTTGCACAGACCACAAGCCCTTGATTAAAGTGCTAAGTCCAGGAAGGAGCCGGTAAAGGCTCAGCCAGATTAGCCAGACTTGCCTCTACGCCCCAAGAATACAGGTACCAGGCATCTCACATTCCACGCTGGAAAAATGCACAAGTTGACTGCTTGTCTTGTTTGTCTCTCAGGAGCAAGGGTGGTTAGAGTTAAAGTCCCAATGGGGGACAGGATGGAGCTGTAGCCTCCTTGTGCGGTGTGGAGGAGTGTGTGGATGGGGAATTTTCGGCAGATGAGTGGTACAAGTGTATGGATCAAGACTCCACTCTCAAGGATGTTGAACGCATGTTCGTCTCTGGTGGTAGACGAGAAAGCACTGTAACCCTCTCTGCACGACCATTCATTAAGATTTTGGATGAATTGAGCATTACTGAATCTAAGGTTTTGATGAGGAATGACAAATCCGTACCTCCCTGTAGTTTAAGGCCCAAGATTATTGGGCTTGCCCATAAGGGACATCTCAGTCAAACCAAGAAGTGAGTTCATGAAAATTTCTGGTGGTCTCGCATGGACAAGCAGATTACCAATTGGATAATCAAATGTGAGGTGTGCTTGGAGAGTGAAAAAAGGCTTAAGACCTGTCATCAGGCCTCTTTTGAGAACATTGAAGATCCTGGGCAACCATGGAGTACAGTTTGTTTAGACTTCATTGGGCCCATGCGTGGTGCGGAGGAGAGGTTGAGGAATGCTTTGGTTATGGTCGATGTACACTCCAAATGGCTGATTGTACGTTTTATGTCTGATATGACGACTCGCAAGGCTGTTGAGAAGCTCAAACTGGTGTTTCAAGAGGAGGGTCTCCCCCGCATCCTTATCACGGATAATGCCACTCAACTTGTTTCGCAAGAAATAAGGGATTTTCTTGTTAAGTGTGGTATCACACATCACCGCGCTGCCTTCTACAACCCTCAGGCCAATGGCATGGTGGAACGTGCCAATCGCTTGGTTAAGGACACCATCTCCATGGCCATCCAGAGTAGGAAGAGTGTGAGAAAATTGGTTGGTGAAATGGTTTGGGCGCATCGCACCACTGCGCATAGTGTAACTGGTATCTCCCCTTTTGGGAAAATGCGGGGTAGGAAGCCGGGCACCAAACTCTTACCCACCTGGCTTGTCTCTTCCAAGTCAACAACCATCAAGGGACCTAGTGGCAGTCCCAACGCGAAGAGTGTATGCGCTGGTGACTGGGTAAAAATAAGACACGGAAGGGCTGTCCAAGTTCTGGGGGCCAGAGTGAAGCAAGCTTTCAAGAACTATGTCTTGCTTGATAATAGCAACACATGGAACAAGCGCATGGTTGCGTTGTATCGCAAAGGAGGCGACTGGGGAGCCAAAACAGCTGTGCCTCTTGGCAGTAGTTCTGACAACAGTGCCAGTGACTTCTGGCTTATGAGCGATGCTGACCTTAGAGGCAACAATTTGGCAGGGAGTTGTGAGGATGGCTCTGGGAGTAGCTCAGGTGTTGCTCCCAGTTCACTTCCCTGTAGTTCTTCCTCTTCTTTGGGGCCTGAGCATTCCCGCCCTTGCCGGTCGCGCAGACCGCCTTGCTACTTGGCTGATTATGTACTCACCTGATACTATTGCCCACTCACTCATTATTTGTGTCCCCACATTCTGTAATGCTTTTCCTTCCATTCTTTCACTGTTTTGTACCTTTGTTTCATGTTTTGGGTAGAAGGGAGGGGGGAGGTGTTGTAACAGGCTTAGTTGTTTTCCTGGGCTTGGCTGCGTCCGGCCCCATGTTCCATTATCGTGGAATGTTCATGCTTGGAGGTTTCACGAGCGACAGTTGATGAGTCAGTTGGAGCTTGGCTGGCGATGTTGGCCTATGCTCCGTTGCTGCCGTAAGGGCTCACTTCAACAAAGCCATATTACTCTTTGTGCCAGTCTCGGTGTCATACCACATTTCTTGGTGACGAGTATGGGATACAAACCCACACGTGAAAAGCACATATGGCCTAACTTGTGTGCCGCTAATATGGCCAAGCCGCCTCACTGTCATCCACTAGGCTGCAGTATTGTTTATGGGCCCCCTCAAGAGGTACATACAAGAGGCACCAGGCTGCCACTGTTTCCCCGCCACTGCCACTCTCCAATGCTGGGTGCAGCGGCAGGCTTGATTGGTGTTCCTGGATGTTTACCAGGTGCCCGACCCACACCACATATGGGATACAACCTGTGTGCACTCTCCGACTCCCAGTTATTGGACCTTACATGCCAGCTGCCGTTTTGGGTGAAGGTGCCGCCGCCCCTCTCTCCCGTCTCTATTGCCACAGTCGAGGTCGTCAGCGCCATCCAGGCCCCTTACTGATGGGCAGAGGTCAGTCGGTTGATTTCTACCCATCCGATCAGGCCTAACTTTTCATATGCGGAGTTCTCCGCCACAAGTGTGGAGCGTCCACAGTCTTAAAGCTACTATTAAATATTAGTTTGTGAATACCCCAAAAGAGTAAACTTAGACAAACATGTTAGTTTATTTTTGTTAATCAGACCCTTAGATTGCAACTTATAAATAATTAATGTATAACAACGTGTTAACTGTATAGATCCTGATAAACATGAAGTGGAAATTTAAAGAGAAGAAAATGTGCAAGTAATCGAGTGTTATTCAAATAAAATTAGATATGAAGCCAACAAAGCCTAAACTGGCTCCCCATAGGTCAGTCTGGGGACAAACATGTGTAGCCAAGAGATTTCAGACCCATTCTAGACTATCATCGCTCCTTTCAATACTCTCCATACCAAAACAGCAAGTTGTTTGAAGATAACTGTCACTTTGCCCTGATGATGGTCCACAATATTGATGTATATGACTGAAACATCAACTTGCTGATTTCCTGAAAGCTGTTAAATAATTACCCTTGGAAGTTACTTGTGTTTGTCAACAAGCCTAGGTCACTCTGTGTTTGTGGTGCTGATGGTCACCAGTAGCCTAGTGAAGTACCTTCCTTCTGTGAAGCAGTACTGCTTATTAGCAGTTGCCATCTTATGCTATTTTCTAGGTGTCTTTTTTTCTCTGGTTTGCCTCTGCTGTACTTTAGCTCTGCTCATAATCATTGTAAGTAGTTATCTCTTTGTTTTCTTCTTTGATCCACAGCAGCAACACCTGAGGCTCCAGTGGCATCCTTCCGGAGCTGTGCATGCTCCTGGCTCTTCGCATGGCACCTGGTGTGGCTGTCTGTCATGCAGCTCCGGCATTACCTGTTCATCAGCACGCTGAACCCCATGCTCACCCACCTGTCCAAAGGGGACCAGCACAAAAGTAAGGTGCTGGCTGAGGTGGAGGGCGGGTGGTGGTTAAGGAGGTGGAAATGGAGAGCAAGGGGTAGCAGGGTGAGGTTAGGGAGGTGGACTGGCACACGTGGTGTGAAGGGCAGAAGACCGCAAAGGAGGAGAGGGGGAAGGAAGAGGGCAAATGAAGAGGAGGTGAGTGAGAATTGGGAAGTGATGGATGATGTTATGATCTGATGGGCTTGGTTAATAAGGAGGTGAGGGAAGGCAGGGACAGTGAAGTAGGTGTGGGACAGGACGAGGATCTGTGTGGAGGGCTGGAGTCTGTAAGGGAGGAGGGCAATGGGTAGTGAAAAAGCAAGAGGGTAGTGTAGAGGGAGGTGAGGGAGAGCGCAGGATAGTGGAGGAGGGTAGGGGGAATGAGGATGGGTATGGCTGAGTGAGGGACAGCATGTATCAGTAAAGGAGACGTCAGTTGAGAAGGGCATAGGGAAGTAAAGAAGGAGGTTACTGTGGTCAGACAGAGAGCAGTGTAGGGGGAGGCTGGGCACAGGGCAGTGAGGGTGAGCAGGTGGCAGTGAAGGAGGAAGGTAAGAAGGGCAGGGCCTGTGAAGGAGAAGGTGAGGGTGACACAGGGCAGATAAGGGGCATCAAAAGTCAGTGAAGGATGGAGGAGGTGAGGGTGAGTTGGGGGCAGTGAAGGAGGAGATAAGGGTGAGAAGGTGGCAGTGAAGGAGGAAGTTTAGAAAGGCATGGCCTGTGAAGGAGAAGCTGAGGGTGAGACAGCAGTAATGGTGGATGTGAGGGTGATTTGGGGGCAGTGAAGGAGGTATTGGTGGTGAGCAAGGGGCAGGGAAGAAGGAAGTGAAGAGCTGGGCCTGTGAAGCAGAAGGTGAGGGTGGACACAGGGCAGTCAAGTAGGAGATGAGGGGCAACGAAAGTCAGTGAAGGAGAGGTGAGGGTGAGTATGGTGCAGTGAAGAGGTAGACAAATGAGAGTTGAGGCAGTTAAGGGGAAGGTGATGGATTGTTGAGACAGCTAAGAATGTGTGAGGGATGTTACAGAGCAAGGTGAAGGAGGCAAGTGAGTAGGAAAGGATTTGGCGATGTGGTGGGGGTGGAGCAGATGAAGAGTTAAGGAAAGCAACAGAAGATGGGGTGGAGCTGTGGATGCGGAGGAGGGCAGGAAGGGCACAGACAGTAAATGAAGAGGTGAAGAAGAGCAGAAGCAGAAAATGTGTGGTAAGTGTAGCATTGTGCAGGAAATCAATCAATCATTCAAACATTTGTAGAGCGCACTAATCACCTGTGAGGGTCTCAAGGCGCTGGGGCGGGGGGGGGGGGTTGGAGTGCAGCTACTGCTCGAACAGCCAGGTTTTGACAAGTCTCCTGAAGGTCAGCAGGTCCTGGGTCTGTCGCAGCTGTGTAGGGAGGGTGTTCCATGTCTTGGCGGCGAGGTAGGAGAAGGATCTGCCGCCGGTGGAGGCGTGGGACGGTGGCGAGGTCGGCAGAGCGAAGCTGGCGGTTCGGGGTGTAGAAGGTGAGTTGTTTGTTGAGGTATGCTGGTCCGGTGTTGTGGAGTGCTTTGTGAGCGTGGGTGAGGAGGTTGAAGGTGATTCTCTTGTTGACTGGGAGCCAGTGCAGGTCTTTCAGGTGGGTGTAGATGTGGGTGTGGCGGTGTATGTTGAGGATGAGGCGTGCGGAGGCGTTCTGGAGTTTGGCCGTGGTTCCTGCATAGAGAGCGTTGCCATAGTTCATGCTGCTGTAGACGAGGGTCTGGGTGACCGTCCTTCTGGTTCCAGTGGGGATCCATCTGTAGATCTTGTGGAGGGTGTTGAAACAGGAGGAGGAGATGGCGTTGACTTGCTGGGTCATTGAGAGCGATGAATCCAGGATGAACCCCAGGTTGCGTGCGTGGTTGGTGGGTGTGTATGGGTTCAGCTCACAGGGCGGCTGGCCAACAAGAGACATCCCAGGCGGATGGAGTGGAGCAGAGGTTGAGGACCTATGTCTTGTCTGAGTTAAGTTTCAGACGGCTGTTCTGCATCCAGTTGGCGACGGCCTTCATTCCTTCGTGGATGTTGGTTTTGGCGGTAACAGGTTTCTTGGTGAGTGAGAGGGTCAGTTGTGTGTCGTCGGCATAGGAGACGATGTTGAGGTTGTGCGAGCGGACGATGTTGGCGAGCGGTGACATGTAGATGTTTAAAAGGGTAGGGCTGAGGAATGATCCTTGGGGCACGCCGCAGATGATCTTGGTGGCTTCAGAACGGAATGGGGCGAGGCGGACCCTCTGGGTTCTGTCGGTGAGGAAGGAGGTGGTCCAGGGCTTTGTCGTGTATTCCTGCGTCGTGTAGGTGTGTGCGTAGGGTGTGGTGGCAGACGGTGTCGAAGGCGGCCGAGAGGTCCACAAGGATGAGGGCCGCGGTTTCGCCATTATCCAGTAGGGTCCTGATGTCGTCTGTTGCAGCGATGAGGGCGGTTTTGGTGCTGTGATTGCTGCGGAATCCAGATTGAGACGGGTCCAGGATGATGTTCTCCTCGAGGAAGTGGGTCAGTTGACTGTTGACAATCTTTTCGATGACTTTCGCCGGGAGCGGAAGACGGGAGATGAGCCAGAAGTTCTTGAGGTCCTTTGGGTCCGCTGTGGGTTTTTTGAGTAGGGCGTTGATCTCGGCGTGCTTCCAGCTTTCCGGGAAGGTGGCGTCTCGAAGGAGCTGTTAATGATCTTCCGTAGTTGGGGTGCGATGATGCGGTTTGCTTTGTTGAAGATGTTGTGAGGGCAGGGGTCGGGATGGTGAGCCGGAGTGGATGGTGTTCAGGGTCTTGATGGTGTCATCGTCGTTGACGTGGGTCCAGGAGATCAGGCGGTTGGTGAGGCTAGGGGGTGGTGAGTCTGCTGTGTCGGCGGCTGTAGGGAGGGTCTGGGCGTTGAAGCTGTCGTGGTTGTCTGCAATCTTGCGGTGAAAGAAGGTGGCTAAGGAGTGTCATAGGTCTTGTGACGGCGGGATGTCATTGGAGCTGAAGCTGGGGTTGGAGAGTTCCTTCACGATGTTGAAGAGCTCTTTGCTGTTGTGTGCGTTGTTGTCGATGCGTTCCTTGAAGGAGGTCCTTTTGGTGGCTCGGATGAGTTGATGGTGCTTGCGGCTGGGTGATAAGGGAGGCAGTGCAGTGAAAGAGGGGGTGGAGAGGGCAGGAGCCCAGAAATGTTGAAGTTAGAGGAAAGGACCAGTAAAAGAAGAGATAAAGGAGAAAAGGTGGCTGTGAGGGAGGGCAGTGCAAGAGGAGCATGAAGAGAAGACTGTAGAAAGGAATGAGTCTTAACAAGAATGTGATGTTGGGCAGAGGCAGAAAAGTACATATTAAGGTAAAAGCAGGAGAGTGAAAGGGCAAGGACAGTAAAGAAGGATGCGGGGAGGCCGTATTAAAAAAATGTGTTGTCATGGGGTGGATAACATCAAGAAACATGGAGGTAAGAAAACGAGGTAGGGAAGGTATTGTGGGATACTCGCAAACAATAAAAAGCGAAGCAAGAGAGGCTCATGGGAAGTACTTGTGGCGTAGGAGGACGTGACGTTATATAAATCGGGGAATTTTAAAGCGCACTACTCACCTGTGAGGGTCTCAAGGTGCTGAGAGGGGGGGGAGGGGGTGCTGCTCCGGGATTGGCCCGAAGAGCCAGATCTTTAGGCTCTTTCTGAAGGTGTGCAGAGTGTCGACTGGGAGTTCATTCCAGGCCTTGCCAGTGAAGTAGAAGAAGGCTCTTCCACCCGCTCTGGATCTGCAGATGCGTGGGGATTCTGCCAGGGCGAGATCAGCTGAGCTGAAGTTTCTTTTGGGTACGTGGAAGCAGACTCTGTCGTTGAGGTATTTGGGTCTGATGTTGCGGAGTGATTTGAAGGCGGAAGTGGGCAAGTAGCTTGAACGTTACTCTCTTCTTGATGGGGAGCCAGTGGAGATCTCATCGGTGTAGTGTCATGTGCTGTTGTCGGGGGATGCCGAGGGTGAGTCTGGCCACGCTGTAGCAGGGATTTGTTGATTCCAGCGTAGAGGGCGTTCCCGTAGTCCAGTCTGCTGGTTATGAGTGAGTGGGTGACTGTCTTTCTGGCTTGTGGGGGGATCCACTTGAAGGTCTTGCAGAGGATGCGGAGGGAATTGAAACAGGTGGAGGCGAGGGCGTTGATCTGGGAGTCATGGCGAGGGAAGAGTCGAGGATTATGCAGATGCTTCGGACATGGTCTGTGGGTGTTGGTGGGTTTCCGAGGGCGGGTGGCCACCAGGTGTTGTTCCATGCTGCGGGGTATGATCCGAGGACGAGAACCTCGGTCTTGTCCGAGTTGAGCTTAAGGCAGCTGCTGCTCATCCAGTCTGCCACATCCTTGATTCCTTCCTGGAAACTGAGTCTGCTTGCTTCAGGGTCCTTCGTGAGGGAGAAGATGAGCTGGGTGGCGTCTGCGTAGGATACTATGCTGAGTCTGTGCTGTCTGAGGATGGTGACGAGGGGGGGGGGGCATGTAGATATTGAAGAGCATGGAGCTGAACGATGATCCCTGGGGTACTCAGCAGTTGATTTCGGTGGGTTCGGAGAGGAAGGGCAGGAGTCTGATCCTTTGGGTTCTGCCGGAAAGAAAGGAGAGGATCCAGTAGAGGGCGGCTCCTCTTCTTCTGGCGTCTTGTAGTCTGGCAGCGAGAGTACGGTGGGAGACGGTGTCGAAAGCTGCGGAGAGGTCTAGTAGGAGCTACGGTGTGGCCCTGGTCAAGGAGTGCGTGGATGTCATCTGTGGCAGAAAGGAGGGTGGTCTTGGTGCTGTGGTTTCTTCGGAATCTGGACTGGGAAGAGTCAATGATGTTGTTCTCTTTGATGAAGGTGGTAATCTGGGCGTTAATGATTTTCTCAGTGACCTTGGCTGAAAAAGGGAGGAGAGAGATGGGGTGGTAGATCTTCAGGTCCGACGGGTCGGCGGAGGGTTTCTTGAGCCGGGCATGACCTCTGCCTGTTTTCAGTCATCATGAAAAATGCCGGTTTTGAAGGTGGTGTTGATGGTGTGGCGTAGTTCAGAGGCTCTATGGAAGATGTGCAGCAGGCAGGGGTCCGTGGGGGCTTATGAGTGGGTGCTCCTTATGGTCGTTGTGGTCTCTTCGGTGGTGACTGGGGTCCAGGTGGTGATGGTTTGGCTGGTCGTTCTTGTTGGGGGGGGGGGGGGGGGGTTTGCTCGCTGACTTTATCATAGAGGGTGGAACTAGGTGCTGAGCTTGTCGCAGAGGTCCTGTGAGGGTGTGACATCCGTTGTTTCACTGGGTGGTTTAGTGAATTGCTGGATGATGTTGAAGAGTTCCTTCGGGTTGCTGGAATTGGTGAGGATTTTGTTCCGGATGAAGGTCCTCTTGGTGGCTCTTATGCGTTGGTGGTATTCTGTCATGGCGTTTTTGTAGGAGGTCTGGTCTTCGGTGGCTTTGCTGTTTCTCCATCATTTTTCAACGCGCCTGCAGGAGCGTCTGGCTTCTTGGAGGTCGGTGGTGAACCAGGGGGCCTTCAGAGGGCACTGTCTGTTGGATTTGCTGAGGGGTGCAAGCTTGTTTGCGCAGCTGGAGATTCAAGGCTTCTCCTTGGCTGCGGAGTTGGCGTCGGTTGTGGCGGAAGTGGGGTCGTTCATGAGGGTGGAGTGGAGGAGTTCTTCTCAGACTTTTCCCCAGTGTCTTCGTGGTGGGCGCGGCGTGGGGAGCTACGTCGTGGTGGTGTTAAAGGTGAAGTGTACGCAGTGGTGGTCTGTCCAGATGAGTTGCGAGGTGTGGTGAAGCAGACCTTGTCCCTTCCTGCGAAGATTGGGTCGAGGGTGTGTGCTGCCTTGTGGGTGGGGGTGGTGACGAGCTGCTTCAGTCTAATGTTGGCGAGGTTGTCAAGGAGGTCGGTGGATTCAGTTGTGGTTGTTGAGGTGGAGGTTCAGGTCTCTGATGAGAGTATAGTCCGTGGAGGCAATGGCATGGGGTGCAATGAGGTTGTCAATGGTGGTGGTGAAGGAGGCACAAGGCCCTGTGGTCGGTAGGCTAGGGTGCCATGCAGATTGGTTTTGAGCCTGGTCTGGATCTGGAAGCGGAGGTGTTCGGTGTTAGAGAGGGAGTTGCTCGTGCTGGAGGTGGAGAGTCAGAGGGAGCTGTTGTGTGCGATGGCGACTCCCCCTCCTGGGCCCTGTGGGCGGTCCTACCTCTGGATCTTGTATCCATCGGGGATGGCGGTGGCGGTGTTCGGGACGGAGGAGGTGTTGGTCAAGGTTACCGTGAAGAAGGCGACATCTGGCGAGAGGGTGTCGAGGAGGTCCCAGATCTCTACAGCATGTCTGTGCAGGGAGCGCACGTTGAGGAGGATGCAATGTAAGGTACCGGAGTAGTTGGCGTTCGTCGTGTGGGTGGAGTCTGGGGGAGGGGGGTGTGGTCGGAGGCCAAGGTTTGGCAGCAGTGGCTGCAGGAGAACTGACCGTGGATGGTGTTTGGCGTGGCCAGCTTGCAGTTCTTGTTTCTTCCTGGGTTGAGTGTGAGGAGGGCGGCTGGGTCGTAGTGGTGAGTGGTCAGAGATCCAAGGGTTCTGGCGATGGTCACAGTCAGGTCATGGACGGGCGCAGACGGGCTTGCCTGTGGCGCACCATTGCCGTGCCCGCAGCACGCGTCCGCTGCACGACCACGCAGCGGCCACCATTACATAGGAAAGGGAGGGGCATGTAGCTGGGAGGCGGGAACCGGAACCCGCAGGGGGCAGGGGCTGCAGCAGCGGCAGGGAGGAGACTGGCACAGGGGTGCAGAAAGTGGCAAAAACTGGCTAAACAGAACAGCACAGGGCACAACAACTTAAAAAAACAAAAGCAGTACAAGGCACAAACAAGGGGCACTGACCAGGCTGAAAAATGGGCACAGCACAGGAGCGGACAGCAGCGGCCTCGAACACCTACCAGGTGAAAGCAAACAGGGTCAGCGGCGAGGCACACACAGCGAAGCTGCTGGGGAGAGAACAGGTCTCCGACCAGAGGTTGGAGGTCTTGCTTGCGCTGCCCCACCGCAGCCGCCATCAAATAGGGAAGGGGGGAGGGACGTGCAGCTGGGAAGTGGGAACGGGAACTGGCAAGGGGGAGTGACCACAGAGGCAGCAGCGGCAGGGAACAGACAGGCACGGGGGCGCCGAAAGTGGCAAAAACTGGCTAAACAGGACAGCACAGGGCACAACAACTTAAAAAACTAAAGCAGTACAAGGCACAAACAAGGGGTACTGACCAGACTAAAAAACGGGCACAGGACCCGCCAACAGCGGCCTCGAACACCTACCAGGTGGAGTCGAACGGGGTCAGCGGCGAGGCACACACAGCGGAGCTGCTGGGGAGAGAGCAGGTCTCAGACCAGAGGTCTGACTTGCTTTATAAGGTGTTAGGGCAGCCAGGAGCAGTAAGGAAGGAGGTGACTGGGGCAGGAAGCAGCAAATGGAGAAGGGAGGGTGGGTCAGTGAAGTGTCAGTTTCAGAGGACAGGATGAAGAGTGGTGGGTGAGGGAAATTCATGGACGTTTGGGTAAAGATGGGACAGTAGGGAGAAGTGGAAGTATCTGGTAGTAATGAATGATGAAGAGCTGGGAGATGGCAGTAAAGAGTGCTGTCGTATTGTTAGAGTAGATGTAGAAGTGAGGACATGTGGGATAGTAAATGTATGAGATGTATTAAAACATGGGGTAATAAACTAGGATGTAGTGAGGGAGGGTACAGGACAAGAATGCAGAATAAGAGGGCGTGATACCTTGAATGTTGAGCTTAAGACAAGTATCTAGCAGTGAGGATGGAGGTGGGGAAAATGTAGGTAGCAAAGCTGGAGAAGGTGATTAAATAGGGGGACAGTAAAGGAAGCTGAGCAGTAAAGACAGATGTAGAAAGTGTACTGGCTTGCAAAGGAGGGAGACAAGGAGGCAGTAATGCCAAAGTCAGCAAAGTGCACAGGCTATGAAACTTCTGAGATTGAAACATTCCCCTATACCTCTAGTGTATTTGTAACACACACTATCACTTCTGAGGGTATCCTGGCACCGAGCAGCTGTGCGTGCTTAGCCCTGCCTAGGGTAGGTTGGTTAATTGAAAAGGCAGGCATTCAGCTTCTTGTGCTGTTCAAGTTGTGGAGGGAGGAGGAGGCTCTGTTGTGAAGTGGAAGGTCGTTCCACACTTTAGGAGTGATGTAAGCAAACGTCTGTGCTTCTGATCTGGTTCTGTGTAGGCATGGAGTGTGTGCAGGTAGGAGTCCTGCAGAGCAGAGGTGTCTGTGTCAAGTCAAGTCAAGTCACAAAACTTATATAGCGCACTACATACCCATAGGGTTTCAAGGCGCTTAGGAAGGGGAGGAGGATTACCTTTCAAATATCCAGGTTTTAAGTTGCTTTCTGAATGCTAGGTGGTTCTGGGTGAGGCGAAGGTATGCGGGGAGAGAGTTCCATGTTTTAGCAGCCAGGTAAGAAAAGGATCTGCCTCCCATGGTGGTCTTGTTGATGCGAGGGATAGTGGCGAGGGCTTGGCTGGAAGAGCGTAGTTGGCGGGAGGGGGTGTAAAAGGACAGACGTGAGTTGAGGCATTCTGGTCCGATGTCGTAGAGTGATTTGTGTGCGTGGGTAAGCAGTCTGAAAGTGATCCTCTTATTGACGGGTAGCCAGTGGAGGTCTTTGAGGTGACCAGAGATGTGTTCGTTGCGTGGGATGTCTAATATGATTCTGGCTGAGGCGTTTTGGATTCGTTGGAGTTTCTTCTGGAGTTTTGCGGTAGTACCTGCGTAGAGGGTGTTTCCGTAGTCCAGTCGGCTCGTGACCAGAGCGTGGGTGACAGTTTTCCTTGTTTCGGTGGGGATCCAGCGAAATGTTTTTCTGAGCATGCGAAGAATGTTGAAGCAGGAAGAGGATACGGCGCTGACTTGTCTGTTCATTGAGAGTGAGGAATCCAGGATGACGCCTAGGTTCCGTGCGTGGTCCGTCGGGATGGGTGCTTTTCCGAGGGCTTCCGGCCACCAGGAGTCGTCCCATGAAGAGGGGGACGTACCTAGAATGAGTACTTCAGTTTTGTCTGAGTTCAGTTTCAGACGGCTGTGTTTCATCCATTCGGCAACTTCTTTCATTCCTTCGTGTAGGTTAGTTTTGGCGGTGCTGGGGTCATTGGTGAGAGAAAGGATAAGTTGGGTGTCATCCGCGTAAGAGATGATGTTGAGGTTGTGATGGCGTGCGATGGCCGCGAGGGGGCTCATGTATACGTTGAAGAGGGTGGGACTGAGTGAGGATCCTTGTGGTACGCCGCAGATGACTTCATAGGCCTCGGACTTGAATGGTGGAAGGCGGACTCTCTGGGTTCTTCCGGTGAGGAACGAGGTGATCCAATCAAGTGCTTTTCCTTGGATCCCGATGTTTCTGAGGCGCTGTAAAAGGGTGCTGTGGCAGACTGTGTCGAATGCTGCAGAGAGGTCAAGGAGGATGAGGGCGACTGTGTCTCCATTGTCCAGTAGAGTTCGAATGTCGTCTGTTGCTGCGATGAGGGCGGTCTCAGTGCTGTGTTTTGCTCGGAAGCCAGATTGTGAGGGGTCGAGGGATTTGTTGGCTTCGAGGAAGGCGGCGAGCTGGTTGTTGACAGCTTTCTCGATGACTTTGGCCGGAAATGGAAGAAGCGAGATGGGGCGGTAATTTTTGAGTTCGGTGGGGTCTGCTGTGGGTTTTTTCAGGAGGGCAGTGAGTTCAGCGTGTTTCCAGTCTTCTGGGAAGGTAGCGGAGTTGAAGGAGCAGTTGATGACGTCTCGGAGGTGCGGTGCTATGACGGAGTCTGCTTTGTTGAAGACGTGGTGAGGGCATGGGTCTGTGGGGGATCCTGAGTGGATGGAATTCATCAGGCGGATGGTGTCCTCAGTGGAGATTGGGTTCCAGGCGTTAAGGGTGTTCACGGGGGGAAGGTGTACAGCAGATGGTGGGGTGGGTTGGTTTCCGGGTTGGTTGTCAAAGCTGTTGTGGATGTCTGCAATCTTGTTGTGGAAAAATGAGGCTAGGGAGTCGCAGAGGGTTTGAGAGGGGGTGATGTCGTTGGAGTTGGCCGAGGGATTGGAGAATTCCTTGACGATGTTGAAAAGTTCCTTGCTGTTGTGGGCGTTGTTGTCAAGTCGATCCTTGAATGCTGTTTTCTTGGCTTTTCGGATTAGTTGGTGGTGAGTACGGGTGGCGTTTTTGAAGGCGTCCTTGGTGCTGGTGGTAGGGTCTTTTTTCCAGGCCTTTTCGAGGGAGCGGCAGAGTTTCTTGGATTTCTTAAGCTCATCGTTGAACCATGAGGCCTTCTTGTTGCCGGGTTTGTTTTGACGTTTTTTCAGTGGAGCTAAGGTATCAGCGGTGTTGGATAGCCATAGGGTGAGGTTGGCGGCGGCTTCGTTAACGTTAGAAGAGAGGGCTGGGGTGTTTTGAAGGAGTAATGCGGAGATTTGGTCCGTGGTGATTTTGTTCCAGTTTCTTTGCAGAGTTGGTTGGAGGTGGTTGGTGGGTTTGGGCTTGTTGTAGGTGAAGTGGACGCAGCTGTGGTCAGTCCAGATGAGATCCGTAGTGTGGCTGAAGGAGACATGATTGCTGGAGGTGAAGATGGGGTCGAGTGTGTGACCTGCGATGTGGGTGGGGGAAGTGACCAGTTGTTTAAGTCCGAGGTTGGCGAGGTTGTCCACGAGGGTGGCGGTGTTGTGGTCGTTGATCTTTTCGAGGTGAAAGTTTAGGTCTCCCAGAAGGATGTATTCTTTGGAGGGGAGCGCGTGTGGGGTGATGAAGTCCGTGATGTCTTCACTGAATTTTGCGCGGGGTCCTGGTGGCCTGTAGAGGAGTGTGCCTCTGAGTGTGGTCTTGGGGTCGGTGTGGATCTGGAAGTGAAGGTGTTCGGAGTTGGCGAGGTTGGCGTCGGAGCTGGTTGAGATGCGGATGGATTTCTTATGGACGATGGCGATTCCTCCTCCTGTGTGGCTGGTACGGTCTTTGCGAGTGATCTTATAGTCTTCAGGGATGGCAATGGTGATGTCTGGTGCGGAGGAAGCGTTCATCCATGTTTCCGTAAGGAAGGCGATGTCCGGAGAAGTGGTGTCTAGTAGATTCCATAGGTCGATGGCGTGCCTGTGGACCGATCGGGTGTTGAGCAAGATGCATTGTAGGTGGTTGGGGTCGGGTATCTGTGGTGTGGTCGTAGTGGAGATGTTGTTGGTGCCGCTGAATTTGCAGGAGAAGCAGGAGAAAGGACCGTGAGTTTGTCCAGGGGCGGCTTGGACGCAGTTGGGGGCGCGACCGGGGTTAAGGGCTAGGAGGGAGGCGGCATCGTAGGTAATGCGGGGGGGCTGGGCAGCGCGAGGGGCAGGGGGTCTGGCGCTGGGCGCGGTCCAGGCGCGGACGGGCGTAGACGGGCTTACCTTTGGCGCACCTTCGGCGCGGGTTGGGCGCGGGCGCTGCGCGTGAACGCTGCGCGCGGGAACAACTGTCATATATGGATAGTGGAGGGGGAGGGGCGAGGGCGGCTCAGCTGGGAGGCGTGGCGGGCTCAAGGGAACAACAACAACAGTAACAGAGCCAAAATGGAGGGGAGGGCAGAGCAGGGCGCCGATAGCACACGATGTCAATTACACAATGCAGGAAAGTAATGGAGCGACCAAGCAAGCATCCGGTGAAGCAGTGACCAGGCGGTGGGAAATGATAATGATTCCTGGCGCTGTTTAAATAAATAATTAAATGCTCACACGCTCTAAAATCTTTTCGCTATGCAAATATAAAGTACCGCAACTCTGAAACGCTGAAACGCTATGGCGCTATTACAATCAATGAATCACTCAGCTTTGTAGCACAATACCGCCTTTCAGCAGCAAGCAGGCAGGGGAGCGACCACTCGAGGCAGGAGAGGACATGTGACTGTTCAGGTAGGTGGGGCCTACGTTGTCTAGTGCCTTGAATGTGTGTATAAGCAGTTTGAAATGAGTGTGTTTGTGTATGGCGAGCCAGTGGAGCTCCATGAGTGGTGGTGTGATGTGAGTTCTGTGTGGGAGGTTGAGGATGAGTCTGGCTGCCGAGTTCTGGGTGGTGAGCTGCTTGGTGATCCCATCATAGAGTGTTCCCATGTTTCAGCCTGCTGGTTACCAGGGCCTGGGTGACCGTTTAACTGGTGCTGGTTGCCAACCATTTAAAGATCTTCCTCAGCATGCTCAGTGTTGGATGCAGGTTAGAGTGCTAGGGTTGACTTGTGCAGCCATGTCCTGCTTTCTATGGAGGATGATTCCAAGGTTCCTAGCATGGTTGCTAAGTGTGGGAGTGGGTACGAGTTTGGCCGGTCACCAGTTGGACTCCCGTGGCAAAGATCACTCCTTCTGTCTTGTCAGTGTTGAGCTTGAGATAGTTTGGTCATACAGGCAGTGAACTTGTTTCTTGTGTTGGGGGTAGTATCCGAGAGGGAAAGTTACATGTTGTTGCCTTAGAAGAGTATGTTGAGGTTGTGTGCGTAGATGACATTGGCTAGAAGGATCATGTATGCGGTGTAAAGGGTGGGGGCGGTCTGACGAGGATTAAGGTGCCATGCTGGCAGCATGTGTTCTAGCCTTTAAAAAGGAGCAGATTCAGTGAAAAGTGGGCCCTTGGATGCCAATCTTGTGCAGGCGCATCAATAGGATGAAGTGTGAGACAATGTTAATGTTGCACAGAGGTCAAGGAGATGAGGGCTGCCATGTCTTCTCTGTCAAGGATCATGCAGATGTTGTCTGTGGGGTCGATGTGTGCTGCTTCTGTACTGTGGTTGGGCCTGAATGTTGACTGTGTGCTGTCGAGCAGCTGGTGGTTACTGAGTTAGCCCATGAGACAGTGGTTGATTATTTTCTCCAAGACCTTGGCTGGGTATGCTAGGAGGGATACAGGTCTGTTGTTGGAGACTGTGGTTGGGTCAGTGGATGGTTTCTTGTGCAGGGATGTGATGGTGGCATGTTTCCAGGTGTCCAGGTATGTGGCGGAGGGTCTAGTGGGAAGGTCTAGTGGGGGCAAGAGTACGATGGGGTCATCCAGTGAATAGTCTTCATGGTAGCAGTGGTCGAGGTTTGTGGGAAGTCGGTTGCAACAGTGACGGGATCTGGTTGAAGGTTTAAGTTGCTGTACGTGGCAGTGATTTTTTTTCAGAAGAATTGCAAGAGCTTGTAACAAAAATGTTGTGAGGAGGGGATGTTGCTGGGGCAGCAAAAGGCATGGTGATATCTTTGATGATGTCAAAAATGTACTTGCTGCAGCTTTTTACGGCGTCGATGTGGTCTGCAAGTGCTGTGCGCGCATAGGCGCTGGATGTAGAGGTGCTGCCCCAAAATAACTATGATGGAGTTCAGAAGGTGAATGGGGAATAAAGATGCCTTTACATTTTATTTTTATCTTGTCACATTCGTGGTCTGTTCAAAGAAGATGCCAAATGTCTGGCTATGTCTTCCGACAAAATGCTGCTTATTCGTTTAATTTAGACATTGGTGTTCTTTCACTTTCTCTGACTACAAAGTAAAAGTATTTTGTGAAGTGAACTATCTGACAGTCTTGCTGGGAGACTTCAAGCAAAAGGAAAAGCTGTAGAATGTCAGTTTTTTTCTAACACACACCATTTTGAATACCTGTAAATGAACAGGCACAAATATTTCAAAATACACTAGCAGTTTGAACAGCACAAATGAAGCACATTTTTTTTTAAATTCTAAAGTGTGTTTGGAACACATATTTTAATAGGATCTAAACATATCAAGACAATTTAATTGATAGGCAAATTATAAATATTTGCTGAAACCTGAATTAATCACAATTTGTGCAATACAAAGTTTTATCAGTAAAGCTGCATTTCAGTGAGAATTTTGTGGCCATTTTAGTGGGCAATGGGCTTATAATGACAGTGTGCTACTGTGAGAAAGTAGGATCTGCTTTCATGGTTACCCCCCCCACTTTTTGCTGGCGTTATTCTGTTTTTTGACTGGGATCACAGTCACTGTGCTTCCTCCCGATATTTGACAATGTTAAGTACTTTGGTACCTTCCCAATTGGCTACTGGTGTATCCCTGTAAGTCCCTAGTACGAGGTGCTAAGGTACCCAGCGCATAGGTACACCAGGGGTCTCCTGTGGGCTGCAACATGAATTATACTACCCATGAGAGACCACTCAACCTGTGACTACAGGACTGCCATTGCAGCCTGTGTACGTTGCGCTAGCTCCTCTTATAACGGATATACATTTCTTTATAACTGAGGTCACTGCACTTAAAACCTATCAGTCCCCCCTATGGCAGGCTCTTCAGTCCTCAGGGCAGGGTGCTTGGTTACAAATATGATGGAGCTCCTGCATGAACAGGGCCCCTCTACAAACCCCGGAGTCGATTCTCCAGGCTTTGCAAATGCGGTCAGCCATTTAATTCATGTAGTGGACATCAAGTCAAGTACGAGATGTCGAACTATATATTGGCTGCACCAAAACTGGTCATGTTTGGTATCTAACATGTTGGAATCCTACCCCAACACCGATTCCAGTGTTGGATGTAGGATCCCATGTATTGAGGGGGCTCCCCTACTGTGGACCCTGGATTTCCGGTACCAGCCTTTTAGGGTCTACAGCAAGCTAGTGCTGCTGCCGACCACATACACGATTCTGCCCTACTGCTGCTGAGCTCAGCTCCAGCAGGGGTAGGCAGAACAATAGGTTTCCTGCCACAGGGAGGTGTGACAACCTCCCAGACAGGACTTAATGTATTGGGCTGGGCTGGGGGCGCTTGCCAGCGACACCAGACTGCTTTGAAGGGCACATTTGGTGCCCCCCGGGCATACTCCAGTTTGAGCCAGATCAGGGAGCCGTTGGCTCCCACTCTGGTGCAAAATTGGACAAAGGACATGGGAGTATCCTCCCCTCTGTCCGGCCCCTCCTCTGGGAGGAATCCTTGAATACTCCCGACCCTTTCCCTAGGGTACTTAAGGGCTTACATGTGGGTGGCTCTTCAGATTCGTCATGGGACAAGATTCTAACCTGAAACCACTTCAACCTCTACCATCTGGGCAGTTTGGACTTCGCTGGCCCTCACCCAGGAACCGAGACGGCACCAAGGAAGACTTCTGCTGCTCCTGGTCTCTTCGTCCTGCTAGTCTTCTGCGTCGTCTGTGCCTGTGCTTCATCCAGGTTCCTCTCCAGGCTTGTGGGCATCAAGGACACCCGAAGTAATCTCCCTTGGAGTGAAGGAGTCACTCGTCTGCACCTGCAGGCACTGTAAAGTAGTTAACTGGTCTGCTGCTCCTGATGTCTTAAGGACTCCAAAAGCTCAGCAACACAGGTGGTGGTTCTGCAATTCCCTCGAGGCCTGCACTGTCTTCTCAGCAAGTTTGAGGCCAGTATCCCTCGTTGGAACCACTGGAACAGAACTCCTGTGCACAGCATCAACTTGCTGTTGCCAAGGCTTGTTGACTCTGTCCTCCAGAGATCTTCAGGCTGCAAGAAGCTTCAATCTCCAGTATCTTTTCCTGCCAAGATCTTTGTCCTCACGCATCCTCTGCACCGTGAGCCTGCATCTTTGTTGAGCTGCTCGAGGTTCTCTTGTGCCTTTGGCCTGTGGGTCCTCTTGAGCTTCAGTGGCCTTCCCTGCTTGCTCGAGCCTGCTGCATTCGGTGAGTCCCTTGGACCTTGCTGGTCCCAACACTGCACCTTCTTCATTTACCACATTTGTTGCTGCTGCCAAGGCTTGTTGGTGCTCCCACCGGGCACCGACTCCCTGGTGCTTGACTCCCGATGCGGGACAGTTCGTGAATGGCTCTTGGTCTTCCACAGCGTCACCTGGTCCCCACAGTTGCAGCAACAAGGTCACAAGCATCACTTCTGCATCTTCCGTCATTAGGGGTGCTTGGTCTTCTTTACCTCCTGTTCACTTCCGAGTGGCATAGACTCTGTCCCCTCTGCTTGCAGGTACTTCTCTTCAAGAATCCATCCGTGGGTTCCACTGGACTTTTTCACCTTCCCCAGCGGCATCTTTCCTGAAGTCTTCTACTGTGGTCTGCGGCAGTTTCCGACGTCACTTCGCTTCGATGCACCCGGCTTCCCTGGTGTATCCTGATTCCTGAGGTATCCATTGGTGGAGTGACTCTCCAACCTTCGATCTTCCACGGGGTTTCTTCAGGGTCCACTGGGAAGGGTCCTTTTTTTTGGTGGCGTCTTATATAGCGACAACTTGACCCGAAGGTATCAGAGCGCTTTACATGAGCACCAGTTGCTTTACAGGCGGACACATAAATTTTTGTTAGGCACAGGGAGATTAAGTGATTTGCCCAGAATCACAGGATGCCGAGCGTCCCTGCCGAGACCCTAACCCGATTCCCCAGCTCCAAAGTCGACCGCCCTAGCCGTTAGCCCATATCCTCTCCCCTTCTTCTTAAAAACTGCATCCGCGACTTTCCCATGGACTTGCATTGATTACGCAGCTGTGTTTCCACTGTGCACACAACCTCCGTGGGGTTCCTGGGTTCCCAGCTCTCCTGAGTCTTCTGGTCCCAGTCCCTACTTCGGTTGCAGTTCGCATTCCACTTCTTTAGTGTATAGTTTGGTTTCTCCCGGAGACCACGGTGTATTTGTGCTTGCTTACCTGTTTAACATTTGAAATATTCTGTGTATTGTGTATTGTGTTGATATCTCCGGGTAGGAGATATCCCAATATGTTAGTGATTGTGTATAATAAATATAACTATTTTTATAACTACACTGTGTGGTTCTTTTTTATTTAACCTACACTATATGATTAGTTCTGGTAAAAAAAGTTGTTTAACACTCCTTCTGGACTAAGTCTGAAGGGTGCTCTGCACAGCTACCACTTAGAAAGCTTTCTATGGAGCAAGACCACTGACTCATTGTCAGTGAAATTGCTCTCCCTCCCTCGCAGCTCCACCATTAAGTGAGGCCTTCCCCCGAGCCCCTGCACTCTCGAGTGTTGGTGTTCAAGGCCCTCCTCCACCCGCAGGTTTTACCTGCGCCTCATCCCTGGTGGTCCAGTGAACCTCTGTCTCCTTTTTCTTGCTCCGCTCCGTTTCCACTCGTTTTTAGCCTCTTCTCTTTTCTGCACTTTTCTGCTCGGCTGCACTTTTCTGCTTTTTGCCTTATTTTTGCCTTATTCCTCTTCATTTCCTCCCCGACCCCTACTTAATGGGGGCCGCTGAGCAGCCACGCCGCTGGTGCGCCAAAGGCAAGCCCGTCTGGGCCTGACCGCGACCCGACCGCGACCAGCGCCAGAAACCCTGGCTCACCTCGAGGGTAACACTACGACTCAATGACACTCCACTCACTCAACCCAGGCCGCAAAAACTGCAAGCTAGCATCACCAGCCGGCACCCACGAACCCTTCAGCTGTCACCGCTGCTGATTCACCTACAGCACCGCCAAGAACACAGACCCAGCACAACCCGCCCACTAGAACACTACCGAACCGAAGACCCTGAAATGCATCCACCTCAATGTCTGCTCCCTCCACAGACACGCCACCGAAATCTGGAACCTCCTCGACAGCACCACCCCGGACGTAGAGTTCTTCACCGAAACCTGGACCAACACCACCTCGGGGCCAGACATCACCATTGCCATTCCTCAAGGATACAAGAACTCAAGGAAGGACCGCCCCACCCGCCCAGGAGGAGGAATCGCCATCATCCACAAATCCACTCTCCGCCTGAGCACACTCCCCAACGAGCCCACAGACCTGATGGAACACCTTCACTTCAAGATACTGACCAGCCTTACCACTACCCTCCAAGGAACCCTCATCTACCGACCCCCTTGACCCCGCGGACCTTTTGCCAACTCCATCACGGATATCATCTCCCCACAAGCCATCGCATCAACCAGTTACACCCTGCTAGGAGACCTCAACTACCACCTCGACAACCAACTGGACCCCAACACCACATCCCTCCTGGACAACCTCCACAACATTGGACTCCGCCAGATCGTGACCGAATCCACGCACTCAGCAGGACACACCCACAACCCCCTCTTCACAACAGGAAACTCCATCACCTTCAGCCACACCATCGAACTCCCATGGACTGACCATCGATGCGCCCACTTCACCTTCAGAACACCCACCATCCACAGACACCAGCACCTGCTCCCACGGAAAACGATGACCCCAACACCGCGGCCCGAACCGTGCACAGATGGATCTCCAACAGCGCCAACACCTTTGCCCCCCTCAAGGAAAACAACAACACCCACGCCAATAAAGTCAGATGGTTTACCACCAAACTTCGAGAGTCCAGACGCACTTGCCGCCTCCTCGAAAAGGCCTGGAGGAACACCAAATCCACAGAAACCCACTACAACTTCAGAGTCTCCACCAATGCCCACCTCCAACTCATCAGAAAAACGAGGAAAAAAGTGATTGAAGACAGAATCTCCACACACGCACACAACAGCAAAGAACTCTTCAACATCATCAAGGAGTTCGCCCAACCCACCAGCGAATCCACTGGCATCCCTCCCTCACAAGACCTGTGCGAAAAACTCAGCGCCTTTATCCACCAAAAAATCAAGAGCATCTACAACAACTTCGACAAAGACAACCAACACACTGAACCCTCACCAACCACCCCTGACACCCGAAACCCAGCGATTGACAACTGGACAGCCCTCACCACCAAAGAGACACTGAAGATTATGAAATCAATCCGCTCCGAGGCCCCCACGGACCCCTGCTCCCACCACATCTTCAACAGAGCTGCCGACATCATCGCACCCATGCTCTGCCACACAATCAACTGCTCCCTGGCGTTCGCCTCATTCCCCGATGACTGGAAACACGCCGAGGTCAACCCCCTCCTGAAGAAACCCTCGGCGGACCCCACCGACCTCAAAAACTACAGATTCATCCCCCTGCTCCCTTTCCCAGCGAAAGTCATCGAGAAAGCCATCAACAGCCAACTCGCCACCTTCATCGAAGAGCACAACATCCTCGACTCCTCCCAATCAGGCTTCAGAAAAAACCACAGTACGGAAACCGCCCTGCTCGCTGCAACAGACAACATCCGCACCCTACTGGACAAAGGAGAAACAGTAGCCCTCATCCTCCTCGACCTCTCAGCGGCGTTCGACACAGTCTCTCACTGCACCCTGATACACAGACTCCACAACGCAGGGATCCAGGACAAGGCCCTCGACTGGATCCATTCCTTCCTCTCAGGCAGAACGCAGCAGGTCAGACTCCCCCTTTCCTCTCGGACCTTTCACCAACCACTTGCGGAGTCCTCCAGGGTTTCTCCCTCAGCCCTACGCTCTTCAACGTCTACATGGCTCCGCTAGCCCCCATCATCAGAACCTACGGACTCAACATTGTGTCATACGCAGACAACATTCAACTCATCCTCTCCCTATCCAACGAACCCAACACCGCCAGACACAACTTTCTAGAAGGCATAGAAGCCGTCGCCAAATGGATGAAAAACAGCTGTCTACAACTAAACACCGCGATACCAAAGGGAATGATGGACGGAGTGTTTGAGCAAATCAAAAACTCACCCCCAGTCAACTGATCTGGCTTTAATGCATCATCTAAACACCAACAAAACAGAAGTACTCATCATGGGCTCAAACCCCGATGCCTGGAACAGAACCTCGTGGCCCCCCGCCCTCGGAAGTCCGCCCACCCCCACGGACCACGCATGCAACCTAGGAATCATCCTGGACTCTGAGCTCAAAATGGACCGCCAGATCAACTCCGTTTCATCCTCCTGGTTCCACAACCTCCGCCTCCTACGCAAGACCTTCAAATGGATCCCCCTCGAACACAGGAAGACTGTCACTCACGCCCTGGTCACCAGCAGACTCGACTACGGCAACACACTCAACGCCGGAATAAACAAAAACCTCTCTCTCTAGCTACAGAACATCCAGAACGCCGCCGCAAGACTGGTCCTCAACCTGCCAAGACACTGCCACATCTCCAAGCACCTGCGCACACTCCACTGGCTCCCTATCGAGGCTAAAGTCACCTCCAAGATGCTAACCCACGCACACAAGGCCCTCCACGACTCCGGACCAGCGTACCTGAACAGCCGACTCAAATTCCACGCACCCCAAAGGACCCTACGATCAGCCCAGCTCTCCTACGCTGTGGTCCCCTGCACCAGAAAGTCCAGATCGGGAGGCCACTCCATCTCCTTCCTCGCGGCCAGAGCCTGGAGCGCCCTTCCGCTCCACCTCAGACAGACAACATTGCTCCCCATCTTCGCAAGAAACCTCAAAACCTGGCTCATCGAAAGACCCTCTCCTTGATGGACTGGAACCTGCACCCCGCCCCACCCCCAGCGCCTTGAGACCCTTATGGGTAAGTAGTCATGCTTAACAAAAGTCTGATTGATTGATTGTTCTTTTTTATTTAACCTACACTATATGATTAGTTCTGGTAAAAAAAAGTTGCTTGACACTCCTTCTGGACTAAACCTGAAGCTCTGCACAGCTACCACTTAGAAAGCTTTCTATTGTTGTCTGAGACCCCATAAATCACCATAAGGGTTGTCTGGATTAGTGCTAGGTGGGTCACTTAAATAAGTGTGCACAATATACTAAACCAGCCTCCTACAGCTACCACACCATGTTTTAATAATATATTTGCAACAGTGTTCTTCCAAATGCACCACTGGTTATGTATCACACCTTAACCACGCTTGAATTTTCCACAATCCTTATGCCTTCTGTGATGTAACTTTGATGACTTCACCCCTACTCTGAAAATCGTTCCAGCACCACTGTGCAGCTTGGTGTTCATATCTGCTGGTGGATGCATCTTGGGACAGATTTGAAGATGTCTTTACCTGTGGGGTCTTGACTTGTTCTCCATTTGTGCTCCAATTTCTTGCAATGATGTTTCTTCAACCTGGGTTTCTCTATGTACCAGCTGGCCTGAGGTCAGGTTCTTGCTGTTGGATTGCGCTTGAGGGGAGCGGTGTGTCAGCGCATGCTGTGATCCACTTGTTGAGGTCCTTGTGATGGCTTTCAGCAAGTTGCTGGTGTCTTCGGACGGGTGAACTGTGAGATCCAAAGCCCAGTCCTCTTTTGTGATGCTTTTCCAGCTGCAGTGGACAGATCTGGTAGTGGTAGGTCTGTGGAGGTGCAGTGTGCTGAAACTGGCAACGGTGTGGTTGCTCCAGGTTATAGTTTCTGGCTTGTCGACTGTGATGTTGTTAATTGAAAGGAAATCGGGTCAAATAGGTTTCCGGCAGTGTGGGTGGGTCCTGTAAAGTGCCTAGTGAGTCTGATATTTACAAGGTTTCCTGTATGGCTGTATAGTTTGGGTCGCTGTAGTCATCTAGGTGAAATTTAGGTCTGCGAGAATGATGAAAGTGCTGGAGTTGATGTTCAGGGGTGCTATGCAGTATGTGATGTTGCTGGTGAAATTGGTTTGTATCCTGGTTGTCTGTATACAAGGGTTCCACTCAGGGAGAAGTTAGCTGTGTAGCTGGTGGGGGTGTCAGTCTTGATGGTGCAGTTGATGGTATCTTTAAATAAGATGATGACTTACCCTCCAGGATTGGGCTGAAGGTCTGGCCTGGCAATCTTGTAGCCAGTGGGGATGGCTCTTGTGATGTCTGGTGCAGAGGTTAGGTTTAGCCAGGTTTCTGTAAGAAAGAGCAGGTCCGGAGTGTGGTCGTGCAGAAGGTCCCATATTTCTGTGGCATGTTTGGTGAGTAAGCGGGTATTGAGTAGGATGCATGCAAGTGTGGCATGTTGCGTGGGTTGGTCTATAGTAATTCTAAATCCCTTTCTCCCCCCCCCCCTTCTCCCTTTGTACCTTTTGTTCTCTTCACACCACAGTCAGCGAGTACACCAATGCCTTTGCAATCACCCAGCTCTTTGGAGTCTTTTGTGCTCCCTGGAATGGGCTCCTCATGGACCGAAGCAAGCGTGGGAAGAATAAGGAGGGAGCTGCAGATGGTAAGGGTCATAGTGTATGCCACAGACTAAACATGCTATAATTGGGCAACCTCTACCTGTCCCCCAAAACACTGCAGCTACCATCCAAAATATTTTATCAGACAACTACAGTGGTGTAAGGTAACAGCTGGACTGACGCTGCCAGCCTCTCACACGGAGGATTCCTCTGCCCCCTACCTACATCACTGTAGTTAACATCCTGTGACCAGCTTGCTTCTAGAACCCTACAAAATAATAGGTAGAATTAAGCATGTTCTGCCACCTCTTCCACCTCCACTCCCCCAGTACGGTAGGTAACACCTGGGAATCCTCTGCCAAGCTCTCACGCGACAGCTGGTAAACCCGAGGCCTAATTCCAGCCCATGTCTCGTAGCAGATTTCCAGCTCATCTACAAAGTAACACCATTCTTCTTCCTGTCAGACGTGATTTGTTGTTTGAGGCAGATGCTGCCTTATTGACAGTATTCCCCTCTGTGGTGGCACTTCAGATCTATGAGCAGTGTCCCTTCTAAGCACCACTCATTCTGCTCGTTTCACAGCAGTCATTGATCCGTTCAGCCTCTTACTTGCTGCTCTATTGACAGTCGTCTTCTTTCCCCTCAGCTCAGAATGTGCTGCTCTATTGATAATAGTCTTCTCTCCTCTGAGCTCATCGTGTGCTCCTCTATTGACAGTGATCTTCTCACCTATCAGCTGTGTATGCTGCTCTGACAGCCATCTTCTCCCCTCTCAGCTGTGTGTGTGCTGCTCTATTGACAGTCGTCTTCTCCCCTCCCAGCTCATCGTGTGCTGTTCTATTGACAGTTGTCTACTCTCCTCTCAACTCTGTGTGTGCTTCTCTGTTGACAGTAGTAGTCTCTCTTCAGCACTTGGTGTACTGTTGTATTGTCAGTAGTCTTTTTTTCCTCTACACACCCATTCACGGTTCTGTTCAGCGCTTCCTTCAGCACTGGACTTGCTGCTGTACTTGGACTTTTATGTGATCAAATGGGGAGGGCAGCGCGGACCCACCGCAGCCCCGGGGACCAGCAATTCCCTGGGGCTTTCTTTAGATTTAGTGCGGGGGCCCACTCAACCCCTCTGCAGTCCAGGGCACCACCACCTCTCCAGGGCTAAATCACACAATGAAGGCTGGAGGCCATAATGGCCCAGAGGACCGCCACCCCCCAAGGCTGGCTCCAGCAATGTGCTGGGGTGCTCACCCCCTGGACTTTGCAGCTTGCTATGGCTTGGCCGGAATGTGGTGTAATTCCGCTGAACGGAATTACACCACATTTGGAAGACAGCTAGATGTTGGTCCAGAAAGCATGCTTTTTGTGATTTGATGTAACTGTTAAGTAGTTTCAGAGATATTTAAGTATAAAAATATAGATATCTGGGAGCCCAATAGCCTACTGAGACCCTACTGAAATTGGATTGGCTGCCAACACTTCAACCAGGAAGTATTGGCAGCCATTTTGGGACTCGGTTGAATCGAGTCCAACAACAAATGTATTAAAAAAAAATCACAAAAACGGAGAAGGTTAGAAACACCCTGACTCCTTAGGCCTCTTGGGAGCCGGGGGGGGGGGGGGGGGGGGGTTGTTTGGAACCCTAGGGCCAAAAAAAGCATTTTTTACATTTCATTTTCATCGGGATCTGCTGATCCGGCCGAAAAAAAACGAAAAAAAACCACGAAGTGCAGGCTTCTGCGCTTTTTTTGTTGACCCCCGGGAGGGCCAGGTCCCGGGGGCATTGTTTTATTAAGGAAAGGGGAGTGTAGAGGCCCCCCAGCTAGGCCATATGATGTCCCGGGGATGATCATCTCCCCCGGGCTTCTTTTAAGGTATTAATGCGGTGGAGTTTGGTCACCGGAATCGGCCTGGGAGGGGGGCTGCGCAGCCCCCCTCCAATTAATAATTGTTTTTTTTTTTAAAAGGCTGGGCCCTGGGGGATGTGGTCCAGGGGGCCGCTATGCCCCCTCCCTAATAATTATAAAAAAGAAAAAGCCCGGACCCAGGGGGTGAGTTCCCCATTGCCGAAATAGCCCTGGAAGAATACCAAGCATCCCCACTCGCCTTCATTTTTAAAAAAAATTCGGCAAGTCGCCGGAGGCTATGCCCCCTTCACCACCACTCTGCAAATGCGCCTCCTGGAGCAGTGTGGGTTAGGGGATGAAGTCCCCTAGGATGCTGAGGGTCATCGGGGTCCAGGAACCCCTTCTGTTACGTCCAGTAAGTCCCAGACAATAGGATTGCTGAGAGGGCTTGGAGGCTACTTCCCCTTTCCCACCACTCTGCAAACACACCTCTCGTCGCACTGCTGGTGGGGGGATGACATCCTCATACCTCCTTAGGGCCTCAGGACTAAAGTGGACTTCTTCCCATTACTAGTAGTGTGCCACAGGGTGCGTTTGAAGAGTAGTGGATAAAGGGGGCGTGGCTTCCAACAACCTCTTTGCAATCCCGCTGTTTGCGACTTACTAGAGGTAGCAGGAGGAGTAGTTGGCCCCTAAGGAATCTCAGCAGTAAAGTGGACTTCACTCAACAACTAGGAGTGCGCCAGGACGTGCGTTTGCAGAGTGGTGGAGGAAGGGGGCGTGGCCTCCAAAGACCTCTCAACAATCCAGCTGTATGGGACTTAATGGAGGTAACAGGAGGGGTAGTTGTAGCTGTATGGGTGAGTAAGTGGCTGTGCAATTGACTATGAATGAGTGAGTAGGTGTGTTAGTAACTCATAGGTGACTGACTCAGTATGTGAGTGCTGTATGGGTGAGTGAGCAGATGTGTGTGTTGATCAATGAACCAGTGAGTAGCTGTAGTAATGGCATGGGTGTGCGAATGAGTTTGAGAATGGTAGTGTGGAAGTTGGAGTGGGCGCATGAAAGGTTATATGGGGGTGAGAATGGGCGCATCATAGATTCTTTGGATGATGTCATCAGTGATGTTGTCAGTGATGTCATTTGAGATGTCACTGACTGTTAGAAATTAGATTTCTGGTTGGCTAGGGCTTGCGCCTAAGCCAGGCAGAACCACCGCTCTAGTCAGAGCAAGGGAGTTACACGCTGAGGATAACCCCTGCTTACCCCCTTGGTAGCACGAGCAGTCAGGCTTTATCCCAGAGGCAATGTGTAAATCGTTTGCGCAACACACACAGACAGCAGCAACACACTAGGCACACCATAAAATAAACTCCACAGAAGGTTATTTAAAAATAGCCTTTGTATTATCCATAAAACACATCAGAGCATAATCACATATGTACACTGTGCCACCTGGCACTGGGTATCACTTTACAGGGGATTAGATACATTACAGGGCCAATCGGGCCACTGTCATCACCATTAGAACACACACATAGTGAAAATAGAAGCAACCAGTATCTACTGGCAAGAGGCACTTAGCATAAACGCATTAGGCATGAATCATGAGGCATAAACATCATAGCATCCCTCCTTAATCAATAGTGCACCACAGTAACACTAATAAGGTGCAAACAAACACCTCAGGGCCTTACGCCCAACCAAAACATGGAGGCGATCTCCAGGCCATCTGGCCTTATCCTCGGGGTCGACCTCGAATCTGGGGAACTGGGTTCGAGTCTCGGCAATGACGCTGAACATCCTGTGATTCTGGGCAAATCACTTAATCTCCCCATGCCTAACAATTTTTTTTTTAAAATGAATGTGTCCTCATGTAATGCAACTGGTGCTATGTAAAGCCCTCTGATACCCGATTCGGGTCAAGTTTGCGCTATATAAAACTGTAAAAAACAAAATTAAAAAAACTGAACAGCAGGGATAAAGTGCCCAGAGTCCTAAAACCACCAACACCAGGTCAGAAAAAATACCAGGAGGAAGGCAAAAAGTTCAGGGATGACCCTGCAAAAAAGGCGAAGTCTAACACTGACTATGTCATGAGTGATGTAATATGGTAGGTCATAAGTAGTGCGTTGCGGGGACTCACTAGCTATAACTGCTGAATGTCTCTGGCTTTGTACGAGTGAGATATCAGCCTAACTAAAATTTCCCTGTAACCTTTGTTTTGTTCAGTGAATTTCTAAGGATTTTTTTACTTCCATTTCCCAACTATAACGTCCTTGGAACCTTTGTATTTACAGTGAAAAAAAAAAAAATATATACATCTGTTTTAGTATTACGTACATGTTTTCATGATGTATATATATTATATTTAATATGTACTCCGGGGTCCGCGCAAGTGGGCGGGAATATTCAGTACTTATCAATCAATCAATCAATCAATGACACTTATAAAGCGCGCTACATACCCGTAGGGTCTCAAGGCGCTGGGGGGGGGGGGGTGCCGCTACTGCTCGAATAGCCAGGTCTTCAGCTTCTTCCTGAAGGAGAGGTGGTCTTGGGTCAGGCGCAGGTCGGTCGGGAGGGAGTTCCAGTTCTTGGCGGCCAGGTAGGAGAAGGACCTTCCTCCTGTAGTCGCTCTTCGGATGCGGGGGACGGCGGCGAGGGCGTGGTTGGCTGATCGGAGGTGGCGCGTGGGAGCGTAGAAGTTGACTCGGCTGTTGAGGTAGCTCGGGCCTTGGTCGTGTAGGGCTTTGTGTGCGTGGGTGAGGAGGCGGAAGGTGATTCTCTTGTTGACGGGGAGCCAGTGAAGGTCTCTCAGATGTCCGGAGATGTGGCTGGATCGTGGGATGTCGAGGATGAGTCTGGCTGAGGCGTTCTGGATCCGCTGGAGTCTCTTCTGGAGCTTGGCGGTGGTACCGGCGTAGAGGGCGTTACCGTAGTCCAGTCGGCTGGTGACGAGGGCCTGGGTGACGGTCCTCCTGGTCTCGGTGGGGATCCACCAGAAGATTTTCCGAAGTATGCGTAGGATGTTGAAGCACGCCGAGGAGACGTTGTTGACCTGCCTGGTCATGGAGAGGGAGGAGTCCAGGATGAAGCCCAGGTTGCGTGCATGGTCTGTCGGTTTGGGTGCGGTGCCCAGGGCGAGAGGCCACCAGGAGTCGTCCCAGGCGGAGGGTGAAGAGCCCAGGATGAGAACCTCCGTCTTGTCCGAGTTCAGTTTCAGGCGGCTGGTCGTCATCCACTCGGCTACCTCTTTCATCCCTTCGTGCAGGTTGGCTCTGGCGGCGGCGGGGTCGTTGGTCAGGGAGAGGATCAGCTGGGTGTCGTCGGCGTAGGAGATTATGCTGAGGTTGTGTTTGCGTACGATGGCCGCGAGGGGGCTCATGTAGACGTTGAAGAGGGTGGGGCTCAGAGATGATCCTTGTGGGACGCCGCAGATGACTTCGGAGGCCTCTGACTTGTACGGTGGAAGGCGGACTCTCTGTGTTCTTCCGTCGAGGAAGGAGATGATCCATTCCAGCGCCTTGTCCTTGATTCCGATGTTGCTGAGGCGCCGTACTAGGGTGCGGTGGCAGACCGTGTCGAATGCCGCGGAGAGGTCTAGGAGGATGAGGGCCGCTGTTTCTCCATTGTCCATCAGGGCTCGGATGTCATCGGTGGCGGCGATGAGGGCGGTCTCGGTGCTGTGATTGGCTCGGAAGCCGGACTGTGAGGGGTCGAGGGATCCGTTCGTCTCGAGGAAGGCGGCCATCTGCTTGTTGACGGTCTTCTCGATGACTTTGGCTGGAAACGGGAGAAGCGAGATGGGGCGGTAATTCTTGAGGTCGGTGGGGTCCGCTGTTGGTTTCTTATGACTTTGATGTGGATTCCCCCAGAAGCGAACTAGTATTACAGGTTGGTAAATTATCCTTATTCAGCATATTTCATATCGAAAACTCCCTCTCATCGAGGTTGAGTCTACTCTGGTAGTACCATCCTACCAGGGGGGGATGAAGTCACCTAGGATGAAGCATGCCACAAAATGTGGGTGAGGCATTCAACGTAACTGGAATACCTTGATGTACTGGTGCGTAATTGCACCCAAAGAGGTACGCTTCCCCCTAAAGCCCATTCTACACGAAAGGTAGGGGCTTCCATGGCATTTTTAGGGAACATCCCATTAGATGATATCTGCAAAGCAGCTACATGGTCAACACCGCACACTTTCACTAAACACTATTGTGTAGATGTGCAAACTAAGCAACAAGCTAGTGTGGGCCAGGCTGTACTCAAAAGATTATTTCAAACCACTGCAACAGATACCGGTGGTCGCCGCTAAGGTTGGGAACTGCTATATAGTCTATGCAAAAGTGTGTAATCTGCAGCTCATATGCCTCGAACGGAATATGCTACTTACCAGTATGCATCTGTTCTTGGCATGTAGAGCTGCAGATCTACACACGCCCACCCGCCTCCCCAGCTACCTGTATCTGTTCCAGTTTATCTTATTTAGATACACACATGGGTTTCTTCACTGTTATTACTACGCTCCATCTTTCCCTGCTGGCGAAAAACAATCTGAGGATGGAGCCGAAGCCCATGCGCAATACGATCCAAAGGAGGAGTCACCGACACGTGACTTCCAAAGACTTTCCAAGAGGAAAAACAAACTCAAACATCCGGGCCCAACACCAGATGGCAATCTATGCAAAAGTGTGTAGATCTGCAGCTCTACATGCCAAGAACAGATGCATACTGGTAAGTAGCATATTCCTTACAATTGCATCTTTTTTCATGATATTTGGATTCTCTTGGAGGATATGAAGTGATATTGCATCCAACTCTCCCTTTGTGATTATTGATTGACTGTATCTCTCCTCCCCACCAAGCGTGTTGTGATATTGACAGTATATATCTTCGCCACCAGGCATAATCACAGTTCTCGTATTCCTCTGTTTCTCAGACATGCTGTACTACTGACGGTCCTCTCTCTTCTCAGTATCAGTCATTCTGCTATATCGCCATTAGCATGCTCGCCAGAAGTCCTTGCACGCTGGGAAAGGCCCTCTATTCACAGAATTCTGTTCTCTCCCCAGCCTCGAACACCCTGGCTGACCTGCGCTCTGTTGTCGCGTCTCTGGCCCTCACTGCCGGACAGTGTGTCCTCTTCTCCATATGTGCTTCCGTCCCCGTCCTGACGGTCCAGTATGCAACCTTCATCATTGAGGTGGTGAACCGCTCCTTCTTGTATGGTGGCAGCGCAGCCTTCATCGCCATAGCGTGAGTATTGACACCTGACAAGTGGTACCTGGGTGCTGGATTGGCTGGCTACTGACGTCACCGCAGCTGCTGGCCAGTAGGGTCATGGATTATCAGGAACATTATGGAAAACTGAAGAGAGAGAAGGCAATAAGATAAAAGAGAATGAGACTTTTTGTAAGGCTGGGAAGTGAGCTGTCGCCTCCAAACAATCCTGAAACCAAAATAACATTCATATAGATCATATAACATGAGCACAACAGGGCAATCTTAAATTTTAAGATGTTGTGTAGTTTGTAACAGCAAGGGAAGTAGAAGGAGTCTTTCTAGGAGACAAACAACAATCAATGCACTTACGAAATTGACATGATACAATATGTGTACAATTAAAATTGAAGGAATATATCAACTGCAGTCCCAGATACAAGTCCTTCCTAGTTATTGATTAAATTTAAGGTAGCAGTAAAATACATTTCAATGCCTCCGAACCTAAGGGCATCATTTATAGGTAGAGACTATCAAAAGTGTAAAAATGGGAAATTTTTGCAGATTCTCCTAGTCAGTTGTGAAGAAGAGTCCTGATTTTATTAAAGGCAATGGAAGCGAATACTACACATTCTCTCCTCACACCAGAAAAACTACAACTTCCGTAATCCTGTAGTCCCCACAAGAAATGACATAACACAAATAGCCAGAATAATAATAATATTGAGTGATTTGTAAAGCGCTTGGTTACACCGGTATGGCGTGTCCCCGTGCTGAGACCAGGACCTGCTTAGACTGTGAGAGCTACAGAGATGAAAATAAAATTGGGGCGCTAACTATCAGATAGATAGGAGGAGCTAAGGTTTTAAGTTTGTTCCTGAATATTTCCTCAGAGGGTTCTGCTCTCAGATGTGACAGTAACAAATTCCAGGCTTCGGAGGCCAGAAAGGAAAAAGATTTTGTCCCTAGTTTGGCCCTACAAACCTGGGCGCCCATTAACTTGGCTTAAGAAGACCTCAGGTCACGAGATGGAGAATATGGTTGAATCGGGGAACAAAGATATTTGGCACCTTTCTGGGAGAGAATTCTATAACAAAAGCACAAGGCTTTAAAACTGATTATTTTTTCTAAAGAAAGCCAGTAAAGATAGACGAGGGCCGCTGATGCCGATGACCTATGGAGTCTGAGTACAAGGCGCGCTGCCGCATTTTGGACTCTTTGAAGCTTTTTCAGATTACCCTTGATGGCTCCCAAGTACAGGACATTACAGTAGTCTAGCTATAATGTTATTAGAGTATGAGCAATGGTTTTACATGACTCCAAAGGGAGTAAGTGTAGGATTTTTCTTAGGATCTTGAGAGTACCAAAGCATTTCCCTGCTACACTGTCGATCTGATTTTCAAAGGTAAGTTTGGAATCGAATCATACCCCCAGATTCTTAACTTAGGGTTTGGGTTCAGGGATCTGGCCAAGGGTATCCGGCCACTAGGCTGATGTCCAGATGGATAGGGCCTTGCCCGTAATCAAGATTTCTGTTTTGTTGGCATTTAGCTTCATTCATCTGTTAGCCATCCATGGGCTGCCTCTGTCAGGCAGGATTTTAAAGGGTTGAGTTAATTTTGCTTCTGTCTCTTTCCCCACTGCTTTGTGCTCCGTATTCTGTAGCCTTTTCGCTGTTTTTACTGACTGCTGGTCCTTTATCGCTTTGTCTCCTTCACTGTTTCTTCTCGCCTCACTTTTCCCACCCATTTTTTAGCTGCCTCTCTGTGGTTCCCACTTCTTACTTCCCGCAAGCCCCGCCCTCCACCATGCAGCGTCCGTCCCTCCTCCCCGGACCTACTTAATAGAGGCCGAATCTCAGCTGCACCGAAGGGGTGCAAAAGGTAAGCCCGTCTGCACACGACTGCGAGTCAGGACCCCCTGGCTCCCCTGCTCATAGACTGCCTCTGAGGTCTTGAAACCAGGCTCCGCAACAACAACTGCTGCTGCAGTTCTCCTCAATCAATAGTTGAACCTTTCTCCTGCCGGCACTGCTTCTTCTACCTCAACTTTCAGCTCCAAACCAACGGCAAACCACTGTAAGAGGCAACTCGCCTACAGACCTCCCAGATCATTCCCTAGTTTCGTTGCAGCCATTCCTGAATTCATGTCCCCGCTCACCATTGACTCCAAACACTACATCTTCCTTCGAGACCTCAACTTTCACCTTGAAGACCACAACGGTGCCAACACCACCAACCTCCTTAAGAGCATGAACAACATCGGCTCACCCAACTAGTCACCAACCCCACACACTACGCAGGTAACACGCTCAACCCCATCTTCGCTACCAGTTGCGGAGTCAGTTATAGGCATGTTACCGAGCTCACCTGGACAGACCACGTCATAGTCCACTTTGCCATCACAGGATCCCCAGGCACCACCACCAAGCTCCCCAACACTTCGCACCAATGCTGGAACAAAGTATCAGAGATCAAGTGGACCAACGCCCTCAACAAATCCCATTCCGACACCTTGACCTACCTTGAACAGCCTGTCAAAAACGTCTCCGCCTGGATCACCGATTGTGCCGACATAGTCTCCTGTGTCAAACCCACCAAATCCAACCGAACCATCAAGCAGGTCAGCTGGTACTCTACAAAACTGAGAGCCGTGAAACGCAACTGCAAGCGACTAGAAAGCAATTGGTGCTCTCACAAAAATCCTGCAGACCGAACCGTCTACAAGACATCCCTCAACCGATTCCTCCAACTCTTGAAGGAGTGCCTTTGCTGACCACATTGAAGCCAGTGCTAACCACAGCAAAGAACTCTTCAACATCGTCTCAAACAGTTCTCCTACCTCACAGTCGCTGACAACAACATCACTCCTCCTTCTCAAGAACTATGCAATACCTTTGTGGACTTCTTCCATGACAAGATCTCCTCCATCTACAAAAACGTCAAACGCCAAACTATCGCCGCCGACACGCTTCGCCATCTCCCATCCGCTGAGGCAAACACCGACTACATGCTCACCACCTGGGACCAGCTCACCACACAAAGCACAACTGCCGTCATGAAATCGTCCACCCAAGACCTCCCTCAGACACCCGTATCCCCACCACATTTTCATTCTCAGAGCAAGAAAATCATTCTCATTTCATTCAATTCAGATGTGTAGAGCACGGCTTATCATCCGTGAGGGTATCCAGGTGCTGGCTTCTTGCTGGGATCAGTTGAAGAGCCAGGTCGTGACTCCTTTCCTGAATTCATGGAGATAGGATTATGTTCGGAGGTGCTGGGTAGGTTGATCCCGGACTTGGCAGTGAGGTAGGAGAAGGAGCTTCCTCCTCTGTTGCTTTGACGGAGGCAGGGCGTGTGAGTGAGGGAGGCGAAGCCCAGGTATCTGGAGGGTTGGTGGAAGCTCAGGCGGTGGTTGATGTATGCTGGTCCTTGGTCATAGAGGGGCTTGTAGGCGTGTGTCAACATCTTGAATTGCCATCTTTTCTGGACAGGGAGCCAGTGGATGTTGCTGAGGTAGGGGGGTGATGTTGGTCCATTTTGGGAGGTCGAGAATAAGTCTGGCAGCTGCTCTATGTATTTTCCGGAGTCTCTTCAGGAGTTGGGTGTTGAGTCCTGCGTGTCGTGTGTTGCCATAGGCCAACCGGCTGGTGTCAAAGGCTTGAGTGGTGGCTTTACTGGTGTTGACAGGAAGCCATCTGAAGGTCTTTTCAAGTATGCGGAGGCTGTGGAAGCAGGCGGAGGAGACTGTGTTGATCTGGCATTTCCTGGTGGGGTTGCTGTCCAGGATGATGCCAAGGTTGCGGGTGTGGTCTCTTGGTGTTAGTCATGGAAAAGGCCATGAACCATTAACTCACTGAAAATCTGCAGAACAGCAATCTGCTGGACCCCTCAGCATCCGGATTCCACTTAACCCACAGCACAGAAACTGCCCTACTCACTGCCACCAATAACATCAGAACCCTCCTGGGCTGGGGAGAAACAGCGGCCCTGATCCTCCTGGGCCTCTCAGCAGCGTTCAACACCATATCCCACCACACCCTCATCAAGAAGCTTCATCACATTGCAATCCAAAGACACACCTCAAATGGATCACCTCCTTCTTCACCGGAAGAAGCCAGCAAATTCACCTGACACCATTCACTTTGTAGCCTAAGAATATCAACTGTGGCACTCCCCAAGGCTCGTTCCTCAGCCCCACACTGTTCAACACCTACATGACCCCAACGGCCAACATTGTCAGAATCCATGGACTAAACATCATATCCTGCGGAGACAACACCCTACTTATCCTCTCGCTATCAGAAGATCCATCCACCTCAAGAGACAACTACCATGGATGCATGACAAGCATCAACAAGTGGATGAGGCCCCACTGTCTAAAACTTAACCCTGACAAAACAGAAGTACCTCCAGTGGAGCAACTCAGGGTGGCTTCCCGAACTAGGACTCTCTCAAACGCCCATGGATTATGCCTGTACCCATGGCATTATCTTGGACAACAAGCTGGCCATCAAGAACCAGATCAATGCAGTGTCCTCCGCCTGCTTCCTCACTCTTCGCATGTTCCCTAAGATCTTCTGACGGATCCCCATTAACACCAGATGAATGGTCACTCAACCCCTTATCACCAGCCGTCTGGACTACGGGAACACACTTTACATATGAATCACCATGCACTTAATGAAGAGACTGCAGACCATACAGAACACAGTGGCCAGACTCATTTTCAACTTCCCCAGATGGACCCACCTCACCCCACCAACCCCCACCTCACGGAACTCCACTGGGTCAACATTCAGAAGAGGTGTCAGTTCAAGATGTTGATCCACACCTACAAAGCCCTTTACAAATCCTGATTGATTGACTGTGCACCTAGGTTTAGGAGGGTTTATATACCTAATACCCTTCTACAATCTACAGATCAAGAGACGCTCTCCTATTGGTTTTCCATCTGCTTTCCGATGGCCCACTGAAATAGCCAACCTATAACCATTAATGATCCGATCTGACTTTCACCTTGTGACTACAGATGCCAAGAAGTTGGACACCCCCCACTGTAGGAAAGTAGGATCTTTGTGACATAGGTACCCCACTTTTTACCTAGTGTCTGTGAGTTTTGACTGTAGTTCACTGGGATCCTGCTAACCATGACCCCAGTGCCAGTGTTCTCTACTCTAAACTTGCTGGTAAGTACTTTGTACACCCCACAATTGGCATACTGTGGTACCACTGTAAGTCCCTAGTATATGTGACCAAGGGTATTGGTACACCAGGGGTCTCCCATGGGCTGCAGCATGTATTGTGCCGCCCATGGGAATCCATGCAAACTGTGTCTGCAGAGCTGCTGTCGCAGTTTGAGTGAAATGATGCATGCATCTTTCACTTTCGATATAAGGTTTCCCTTATATCCCAGTCACTGCACTTTAAACCTGTAAGTCACCCCTAACATAGGTCCTTCTGTCCAAGGGCAGGGTGCATGGTTCTGAGTGCGTGAGTACCCCTGCATGAGCCGATGTAGCCCTACAAACCTCTGACTCCATTCTCTGGCTTTGTAAGTGCGGGACAGCCATTTTAAGGTATGTAGTGGACACTGGCAAGTCACAATGTCTAACTTCATAATGTCTGCTCTGAAACTGCTGATGTTTGGTATCAAACATGTTGAAATCATGCAACTACACCGGTTCCAGTGTTAGTTGCATGATACCATGTACTGGGGGGCTGCTTATAGGACCCCCAATACCTCCCTATGTAGCCTTACAGGGTCTGCCTGCCAGCTCGTGCTGCTGCCTCCCTTCTGATGAGCCTAACTCGGGCAGGGGAAGCTGAACAAAGGATTTCTTGTGAAGGAGAGATGTGATCACCTCTCCTTTAGAGTTAGGTAGGGTAGGGGCACTTCAGAGCACCATCGGACTGCATTAAAGGGCACATTTGTTGCACTCCTTTTATAAACCAGTTTTGCCCAGTTTAGGAACCCTTGATCCCGCTCTGGTGCAAAACTACTCAGAGGACAGGGAAGTGTCCACCCTTTGTCCAGCTCCTCCCTAAGGAGGTACCCAGAGCTCCTCCAGGTGGCCACTTAATTCTGCCATTTTGAATCTTGGCTTCTGGGAGCATCTGACTGGCTAGACCAGCTGATTAGTGTCCCTGATAGGTGGGTCACTGCAGAAGATGTCCTTCCCTCTTTTAGGGTGCCTTAAGGGCTCTCCTGAGGGTGGGTCGTCCAGGACTTTGTCAAGATTCATCAAAACCTGTCTGAAGACACTTCTGCTGTTGTACACTGGAGTTCTGCTGCTGGTTCGAGCCAGGACCAAGGACAAGACTGCTCTTTGTGGGAAGATTCCTGCTGCAACTTTGTCTTTGTGCTCTTTCAAGTTTCTGAAACTCTGTGACCGTGCATCCTCCGAGTCAGCAAGGACTCTGCATGCATTAGAGCAAGAAGGAATCTCCTTTGGAGTGAAGGATTGCCTTCCCTGCATCCGCAGGCACCTCGACGGCCGGTTTGCTGACCCTGTTGTCCCACGGACATCTCCCGGCCTGAGCAGTTTACCCTGCAACTTGGGAGACTGTGGTGCAGCAGTTAGGATAAAGACTTGCATAGCTTTACCACTTTGTCATTAGTAGGGTTTCCACAATAACCCACCACTATCTTTTGGTAATACACTATAGTAGATAGGTAGAGCCCTTTTGCTAAATGTTTAGGTTATGTGTCAAGGGTCTAGCATAGCCTTCTCTCCAACCTCTGGGAAGTTTAAATTACTAGTCAGACTCAGGTGTCTAGGTGCAGTACCATTAGGTTCCAGGACCATAGGACCCTGTGTAAGGCTACAAAAATAAAACAGGTAGTAATCCCACTAGGTATTTTCTTATGGAGTTACTCCTTCAAGATGACCTCCAGAATCCTGGAAGGCCAGTGGGGGAGGAAGACCTTGAAAAGGGGGATGACCTTACAGGACAGGAGCAAAAGGTACTGAGTACTACTGGCTCTGTCACTGGACATGGCCATGAGGAGTCTGTAGAGATTCCCATGGACAATCTGTAGAGGGAGGTACTGATGGTACAGAAGGTGGTCACAGCAGTAGGCCCGTTTTCACACCCCCTGGGTTGGTACAGAGGATAAGGAGGAACTGGTCCTCCTTTTCCTCATTCTCCTCACTTTCCTCCTCATCAGTTGCTGGATCCACTCACTCTAATTTAGATGAGGCCATCCTACTCGGATACAATCTCCTCATACATGAGAAGCCCAAACTCAAGCTGAAGAGGAAGCAGTTGGCCCTTGAAAGGGAAGTCTTAGAAGTGGAGAAGGAGAGGATGACCTTTGGGTTAGAGCCCCATGGTGGCAACAATAGAAACTCCAGAGTCCGGGAGGAACACTTTAATTCCGATTCTACGAATCTTAGCAGGGTAGTTCCTCCTTATAAGACTGGGAAGGATATTCACAAGTAGGTTTCTGCTCTGGAGAGGGTCTGTAAAGTCCAAAAGGTTCCTCAGACGTGGCGGGTGACTATCCTGTGGCTCTTCTTTACAGATAAAGGTAGAGAAAAACTTTTGTCAGTAAGAGAGATGATGCAGACAACTACAAAGACTTGATCTGTCCAGAACACTATTAATTTCTCACAGGCCATCATCAACAAGCCCATTTCTGCAACCACCAGGAATCCCAAAATCCCATTTGTTGAGAGTGAGTAACATCTGACGTCTCCACATTCATAACAAACTCTAGACTCTGAAAAGGATCCACCATCATGCGCACCTGCTGTCCCAAGAGAGTCCTCTCTGAACTGAAGAAAATCATATCGTCCAAATACACAATCATTCTCAAACCTTGAGATCTGAGGAATGCCGACTCTGGTTTCAGCAGGTTGGAAACACCAAGGAGCTGTGGAGAGGCCATAAGGGAGGAACCTGTAATGACTTTCTCGCCAAAAGGGCTGCAGAAACTTCCACTGGCCCTGAAATATACGGACTGTCAAATAAGCGTTCTTCAGGGCTAGACAAATCATCTAGTCCCAAACAACATGTCTCTTAAACAAACATCTTGAAATGGTGATAAGCCATGAACTGATTCATCTCTTTTTTTTTTTTTTTAAACTCTTTTTATTAGAAAAACATCGACTTCAAGGCATAGTTTCATAGTAACACAGCATAGGTTCCAGGGGGTCCATATCTTGGACCATTTCCGGGGGCAACCCCTCGCAATGTACACAGATTTTTCCCGTTGCATGCACCAATCTAGGTCCTTTTTCCAGTCCGTTATTGTGGGTGCCTGTGAAGCCCCCCAGTGCTGTGCAATATTCCTCTTGGCAATCATGCAAGCAAGTGTGACCCATTGTATGGCGTAGGCGTTGAGGTCTGTGGGTTCCCAGATATTAAGGAGGCATCTGGGAGCTTCCGGACAGATTTCAATCTCTAGGGTTTCACTCATGATTGAGTGTATCTTGTGCCAGTACTCCTGAATTAGCCTGCAATGCCATATGATGTGTATGAAAATAACTGGCTGGGAACACCCCTGTCTACAAGACCCATCCGTGTGTCCCCCCATGTGTACCAGTTGAGGCCCTGTTATATATATTCTGTGCAAGACTTTTAGTTGCACCAGGCGGAGCCGCGCCGATATTGCTACTGTTTTAGGGGACGAGATCGGTGTCTGCCATCCTTCATCATCCAATTCTATACCGCCCTCCGTCCATTTCTCCCGCAGTAGGGTCAGGGGATCACGCATGTTATTAATTAGTTTTCTGTACGTCAGGGATATGGCACGTTCAGGCAGATGCCCGTCCAGGAGTCTCTTCCAGTGGGGAGGTATCTGGTAAGGAGGCGCCCCTTGGTAGTGCGGCCCGTAGTGCATGTCGGACCTGAAGGTATCTGAACAACTCTGTGTCAGCAAGTGAGTATTGAGTCTGGAGTGTACTAAACGGCTTTACTCCCTCCGTCGCCCATAGATCTCCGATAGTGGGAATACCGATTAGGTCCCACTTGTCAAACCCTTTTGAGTCGCCCAGGTATCCTAGCTTTTGTGAGTCCCAAAGCGGGCTAGCAAGTGTTAGTCTGTTGGCCCAAACCAGAGATTGGGTCGCGACGTGCCATACCTTAACTGTGTGTCTAGTGGGACCCGTCAGCGGGAACTTGCCAGGTGGGGAGTACAGTGCGCGGCCGTACGCTCCGCTGGGAAGGATCCAGCGGTCCATACGGAATCCCGGGGCGTCAGGGGGGCCATAGGTGCCATGATTGATGGCTATGAGATGAGCTGCCCAATAATATTTTTTAACGTCCGGCAATCCAATTCCACCATCATACCACCCAAACGTGAGCTTTGTTAAGGCTATGCGTGGCCGTCCACCCCAAAGGAGGTCCCTCTGTAGGCCCTCTATCTCCCCAAAATACGAATTAGGTACCGGGTCTGCAGCGTTTTGAAGTGCATAAAGGAAGCGTGGTAAGGACATCATTTTGAATAATGCAGCTTTGCCCAACAAGGAAATAGGGAGTGATTTCCAATGTATGATGTCGCTTTTAAGGCGTTGCAAGGGTGGGGCCAAGTTGCGTGAATATCGGAGTGCCGGATCCAGGGAGATAAATATGCCTAAGTATTTGAATCCGTCAGCGACCACTGATATCGGGCAATTTCGAGGCAATTGTGGGGAGTCCCCGCTGAGGACATATATGAGAGACTTCTGCCAATTGATCCGGAACCCAGAGTACCTTCCAAAGAAGTCTAGGATGTCAAACAGTACAATAAGGGATCTCTTGGGGGAGGCAAGGTAGAGGAGAACATCGTCTGCGTACAGGGATATACGGTCCTCCCATCCCAGTGCCCAGTGTAACCCGCGAATGACCACGTCGTTGCGTATCCATGCTGCAAGGGGTTCGAGGGCCAGAGCGAATAGCAGGGGAGAGAGGGGGCAGCCCTGTCTGGTGCCACGACCGAGCACAAAGGGGGCGGATTTTTTGTTATTTACGACCACCTGCGCCATGGGGTCAGCATAGAGAAGTTTCACCCAACTGATAAAGACCGGGCCAAGTCCGAGTTTTGTTAGCACTGCAAATAGATAAGGCCATTCCAGGGTGTCAAAAGCCATAGTAGCGTCTAAGGACGCTATGATCGTGTCCTCGCGCATGGTCGGGGCCCTACCGAGTACCCCGTGCACCCTGCGCAGGTTCAGGGCAGTATTACGCCGAGGCATGAAGCCTGATTGGTCTGGATGGACGAGGTCCCCTATAACCTTGATCAGTCTATTAACGAGTACTTTAGCGAGGATTTTAGGCTCGGCGTTAAGTAGGGAGATGGGCCGATAGGAGGAGCAATCAGTTTTGGGCTTCCCTTCCTTATATATGGTAACGATGGTGGCCAGACGCTGGTCTAAGGGCAATATCCCCGTCTCCAGGCTGGAAGTGTACATGGATCTGAGATAGTGTCCTAATTTATCAGGGCGGAGCTTGTACAGCTCAATAGGGATACCATTGGGGCCAAGAGCTTTACCAGGTCGCAGTGTTCGAATTGCCAGCGCGATTTCTTCAGTGGAGAGGGAGCTATCTAAGAATTGGCGATCCGCCTCCGACAGGGTAGGGAGGGAGATGTCCCTGAGAAGGCCGACAGAGTCCTCAAGTGTATGGGGGTCCACCGACTTGTACACCGTATGATAATGGGCTGCAAATTGAGTAGCTATGTCTTGGGGGTCTGTTACAGGGTTACCGTCTTTCCCCTTGAGCTCAGGAACCAGACGACTAGCACGCTCTCTCTTATCAAGCCAGGCTATTCATTTCCCCGCCTTGTCACCCAAGTCATATATACGGCCCAGTTTTTCTTGTCCCATTGTTTTGGCGCGATCTGTGACCAGCGCCCTATATTCATCCTGACAGAGTCGTTGTTCGTGCATCGCTTCGGGCGTGGGGTTTGAGTTGACGGTATGTTCAAGCCGGTGGACCATATGCTCGACGTCGGAGATGTCTTTCAGTCTTTCTTTCTTTGCACCCGCTATGAGGGATAGGGCCTGCCCCCGGATCACAGTTTTAAATGCTTCCCAGAGTGTTTGTGGGGAATCTCTTCGTATCTTGGGGTTTTTGAAATGCCAGGGGTGTATGGGGGCGATGCGCCCGACTTGCATGTGGTCTAGGACTATGTGAGCCCAGAGGGGGGAGTGGTCAGAGATACCCCTGGGCAGATGTCTGATCTCGTGAACGTTGGCAATCTGGGAGACGGGGGCAATTATATAGTCTAAGCGGGAGAGGCTGCGATGCGCATGAGAATAAAAAGTGTGTTGTATTTTATCCGGGTTATAAGTTCTCCATACATCTACTAGACCCATTGCGTCCAAAAAATTAGAGAGCGAGTGTGCCGTTGGGGGCAAGAGACGCGGCGGGTGTCTGTCCAACTCGCCCGATACTACAGAGTTAAAGTCCCCTCCTATGACGAGATGTCCCACTGGTAGTGTGAGTAGTAAAGCACTAATAGGCACATGCATGAAGCTAAATACCAGTCGCAAACGGGCAGATTCTCAGAATCTGCCCCTTTGCGACCGGTGTTTTTGCATTTGGGATGCATCATCCCAAATGCAAACATCGCAATATAAGGAATCGCTAAATAGCGATTCCTTATATTGCGATAGCATTTAAGGAATCTCAAATTGAGATTCCTTAAATGCCATGCATGATAGTTAAAAAAATAGCGATTTGGCAAATAGCGGGAGCAAATTACCATGAAGTAGTACTTCATGGTAATTTGCTAAAACTTTGAAAAAAGCACTTTGCTGCTTTTTTCAAAGTTTCATGTTGCGCACACACATGCCCTTAGGGCATGTGTGTGTGCAACATGTGTGCACAGATCATGTCAGGGGTGCAAAAGGGTGTCATGTTGACACCCTTGCACCCTTGAAATTGCGGGAGCTATTTGCGAGTACCTACTGGTACTCGCAAATAGCGCTTGCATTTTCCTATTCATTCCTATGGGCCTGTAGGCCCATAGGAATGAATGGGGAGCTAATCCTTATTTGCGACTCGCTATTTGCGAGTCGCAAATAAGGAATGTGTAGGAATCGCAATTAATATTGCGATTTCTACATGCATAGGATTTTGCGAGTTCTTAATAGCGAATCCTTAATATTCGCTATTAAGGACTCGCAAAATCCTATAATGATGCATGTGCCTGAAAGGTCGGTAAATGTAGTCGATTGCAATCCAGGGGGCGCATAAACTGAAAGAAGGGTTATACTATGACCCCCCCATGTCCCTGCCACACCCACGTATCGCCCCAGGTCGTCTATGAAGGTGGAGACAACCGATAACGGAAACGATTTTTTAACCATGATACCCACACCCCTCGAGCCAGACGTGAAGCCCGCATGTGCCACCATCGAGTATCCCCACCTGCACATCCCCCCACACTTGTTGCCTATAAGATGTGTTTCCTGGAGCAGGACTATGTCTGGGGAGAGTCTTTTAATGTGCTGGGTCACCACACATCGCTTGATTTTGTCCCCCAATCCGTTAACGTTCCAACTGAAGATTTTAACTTCCTTGTTACGTTGCGTACCCATTTGTGTGTCAGGAATGAGTAAGCCTGCGGTGTACAGTTAGAGACCATGCAGTCGAGTATACAAACATGAATAACAACCCAAAAAAAACACAATCCCTCCCAACTCCCCCCTCCCTGCTTCCCTGCACTCTGGGCCTCAAACTGCCCATCAGAACAAAAAATGCAGAGTGCCTGTCGCCCATCAAAAAAAGAAGAAAAAGAAAGAAACCAGCTAAAGGAAGAACGTGGGGGGAGGCTTTAACAGTTCCCCGATCCTCACTCCCAATTGTAAGTACATCTTAATCATTGTTCAAGAGGGTCAGACTGAGCCACGGTGTGCAATGTCCCAAAAAGGTACACGGTGTTGCACCAGGTGTCGCCGGGGAGCCCTCCAGGCAGGCGCCACACATAACGGGAGACAGTGACACCGACGTCACATAGATGTTGCAATGCTGTTACCCCCTGCAGTTCAGCTGCCCGAGGGGGCACTCCCCCCGAAGGTCCCCCCGGCTATCCAGCCAATCTGACGCGGCCTCTGGATGGTCGAAAAAATATGTTTTCCCCTCCGCCTCGACACGTAACCGCCCAGGGAAGAGCATGGCGTATTTCAGATCTCTGGCTCGTAAGCGTTTTTTAACATCTTGGAACGTGCGCCTACGCATCTGCACCCCGCAGGTAAAGTCAGGGAAGAAAGTAATGGTGGCATTATCCAGGCGGAGCGGGGGGGCGACCCTGGCAGTCTGGAGGATAGTGTCCCTGTCTCGATAATTTAGCAGATGGGCCAGTATTGGGCGAGGTGGAGCTCCTGGCGGCCCCCCGGCACTTTATGCGCCCTCTCAATGACAAAAAGTTTGGAGAGACCTTTAGGTTGCAGGTTAGTCGTGATTAAGTTCTCGATGAAAAGGTCCACGGCAGGGCCCTCCATTTTTTCAGGCACCCCCAGGACGCGTATGCTGTTGCGCCTCATCCTTCCTTCATAATCATCGAGCTTGTCCTCTGTAAATTTGCGGAAGGCCTGCAGCTCCGCGACTTCAGTTTGAAGTTGTGAGGTATCGCCCATTAGTGCTGTTGTGGTGGTCTCAAGCTGCTGCACTTTCTCCCGATAATTGGCGAGGTCAGCCCTGATTAGCGTCATCTCAGAGGAGAGAGTGTCTATGGATGTTCGAATTCCAGTAATGGCTGTCATGAGGTCCTTCATAGTGGGCTCAGAAGGGGCCTGTTCCGCGCCCTGCTGGGGCATGTCTCCCTGCGCCCTCTTGTCAGGTAGATCCGCCTTCGTACAGGTGTACTGATCCAGTTTACTTTGTTGGGACGCCCTGGCTCCTTTAACGTGAGACATCGCGGGGCCCCCTGTTAATCCAGCGGAGGCGTGTAGGCAGTTTTTAACCAGCGCGGCACTAGAATTGAGCGAGCGCGGCAAATATTTCTCCAAAGAGGGCACTCCGCCCTCGACACGTGGGTATGGCGGCTTAAAACGGCGTCTTTCAATAACCTGCACTCCCCGATGGGCAATCGGGTCCTTCGTGACACTCCCCCGACCAAGGAAGGTCCAATTTAAGAGCACACACATGCAGGGGTCCGCTCAGGGAATGTCCAGTCTTTTAAGGCTCGCCCACCTCTCAATCGCTATTCACTCGCTGTGCGAGCTGCAGGGTCAACAGGGAGTCACTGCGCGCTGAAACGCCAAAGCCCCCACGGAGCTGCGCCGCCCAAAGTCCGAGATCAAGGCCGCCCGTGGCGCCAATGTCAAAGGCTCGCCGCCGACCCCCAATGCGGGGCAAACAAGCACTCCGTCACAGGTATTAGGGCAGCTCAGGAGGGAGTGCTCAAGTCCGACACCCCCCTGCAAGCGCACCCCACCACCGTACCTCAGATTGGCGCTCGTCACTCTCCGCCCGCGGGGAACACTCCGCACCGGCGATGTCCAGCAATCCCCACCTGCGGAGCAAGGTCCTCTGCCAACACGGGACGGGGGTGGGGGGGGAGGGGGCAGCCTCCGCCGCGGCGACACCCCGTCGGTCCTCAGACGGCAGAATCGGGGGCTCCAGAGAGGCTCCTCGACACAAGGAGAAGAGGCAGTTCTGCAGGGGGGGGGGGGCGGCGAAATCTCCTCCACAACACGTGTCGCCGCCAAAGCGCCCCGATGTGCAGCGGGGGTTGGGGGGGGGGCGGCGCCAAGGAGCGATGCAAGGCACGTCCCTCACTCTCTAGAGGAGATATCAGAGCAGGCGTCACAACGCCGTCGGCCTCCAGGTCTCGCCCCGGCAACCTCCGGTAGAGCGCGGCCGTCTGCCTAGCCGCGCCGTGCCGATGCCCAGTCCAACTTTAGTCCCCGGCTGTGGGAACACTCCTGGGCCCAAAATGACGGGACCCGTAACTCCGGACTGGAGGCAGCGCCGGGGCCCCACCGAACAGGGGCAGGGACCGCCAGCCGTGGAGCATCCGGTTTCAGTGCAAGATGCCAGGATAAGTAACAGGATGATGAGAGGAGGTTATCGGCGGAGCCGAGGCACTACACGTCCATCTTGCCTCGAAGCTAGGCCACGCCCCCTGATTCATCTCTTTTGAATTGATAACAGGACTAAGCATTTTGTTTTTCTTTTGCACAAGAAAAATATTATTGACAAATATGCCTTGACCTGGGCGGGTATAATATCCTCCCCTTCTTGGGAGAAAAGCATCGGACATGGTCTCGAGGTCTGAACAGGTGTTGCCAAGAAGACTATCTGAAAAAACTGCACAGTTTGCAAAATCCAAAAATGTGTTTGAATTCTTCCCCTCTCATGTACAAAAAGCACCAACTATCCCACCAACTGATGTCAAAGGGAGAGAGGACACTCTTACCTTGCAGTCCTTCTCCCCGTGAGTGGCGACCAGAGTAGCCAAATACGAAGAAACTGCCCCTCCTTCTCTGGGGAAATAACTTCAGCCTTAAGTATTTGAACTGGAGGTTGAAGTGGTAGGGTCTGAAGGGGAACTGTCAGTCAGCAAACCAACCCTGGGATCCACTGGCCCGGGGGGAAACACACCCAAAAAAGTTTAATTGGCAATACATGTGCCTTATCAAGAGAGGCCAGCGTTTGGACATTTCAACCTATCTCTTCCCCTTTGACCCATGTCCCCAAACAAGGAACCCTGGGTATTAGCAGACGTGTCAGTACTGGCCAGGTCCCTAAGTTTAGGATCGATTTGCAGAAGTAGGCCTTTCCTCCTCTTAAAAGATAGACGTGCATGTGCGTTCCCTGTGAAACACAAAGCACATAAGGCCCATCCAGACACTACCTCTTCGGACGGCATCTCCACAGAATATTTGGCCTGTGAGGCTGCTCAGAGAACCCTAGACATTGTAACCAACACATCTAGGGCCTCATTTATGAAAATTGTTTCATCACTGCGTGAAAACAACGATGCAACTGTTTTCATTGCGCCCTCCTTGCCTCACGACCAATGCGCCGTATTTAATGTACGGCACTCCAGTGTGTCGGTTAAGTGACGCAACTCTAGCAATGTGTCATTACACATGGGCAAGTCCCATGTTAAATATACCTGCGTCAGTCTTACGCCTGCTGTGAGGCTTGAGTAAGATTTTAACGCAGTGGCGTCCTAGAAGTGGCGCAGTGAAATCTGATAGATTTCACTGCGCCACTTCTGCAAGGCTTTTTACCGGGGAACGCCCACCCTGCATACATTATCCAGTATTAGGGTATCTTTCATAGATTCACATGCATGAATCATTCCCCGTCTTCGGGATGGGAGTCCCCAGTACATAAATAAAGTAATGTCTCAGTAGACATATAGAGTAATAGGACAAAGGTCTCACCTTAGTAACATATCCACGTCCTTTTGTAAAAAAGGACCAAACTTTGGAGAGTAGCCAATCAGCTATCACCACCCTCTAGAACCTTCCTGGAAGGAGCTCTAGTCCCTCAGATTTTCTACCACACGTCGTGCTAAGGGAGTCTCCACTGAGCTCTGCTCAGCATTCCTTGTTTCTGGATTACCAGTGTTTCTCGCTTCAACTTTCCATTTTCTGGGTGAAGTTCTTCAGTTCGTCATGGCAGACACTCCGAAGAAGAGCCTTTTCAGGTCTTGTGCCTCCTGTGGTAAAAAGAGACTTCATGTGGACGATCAACACAAAGACTGTCTCTACTGCCTTTATCCGAACCACTCTTCAAAGGATTGTAAGGTATGTCGTACCTTTTCCTCCAAGACCCTTAAAGATCGTGAGGGGTGCCTCTTAATTTGGCTGCAGAGGCTTAAGGACAAAGATACAGTATTGTCTTCTGAGGAAAGTGAGGGTCCATCTCTTCACAGTCCTCTCAGAAAAAACCAAGGGTGGCTTCTCCGGGCCCTTCGTCGCAGCCACCTCAAAAGAAGGCGCATAAAAAGTCTTCAGAGGTCCTTCCTAAGACTCTTCCAGCGAAGGTTTCTCCTCAGGAAGTTCTTCATGCCTTCAAAAAGCCTTTTTCCACCCCGTCGACGACGGCCTCGTCGACGGTGGCTTCAACGACGTGGAAATCTCCATCGAGGGCATTGCATGTCACCTCGTCGACGACTACAGTTTCCACTTCTGTCGCGTCACATTCCCTATCAACATCGACGACGACAACTCCATCGTGGACGGCCGGTAGGTCTGTCTCGTCGACGCTGAAAATTAAAAAGACATCGTCGACATCCAAGCTGCCGTCGACGCTGCGATCGCTGACGACGGCGTCGACGACGACACCGTCGACAAAGACTGTCCCGTCGGCATCTACATCATCGTCGACGAGGACTCCGTCGACGATGGCTCCGTCGACTAAACCTTCATCGTCGACAACGACACCGTCGACGACAGCCCTGACGGCGGCTCCTCAATCTACTATGATGCCCGTCCACACTTCACCGTCGATGACTATGCCGTCGATGGGCCGGTCGACGACAGCAGATTCGGACATACAAAGTACCTATGTGCACCTAAAAATCACCAAACGTGCACTGACACTGGCCCCGACCTCCCCTAGTAGAGTCCAGCTCTTGCCTCCAGCACATCTTTTCGAGGAAGAAGACTGACGATGGCAGTATGTTCCGAACGGCGACAAGTCCATCACAACTGCACGTTAAATACCAAGACAGTTCCGATTACGAATATCAAGGGCAGGAAGATCAGGTGGTTTCTCCTGAAGAATACCATCCTTCTCCACCTCCCATGGTTTGTCTTCCCGCTTCCCTGGTCTCTGACCTACAGTTCCTCATTTCGGACTATAAGCAGAGGTTTCCAACGTCTGCACCATCTCGGCTTCCGGTTGTGCCTCCAGCACCACGGCCACTACCTCCTCCATTGAATTTACAGTCTGAGCCTGTCACATCACCACCTCCTCTTTCTACAGATGATGAAGAGGAGGCGGACCATGAAGAAGGGGAGCTTCAAGATTCCCAATCTAATCGGGACGAGTGGGATGATTACATACTTCCCTGTCCAGCTTCTCCCGTTCCTACCACAGCTGACTCGCCTCCGGAGGACATTGGAGGCTTTCACAATATCGTGGCGAGAGCGGTGCAGCGCTTCCAAATACCTATGCCCTCACACCAACAGGATTGTTTCCTCTACGATTTTAAAGAGCCTTTTAAGAAGTCCGTTAGGTCTATCCCTATTATAGACTACATATGGGAACAGGGTGTCAAGATCATGCAGAACCCTTCCTCGGTGCCTCCAGTATTGCCTCGTCTGGATAAAAAGTATAAAGCTCCAGATACTGCTCCGGCTTGCCTGACAGGCCATCGGAAACTGGATTCAGTCATTACTCAGGCTGCTCAGCGGAAATCAAAAAATCCTTCCGCTCTGCTGACTGCTCCTCCGGACAAAGAGGGTAGGCGGCTGGACAATATTGGCAAACGCTTCTCGTCCATGTATGCATTGACAGTGCGTGCATCCAATTCCTTGGCACTGTTAGGACGTTATAACCGGCAGATGTGGGCAGATATTGCTCCATACCTTGCGTCCTTGCCGGAGGAGTCAAAAGAAGAGGCGAAGAAAATCTTACTGGAGGGTCAGAGATCTGCCTCTGAAATTATAGACTGTGCGATGGATATCGCCTCTACCTGATTTCGCCAAATCGCGGGCGCAGCTGTACTACGGCGCCAGGGTTGGTTGAAGGCGACTTCCTTCAGACCGGAAGTACAAACCAAAGTCTTGGACATGCCATACGATGGCCAGCTTCTTTTTGGGACACGCAAAGATGAAGGTCTGCAAGGTATTAAAAAGGATACCGACACGGCCAGGGCTTTGGGTACCCTACAATTCCGGAACCCCTCTTTTCGAGGCTCAAGAAGGAGAGGTCAAACATCTACCAGAGGGGATTTCCAACACCGATCTTCTTTCTCTTCCATTCAGCAATATCGGCCACAATACCAGCAGCGTCAACAGCACACCACCTACACTAAATCTTCCTTTTGTGGCAAAGGAGGGCGACAGAAAGACGCTGCTCGGCGACAATGACTTCACACTACCGCCGGTCTCCAACTCCTCTCTGCCCTCCAAAGTTGGAGGAAGAATTTCCCACTTTCTGACCAATTGGAAGCAAATAACAACGGACCGTTGGGTCCTGCAATTAGTGCAATTCGGCCAGTCACTGCAATTCATCCAAATTCCTCCCCAAACCCCTCCCCGGCCTATGCTTCACAAAAATGTGCGTGCTCTGCTCCTGGAGGTTGCACTTATGCTCCAGAAGGGAGCCATAGAGAGAGTTCCCCCACGTCAAAAGGGAAAGGGATTTTACTCCTGATTTTTCCTCATACGCAAAAAGAAGAAAAAATGGAGACCGATATCGGACTTGAGAAATCTAAACAAATTCCTGAAAAAACAGTCGTTTCGTATGGTCACCATCCAGGAAGTGCTACAGCTCCTCAATGCGGACGACTACATGGTGTCTTTAGACCTTCAGGACGCCTATTTTCACATCCCAATGCACCGCAACCACAAAACAATTCTGAAATTCGCGGTGGCGGGCAGGCATTACCAATTTCGTGTCCTGCCGTTCGGACTCAAATCTACGCCACGCATTTTTACAAAATGTCTTTCTCCGGTGGCTGCATACCTCCGACAACAACACCATCAAGTCTTTCTGTATCTGGACGACTGGCTCGTCAAAGCACCCTCTCTAGAAGGCGCGTCCAGGTCTTCCAGCGCCTGTCTAAGGCTTTTCGATTGTTTGGGGCTTACTCTCAATCAGGACAAGTCCGTCCTTCAGCCTTCCCAGCGCATAACTTTCCTGGGTGCTACCCTCGACACGCTACAAAGGAAGGCGTTTCCGTCACAGGAGCGCAAAGACAAACTTCTTTCCTTGGCGCTTCACATACGTTCCAAAAAGACTCTTTCTGTGCGCCTCTTCAAATCCCTGCTCGGGATGATGTCCTCCTGCCTCCTGCTAGTTCCACACTGTCGCCTTCACATGCGACCTCTTCAAGAAGAGCTTTCAGCTCAATGGGTCCAATGTACGGGGTCATTCGACGATGTCATCCAGGTGACCCCTCTGATGAAAACTGCTCTAAGGTGGTGGATTTGCCCTCAGAACCTTTCTCAAGGCTTGCCTTTCTTGCTTCTTGCTTCTCCTCATACCATCACAACGGATGCATCTCTGGAGAGCTTGGGAGCTTTCCTCCAAGAACTCCAGATAAGTGGCAAATGGTCCCTTTCCGAAAGGAAACTCCACATAAATCTTCTGGAGCTCCGAGCAGTGTATCTCGCTCTTTTTGCATTCCTTCCGCGAATCAGGAACTCTCTAGTGCTTGTACGAACCGACAATACCACGACAATGCACTATTTGAACAAGCAGGAAGGGACTCGTTCTCGGACACTCTCTCACGAGTCGCAAAAAATCTGGAACTGCTTGCTCCTTCACAACATCTCTCTTCGAGCAGAGTATGTTCCAGGGACCCACAACGTGCTGGCCGACTCTTTGAGCAGACAGCAGGCAGCATGTCACGAGTGGGAGTTGAATCAGCGGACCCTAAACCGCATATTCTCTCGATGGGGCACCCCTCTTCTGGACCTCTTCGCCACCCAGCAGAACTCCAAATGCCAACACTTTGCAAGCTGGCATCCCCAGAAAGGGTCTCTAGGGAATGCGTTTTCGATCGCATGGTGCAACGTCTTTGCATACGCTTTTCCACCAATTCCCCTGATTCCCAGGGTGCTCCGGAAATTGAAAGCGGAACCTTGCACGCTCATCTTGATAGCTCTAGCTTGGCCATGCCAACACTGGTTCACAGAGCTTCACCTTCTCTCACTGGAACCGCCGATCAGGTTGAAACCGTTTCCCTCTCTCCTCACTATCAACCACCAACAAGTCCAGCATCCGGATCCGGCATCTCTCAAATTATCAGCCTGGCTCCTGAGTTCAGAGAGTTCCAGGGCCTAGACATCCCTCCGGACTGTAGAGAAGTTCTAGCTCGGGCCCGAGCAGATAGTACCACCAAAACATACTCCTTTAAATGGAAGAGGTTCTGTATCTGGTATAAGTCAAACAAAATACACCCTCTTTCATCCTCTCCGGAGCAAATACTGCCTTACCTTCTTCATCTGTCAAAATCTGGTCTCGCTCATGCCTCCATTAAAGTCCACCTGGCAGCAATTTCACGTTTCAGGAGATCCTCCACAGGTCCTTCTCTGTGGTCTCATCAGCTCATTAAACAATACCTTAAAGGCCTGTTTAGAACATTCCCTCCGGTAAAAACTTTACCTCCTGCTTGGCAACTCAACACGGTTCTGGCTCAACTTATGAAACACCCTTTTGAGCCAATACACAGAGCGGATCTCAAGTATCTCTCCTGGAAAACAGCGCTCCTTCTAGTCCTTACCTCGGCAAGGCGAGTGAGTGAACTTCATGCTTTCTCAGTCCAAGACCCTTTCCTCCAATTCAAACATGACAGGGTCATACTTCGTACAAATCCGAAGTTTATCCCTATAGTTCCCTCAAACTTCCATCTTAATGAGCCTATTGTGTTGTGTTCCTTCTTTCCAAATCCTCAAACAGTGGCAGAAAAAACCCTGCATTCTTTAGACCTTAAACGCTGCCTGAAATTCTACATCGATAGAACAAAGACATTTCGCAAATCTAAACAACTCTTTGTGGCGTGCAGTCGACCTAGGAAAGGTCTTCCACTCACTAAGCAAAGTATCTCATGCTGGATCTCCGCAGCTATTACTTTTTGTCACCAGCAAGCGGGGTAACCCCTGCTCTCCACGGTTCGAGCCCATTCCACGAGGGCAGTCTGTACTTCCATGGCACTCTTTGCAGCAGTACCCATTGTGGACATTTGCAGAGCGGCAACATGGAAGACGCCGCATGCATTTACCAAGCATTACTGCCTGCATACTGAACTCATGAAAGACGCTGCAGTTTGTCAAGCGGTAATCAGTCATCTATTTCATTAGAGGTGAGCCCTTCCTTTCATCCCACCATCCTTTTCTCTATACGCACATTTCTCTATTGTGTTTTATGCCTCTCCTATGTCATGGCCTGTTGGTACTTTCTATTGTCACATTGGAATATATCTGTGAATTTATATATATTGTACCTTTCGAAATGTGCTTCTCATTGCTTACTATTCTGATTCAGGCATGTGAATCTATGAAAGATACCCTAATACTGGATAAGGAACGCGTTACTTACCTGTGACTGCGGTTATCCAGTATTGGTATCTTTCATAGATTCACATGCAACCCACCTCCCCTGGAAGGACTTTCTTGGGTCTCTCTGTGTACAACTACTTAGCACTGTGCTTATAAAAATCTGAGGGACTAGAGCTCCTTCCAGGAAGGTTCTAGAGGGTGGTGATAGCTGACTGGCTACGAGTGAGTGTGGTGTGAGAGTCCTGAGGCGGAAAGCCGGGACTGATCTTTTTAAACCTGTTATACTTCATTTGTGCACTGATCTGTTGTGTTACGGTATTTTTTAAATCTACTAAACGCCGCTGTGCGTAGCGGAGTACTGCACCACTTTGAAGGACTTGGCTAGCGTTAGAGTCTTCTCACCTGTGCCTCCCTTAGCCCCATTGCAGCCGAGTAGGCGCTGCCTGCCTGGGGACCCGCCATCTTGGATAGGGCGAGCAGACGATTGCTTGGCCCCTCCCCGACATCGTGTTAGCAACAGGATAAAAACAGCTGATAGACAGCCCCCCGCTGATTACGAGTGATTGTGGTGTGAGAGACCTGAGGCGGAAAGCCGGGACTGATCTTTTTAAACCTGTTATACTTTATTTGTGCACTGATCTGTTGTGTTACGGTATTTTTTAAATCTACTAAACGCCGCTGTGCGTAGCGGAGTACGGCACCGCTTTGAAGGACTTGGTTAGCGTTAGAGTCTTCTCACCTGTGCCTCCCTTAGCCCCATAGCAGCCGAGTAGGCGCTGCCTGCCCAGGGACCCGCCATCTTGGATAGGTCGAGCAGACGATTGCTTGGCCCCTCCCCGACATCGCGTTAGCAACAGGAAAAAATGACGTACCTTCCCGGGGAGCGCAGCGGACGGGCGCAGCGGCGGCGCCGGCGGAGCGCCAAAGGTGCGCCAAAGGTAAGCCCGTCTGTGCCCGTCCGTGCCTCGCCCGGGCCCAGGGCCATACCCCCGGGCCGTCTCATACAGTACTCCAGGGATACCCTGTTAGGCTTTCGCACTAAAACATCCACCTGTATACCATCGTTCAACATGGAAAACTGGGTAGAACCATGGTACTGCAATCCATGTAAAAACAGTTTGGGTGACACTCTAATAAAGAGCCCCCTAAGCCCCAACAAAAGGGAAAATCTACATTGTGGGCTTGTCAATGTCAGGTCCTTGGGCAAGCATGCCCAACATATCTTCGATTTAATCCTGGAAAGGGAGCTGGACTGTCTCTTTATGACAGAAACCTGGCTAACCCAAAATAGCAACCCGGATGTGACAACCGCCCTCCCGCAGGGGTACCTTATTACTAGAGAAGATAGACCCCGCCAGAAGGGCGGAGGAATAGCAATTGTCTACAGGGACTCAATGAGTTGCATGACCTTCCCAACCCCAGGTATTAAAGGTGCGGAAAGCATAGGTTTCGCCCTAAGAATTCATGACTCCTTCACCTTCTCAGGAGTACTAATGTACCGACCCCCGGGAACACCTACCGATTTTCTGAATAGCATAGGAGAAATTGTAGGAGATCTAGCCCTGAAATATGCTAATTTCACGATCTTAGGAGACATAAATATACACCTCGACTCCTGTTCAGATCATGCTACCTTAGGTTTTACGGAAACAATGAAGGTCCTTGGCCTCAAAATATTTACCACCATGCCCACACATAATGCAGGCCATATTCTTGACTGCATTTGTTCAAACTTGGACACACTTCTCGTAAAACCTCCCCAAGAACTAACCTGGTCCGATCACAGCTATATCCCTTTTGTACTCCAAGGAATAATGAAACATAAACCAGGGACGAAGCCTTGCGCCCCCCAGGGTGGGCCCCACTGGAAGAACTTGACAGGAAAACCGGGGTTTCTAACCAAGGCATTAGAAACTAGACCATTAGCAGTAGGGAACCCGTAGAAGGACAGCCAGTCCTTCAGAGAATGGATGGATGCCCTAGCTACGGAAAATGATAAAATTAAACCAAGTGTAAGGCGCAACAAGAAACATAGAACCTCTGCTCCTTGGTTTTCCCAAACCCTAAAGGATGAACAAAGGAAAGTCAGAGCATTAGAGCGGACCTGGCGCACAAAATATAATATATCTGATCAATCCAGGTACAAAGTGGCTCGCCGACACTATCATGGGATGATAAAAACAGCCAAAAAAGACTTTTTCACCGATGCCATAACAAATAGTAACAACAAACAAAAAGACATTTTCAATATTGTCAACTCTTACATAAATCCAAAGAACATGCAGAGAGACATCCCCCCCTCCCAAACTTTATGTAACAACATCGCGGACTACTTCCACGAGAAAATACAGATGATCACCAAAGATTTCCCCCCCTCCCCCTCCTTGAATGAGTCTCAAACAAAATACAATAATGCGATAAGCCAGTTAGCTTTCTTTCAGGAAGTTAGTCTGGAAGAATCTAAGAGACAAATCCTTAAAATTAAATCTGGCTCCCCCTTCGACCCCTGCCCCCCTTATGTTCTCCACACCATGGTGGAGATCGTAAATCCTATCATCAATAATATTATCAATTCTTCACTTTCCTGGGGAGTAGTCCCTGAAGAATGGAAATTAGCAGCAGTAAGACCCCTACAAAAAAAAAACATTACCAGGCCCCACCATTCTCAATAATCTTCGACCAATTTCATTACTCCCTACTTTCTGTAAACTTACAGAAAAAGAAGTAAATCAACAGCTTACCATCTTTTTAGAGGCAAATAATATCTGGCATCCTAACCAAGCTGGTTTCAGAGCAAAACATTCGACGGAATCAGCTCTAATTTTCTCCCTGGAAACACTTAGAGCAGCTCTAGACCAGGGCAAAAAAGCAGTCCTTATACTTTTAGACCTGTCCGCGGCCTTTGATACGGTGTCTCATACCATCCTGATAGACCGACTAGCCGCGGCAGGGATAACTGGTAAGGTACTGAGCTGGCTAAAGAGCTTCCTGACAAACAGACGACAAGTATTTACTCTGGGCCAATTTAGATCAGCAGAGACCCCACTAAACTCAGGTGTTCCGCAAGGCTCGTGCCTGAGTCCGACACTCTTTAATGTATATATGGCTCCCCTGATTACCCTCATATCATCTTTCGGCATAGCTACCATCTCATATGCAGATGATACACAACTCAGCCTAGTGATGGAGGATGAATCCAGCCAAGCAGAAATCAGACTCAAAAACTGCATACAGGCCACTTTCCACTGGATGAGCACGAATCACCTTAAATGCAACTCAGGCAAGACTGATATTCTACCCTATGGAAAAAACAACTCTTTCAACCCAACTCTATGGTGGCCAGAAGATGCCACCGTCCCTCCTAATACAGCAATTTCAGTCCGTAATCTGGGAATAAAATTTGACCCTTCTCTGAGCTTTAAACTACAGGCAACAGCCGTGGCAGGGACCTGCTTCGGCATAATAAAAGGGCTCAGGAAATTTTTCGATCTGATCCCTTTTACAGCAAGGAAGATGGTGGCAGTGGCCCTCTGTCAAGGTCCCCTCCCAAGGCTTACCTTCTGTTTGAGGGGGTGTTCCTGCAGAGACGACTAGAACCACCACCCCGTTTCCCGCCGTGCCCTAGTCGGGGTAGAGCACCGCTTAGGACAAGGGGGTACCCGGGGTAGAAGCCAGAGAGGCGTGAGTCCGGATGACGTTGGACCAAGCTGTGAGGGAAAGAAGGGAACACGGTTACGTTCCTGTACGTTCCTTCTCTACCCCCCTCCGTGTCGTGCCCACCTACTAGCCACTGGGTTACCTGGTGTTCTGATGTGAGATCCTCCTCAATGTCCGGCTTCCAATTCGCAGGTCCGGGACCACAGTGGCCGCAAAATGTCGTGTAGCTCACTAATGGTATCGACCCAAAACAAGGAAACAAAACCAGCGCTCCGGCGCAAATAATAAAGGTCCCTGGCGTACCTGTCCGGTACTCTCCTGTTTCAGGGAACGTGTGTGGCAAAAATCAAGGGAACAAAACCAGCGCTCCTGCGCAAATAATAAAGGTCCCTGGCGTACCTAACCGGTACTCTCCTGTTTCAGGGAACGTGTGTGGCAAAAATCAAGGGAACAAAACCAGCGCTCCTGCGCAAATAATAAAAGATCCCTGGCGTAAATAATAACTGCAGGATGAGTCTCCCGCTCCACTGCACACTCCCCGGTCTGCAGTGGGATAACTTAACATAGATGTAGTGAGATGGCAGAGACAGACGTCCATCTACCTTAGGTGCGCCCTCTGATAAGGCTGTACCTGGTCCTCTCGAAGTCCGCGGCAGCGTCCTTCTTCGGCGGTGTTCTGGAGCTCGGAATCGGCGTCTTCCCCTTCAGCGGTTGAGACCAGAATTCGAAGCGCTGAGCAGCCGGAGTTCCCGGCTGTTATGCGCGACCAACCGGAAGTGAGGATTTCGACCTTCCGTTGTGGTCCCGCAAACACTAGACCGCTAACCTCTCCTCCACGGAGCGGGCGGATCGCTGAATCGCGGAATCATGACAGCACCCACCACTAAACAGAACCCCCACCCGGCTGCCGGAGGTTCACACCAAGGCGGCAGGCCGAGGACAGCCAGGATGACCTAAGTGGAAGGCCCGAACCAACCGGGAGGCGTGGCGGACATGCGACAACGGCTCCCACGACCTCTCCTCAGGACCATAACCCTTCCAGTCCACCAGGTAGAAGAGCCGGCCCCGGGTCCTCCGGGAATTCAGAATGGCCCGGACCTCGTACTCGATGTGGTCACCGCGAAGAACAGGAGGTGGAGGAGCGGAGGCCACACAATCAGGATGGGTAGCTCGCAGGAGGGAAACGTGGAAAACAGGATGGCATTTCATGTGCGGGGGTAGAGCCAACTTCATGGCCACACGGTTGATCACCTTAGCAATGGCGTATGGACCCACGAACCGGGGCAACAGTTTCTTGGGACCGTGTGCATTGATGTGCTGGAGTGACACCCACACCCTGTCACCCACCCTGAACTGCGGCTCGACCTGTCTACGTCTGTCCGCGAACAGTTTGTACGATTCCTTAGCCTTGGCGAGTTCGAACCTGGCCTGCTGCCAGAGATCACGAAGGAACCCATGGTATGCTTGCACTGTGGGCAGAGGACTGGCAACAGGATCCTCCCAAGGGGCCGTTCGGGGATGTCGCCCCTGGAGACAAAAGAACGGGGACATGCCGGTTGCGGAATGTCTACTGTTATTATAGGCGTATTCCACCAGCCAAAGGACCTCCGACCATTCGTGATCGACGGACAGGAGTAGACATCGGAGGTACTGCTCCATGGTCTGGTTGGTTCTCTCCGCCTGTCCATCAGTCTGAGGGTGGTATGCCGTGGATAAGCGCACCTCCATGCGCAGGATGCGACAAACCTCGTTCCAGAACTTGGACACGAACTGGGAGCCCCTGTCCGTGATGACTACCGATGGAATGCCATGTAAGCGTATCACGTTTCGTAGAACGATCCCTGCCAAGGCGGCCGCCGAGGGTAGTTTTTCCAATGGGACGAAATGGGCCATCTTGGAGAGATGGTCCACAATGGTGAGGATGGTGGTACAACCCGTCTTAGTTCTGGGTAAGTCCACCACGAAGTCCATGGATATGGTATGCCAGGGGTACTGAGGCACAGGAATAGGATGCAGCAGCCCCACCGTGGGTTGAGATGACCCTTTACCCTGAGCGCAGACGGCACACCGCGCGATGTAAGCATGCACATCCATGTCTAGGGTAGGCCACCAGAAGTGTCTTGACAACAAGTCCTTCGTCTTCTGACGACCAGGATGGCTGGACAACGGGTGATCATGGCACATGTACAGGGCCTGTTGCTGAAGGTGAGGTAGAGGCAAGTAGTACCGGTCTCCCTGGTATATGTACCCATCTTTAGCGGTGAGCCCTTCAAGTTCCCCCATCCACAACGAGGCGGCCTTCAGTCGTAGGTCGTCCCGCAGTTGGGTCAAGAAGCCGGAAGACAGAACGGTTCCTAGAAAACAGCGGTTCGGGAGGATCGGTGCTGGCACGTCAGCTGGGAAGGTCTCCTCGTTGTCCGTGAGTCGTGACAGGGCGTCAGCCTTGGCGTTGTTCTTGCCAGGTCGGTACTGGATGTGAAAGTCATATTCGTTAAAGAATAGGGTCCACCGCAGTTGCCGAGCGGTCAGGGCCCTGGCTGAACGAAGGAACTGGAGGTTCCTATGATCCGTATATATGGTTACGGGATGCCTCGCATCCTTGAGGTGGTGGCGCCATTCCTCGAAGGCGGCCTTTATGGCCAGCAATTCCCTGTCGGAAACCGTGTAGTTCCGCTCTGCCGGCTGTAGTTTTCTCGAGTAGAACGCCACAGGGTGCAGCAAGCCCGTGTTGGCATCTCTTTGGGACAGTATCCCACCTAGGGCGTCTTGGGAGGCATCGGCCTCTACAATGAACGGCCGTTCCGGGTTCGGGTGTAGCAAGATGGGGGCCGTGGTGAACCGAGTCTTCAGGGCTCGGAAGGCGCTTTCTGCGTCGTGGTCCCACGCAAAGCGGACCCCTTTTCGCAGAAGACGAGTGATGGGAGTGACGATCCGAGAAAACCCCTCGATGAAGCGACGATAGTAATTCGCAAACCCCAGAAATCGTTGCACCTGCTTCACCGACGCGGGGGATGGCCACTGTAGTATAGCTGCCGTCTTCTTGGTATCCATGGTAACCCCCTCAGGGGTGATGACGTGACCCAGGAATTCAACGGCCGTGGTGTGGAAAACGCTCTTTTCCAACTTGACGTATAACCCATGGTTCAGCAGTCGCTGTAACACTGAGCGCACATGTTGGATGTGTTCCTTGCGTGTGTTGGAGAATATCAGTATGTCGTCGATGTAGACGACACAGAACCGGTCGATGAAGTCCCTCAATACTTCATCAATGAAATACTGGAAAGCCGCCGGGGCGTTGCAGAGTCCGAAAGGCATGACCTGGTATTCGTACAGTCCGTACCTGGTCCGAAACGCGGTCTTCCATTCGTCACCCTTTCGGACTCTGACGAGATGGTAGGCCCCCCGAAGATCTAGCTTGGTGTATATGTTGGCGGTTTTCACTTGATCCAGTAAGTTCGTGATCAGTGGCAACGGGTATCTGTTTTTTACCGTAATGGCATTCATCGCCCTAAAGTCGATGCACGTTCTTAAATCTCCTTCCTTCTTTGCCACGAAAAAGAGAGGAGAAGACACCGGTGATCTGGAATGACGGATGAACCCATTACGTAAATATTCGTCCAGATACATACGAAGGTGTTCATTTTCTTTTTCTGTGAGCGAGTATATGCGACTACAAGGCAGCTTCGAGCCTGGAATCAGATCTATTCTGCAGTCAAAGCTGCGATGCGGAGGTAAAGTATTCGCCCCTTGTTTATCGAACACGGCGGCCAGGTCCAGGTACGCCTCAGGTACCGTCCCGTGTACGGTTAAGACAGTGTTGGTAAGGGGCAACACGTGCGCCTGTATACAAGAGGAGCTGGAGATACATGGTCGGGGGTAACAACAAGACGTACAACCCTCGGAATCTAAGTACATCACCCTGGTCGCCCAGTCAATTCGTGGGTTATGGGCCGCCAACCATGGAAGTCCCAGGATCAGGCGGAACTGCGGTGCGTCAATGGCATCAAAGGTGATTGATTCCGTATGGCTATTCTGGAACGTCATTTCAAGGAGTTCGGTTGAGAAACGGATGAGCCCTGACGTAAGATCTGTCCCATCCACGGCCTTCACGGCCTCCGGCGTCTTCTTTGGTACCACTGCCATTCCTAGGCTAGCCATATAGAGGTTGTCGATAAAATTGCCTGTGGCTCCGGAATCGATAAGGGCTGTCACCTGCCATGCCTGTCCCGTCTGTGTCTGCAGGGTAACTTCTACCCCGAAATGATGGCAACCGACGCCGTTTCCCGGGGTTGGTATCCTGACGGATGACGAACCCAGTAGCCGGACCCCACCGTTTACTGGGTTTCTTCGTTTCCCGACCAGTCTCCCCTGGAAATAGGAAGTGCAAAGGGTCTCCTCGGCCGTGGCTTTGTGGGTTTAACAGGGCACTCCTTCACGAAGTGGCCGCTTTTGCCACAATACAGACACTGGTTCTGTCGCCGTCTCTTCTCTCGTTCCTCCTTGGTCAGTGCTCCCCGAATCCCTCCGATCTGCATAGGTTCGGGTGAGTCGGAGGTAGGTACCGCCATGTCGGGGTTCTACTCCCTTTGTGGCACCACTCGGGGGTCTCCGCCCCTGTGTCGATCGGTCTTCCGTTCCTGTAACCGGAAGTTCAGTTTAACAACCAGCTCGATAAACGGTCCGATGTCCTCTGGCGGGTCCGGGATCTGGGATAGAAGGTCTTTCATGTCGTCCCGTAATCCCCTATAGAAGACCGACACCTTCTTGGACTCAGGCCACTGGGCTTCGATGATCAGTCGGTTGAATGTAGTGATATAATGTAACAAATCCGTGGTACCTTGTTTTAATCCGAGCAGCTCATTATCCGCGGCCTGTACAAATGTGTGACGGGCGAACATCCTTCGCATGGTGTCCTTGAAGGCTGGTAAGTGGTACAACACTGGGTCGTCATTCTCCACCAAAGGTATGGACCACAGGGAGGCATCACCTCCCAGATAAGAGAGGATAAAGGCGATTTTGGAGGCATCATCCGGGAAGGCGGTAGCACGGGCCATGAAGTGCAGCTGGCACTGGTGCATGAAAACGCTGTACTTCGTACTGTCACCAGAAAAACGCTCAGGGGGGGCCAGTTGCACTGTATGCGGGGCTATCACCTGGATGGAGGTGTCTTGCGTGGGAGTCGATGGAGAACCACCGGATTGAAAGGTGGCGGGTCTCAACAGGCCTTCTCGCAGCACTCTTGATGTGGGGAACTGTCCCCAAGGCCCTGTTCCGGTATCCGCAACCTGTGTCTGTAACGCGGTTATGTCCTGGCGTAGACTGCGGTTGTCCGCTTGCATAGTGGCCAAGATGGCCGCAATGTCTTGTAGCGTAATCTCAGGGTCACCCATGTCGCCCGGGCAGGAGGTAGTACTTGGGCTTCGAATTCTGTCAAGGTCCCCTCCCAAGGCTTACCTTCTGTTTGAGGGGGTGTTCCTGCAGAGACGACTAGAACCACCACCCCGTTTCCCGCCGTGCCCTAGTCGGGGTAGAGCACCGCTTAGGACAAGGGGGTACCCGGGGTAGAAGCCAGAGAGGCGTGAGTCCGGATGACGTTGGACCAAGCTGTGAGGGAAAGAAGGGAACACGGTTACGTTCCTGTACGTTCCTTCTCTACCCCCCTCCGTGTCGTGCCCACCTACTAGCCACTGGGTTACCTGGTGTTCTGATGTGAGATGCTCCTCAATGTCCGGCTTCCAATTCGCAGGTCCGGGACCACAGTGGCCGCAAAATGTCGTGTAGCTCACTAATGGTATCGACCCAAAACAAGGAAACAAAACCAGCGCTCCGGCGCAAATAATAAAGGTCCCTGGCGTACCTGTCCGGTACTCTCCTGTTTCAGGGAACGTGTGTGGCAAAAATCAAGGGAACAAAACCAGCGCTCCTGCGCAAATAATAAAGGTCCCTGGCGTACCTAACCGGTACTCTCCTGTTTCAGGGAACGTGTGTGGCAAAAATCAAGGGAACAAAACCAGCGCTCCTGCGCAAATAATAAAAGATCCCTGGCGTAAATAATAACTGCAGGATGAGTCTCCCGCTCCACTGCACACTCCCCGGTCTGCAGTGGGATAACTTAACATAGATGTAGTGAGATGGCAGAGACAGACGTCCATCTACCTTAGGTGCGCCCTCTGATAAGGCTGTACCTGGTCCTCTCGAAGTCCGCGGCAGCGTCCTTCTTCGGCGGTGTTCTGGAGCTCGGAATCGGCGTCTTCCCCTTCAGCGGTTGAGACCAGAATTCGAAGCGCTGAGCAGCCGGAGTTCCCGGCTGTTATGCGCGACCAACCGGAAGTGAGGATTTCGACCTTCCGTTGTGGTCCCGCAAACACTAGACCGCTAACCTCTCCTCCACGGAGCGGGCGGATCGCGGAATCGCGGAATCATGACACCCTCATTACCTCCCGCATTGACTACTGCAATAGCATATATGCAGGAACAAATAGGACGGTATGCCAAAAACTGCAAATGGTACAACATGCAGTGGCCAGATTAGTGTTGGGATGGAAAAGAAGGACCTCCGCTTCAACAGCTATGAGCATCTTGCATTGGCTGCCAATAAATAAAAGGGTGCTGTTTAAAATCTTGTTAATCACCTTTAGGGCATTTAACAAAACAGGACCCAAATACATTGAAAACCTGTTTCAACACTACGTCCCCGCACGATGTCTAAGATCCCAAAGTGAGAATCTTCTTACCATCCCCAAGTTCAGACTCAAAACCAAAGGAGGCAAAGCCCTGGCAGTTCTGGGGTCCAAAGCTTGGAATTCTCTGCCGCCTCCACTTCGACAAATCCCCACAGAAATCCTTTTCAGAAAGACCCTTAAAACTTGGATCTATACCTTATCTGACATAAAATGCAAAAATATGATATAACACCCTAATCATGTAACACCATAAGAATCAATTCCATCTGGTTCTTTCACACTCAGAAGCGCAAAGATGCTCCTTGGAGTGCAATCCGCGCTATACAAAACACATTTACATTACATTACATTATATTACTGGCTACTCTCCAAAGTTTGGTCCTTTTTTACAAAAGGACGTGGATATGTTACTAAGGTGAGGCCTTTGGCCTATTACTCTATATGTCTACTGAGACATTACTTTATTCATGTACCGGGGACTCCCATCCCGACGACGGGGAATGATTCAGGCATGTGAATCTATGAAAGATACCAATACTGGATAACCGCAGTTACAGGTAAGTAACGCGTTACTTATACCTGACGCAGGTATAATGTAGTGCAGTGCTTTAAAAGGTTACACATCTGCTTAGAAGCTTCACTTTCTAAATAGGGTGCAACATAGTGGATTTTTTATGCCACCGGTGCGTCACAAAAAGTGATGTAATGGCGGCACAAAAGTGTTGCAACACCTCATAAATAAGGCCCCTGTTACTTTATTCTGACCGGGTGCCGGTGCTTTACGCACTCCCTTATATGGATCATTCCCACTTTACCAAGGAATGTGGCTCTTTTAGAGTCTATTGCAGGGGTCAGAGCCATCTTGTCTGATAAGTTGAGTCTCTGGCATTCTGCCCTCATCTTTGCCCTAGAGGCCTGTTCCACAGGTGTCTCGACTCTAGCTTTGATATACCCCTCAATGGAGGACGGAGGAAACCATTCTGCTGAATGGGGGTGTTATAGTAAAGAGGGGTCAAACACGGGGTCTCTCTCAGAATCTAAAATCACTTTTTGGGACCTTTCCATTTTAGTTTCTTAGGTGTAAAAACCCCATCGTTTTCATCATATCCTAAATGTGAGCAGTGCTGGGACACAACTAAGATTGGGATGGTCCTTGGGAGGGACAGAGGTGGACAAGACAAGATTTCCACTAAGAAGTAGGCAAATGAGAGTGGCATAGTCAACCACTAGTAAGCAGTGGGCAGGCAACAAGTCCCTCTTCGTCTTGCTGTGCCCACAATATGGTTTTTGAATTAGCTGTGAGAGACAAACCAAGAGAGTGTGAGAAAGACTGAAGCAATTTAAGGAAAAGTAAGGTGGTGAGAAAAATTTAAATTGAGGAAGAAGCAAAGAACAAGGGGACAAAGAAAGGAAGGAAGACCTAACTGCCTACACGCCCCCCCTCCTCGAGCCCCCCCAGTAAGGTCTGCCTCAGCACATTAGCATTACGTTGTTTTTTGTATTATTTATTGAGTGCCCCTTTAGCATTTTGTGGAAGAAGATTTGCTTTTTGAGCAAATTCTTTTGAAATTGTGCTGTAAAATATTCAATTAAACAATTTAAAAGAAAATGTTTTTTGGAGGACAGCTCCTCCACCCAGTACCTTCCTCCTGAAAACTTCCATGGACAGTCACTCTCTTTACTCACACGGTGCCTTAGGGGTATGGTTGAAAGTGTGGGTTATTATAATGTTCTGGCTGTTCCCTTGGTACTCGACCTTCACTTCTGTTCCCCACAACCCTTGTCCCCATTTCTCCAGACCCTCCACCTGTGCAGCTATCCAGTGTGTTGAAGTTAGTACGGTTGAGTGACATAAACCCATACACAAGTATGCCAAGAATCACTCACTCCTCTCTCCTTGACCTTGTTTCCAGTTCTGGTTTTGCCACCATTGGATCATGAGTAAATAAATGAAGCTCTCCTGGTGAACTGGGTGCACAACAAAGGTGGATGCACTTGCACAGTGTGTATACTTTGTGTCAACCAGCACTAGAAGACCCAGTGCAAGGTCCCTTGCATGTTCTCTGCTAAAGAACATGTACTTTGTCTGCAGAAGCAGCCCAGGCTCAGAGAGGGTCCCATTTGGAGGGTTACCTATGTGCTTGCTTCTTTCAGATCAAGAGAAAGTAGAGGCGGCAGGCACCATGACTGATCTTGAATCTTCTGCCCTTGCTAAAGCTTTTGAACCAGGGTCAGACACAGTACATGTTATATTTGCTTTGTGTGTTTTTTGAGTTTCCTGCATATGCCTCCTACCCTAATCTCAACCTAATGCTCCTGGTAACACTTTCTGTCATGCAGACTTTCCTCCCTATCTTACTATGTCTGTTTGAACTAAGCAGATTGTTTAGAAAGAGTCACACCCACAAACGTGTGGTGTGGAGGCTTGCGGTGCCTTGGATGTGTGTGCAAGCTCACACCCATGTTTTATAATGATAATGTATAGCATGGGAATGTTGTGTGGATGTGTGACCAGATGGGGTTGTGTGTGGAGGTGTGACCAGGTGGGGTTGTGTGTGGAAGTGTAACCAGGTGGGGTTGTGTGTGGAGATGTGTCCAGGTAGTGTTGTGTGTGGAGGTGTAACCAGGTGGGGTTGTGTGTGGAGGTGTTTCCAGCTAGGGTTGTGTGTGGAGGTGTGGTCAGGTGGGGCTATGTATGGATGTGTGACCAGGTGGGGCTGTGTATGGACCTGTGACCAGGTGGGGTTGTGTGTGGTGGTGTGACCAGGTGGGGGGTGTGTGGAGGTGTGGCCAGGTAGTGTTGTGTGTGGAGGTGTGACCAGGTGGGGTTGTGTGTGGAGGTATTTCCAGGTAGTGTTGTGTGTGGAGGTGTGACCAGGTGGGGTTGTGTGTGGAGGTGTTTCCAGGTAGTGTTGTGTGTGGAGGTGTGACCAGGTGGGGTTGTGTGTGGAGGTATTTCCAGGTAGTGTTGTGTGTGGAGGTGTGACCAGGTGGGGTTGTGTGTGGAGGTGTTTCCAGGTAGTGTTGTGTGTGGAGGTGTGGCCAGGTAGTGTTGTGTGTGGAGCTGCTTTCTGCTGAGGACAGACAGAGTGAGACAGAAGTTGGTTTTGATCATGGCTCAAAATGGCAGCTGAATAAAAAACTTAAGACATGTAATGCATAAAGAATTCGGCTAATACATTTGCATTCCAAAAGAGTTGAGTGTGGAGGTGTGACCAGGTGGGGTTGTGTGTGGTGTGACCAGGTGTGGTTGTGTGTGGAGGGGTAGTGGGGTTGTGGGTGGAGGTGTGACCACATGGGGTTGTGTGTGGAGTGGGCATCCTCAGTGTGAAGTTACTGTGTTGGTGACAATGTCCATTTCATTTGATTCCTCCCTCAGATTTCCTCTCAAACACTTTGGGAAGCTCTATGGTCTTGTGTTCGCGCTGTCTGCGCTCGTATCCATCCTGCAGTACCCGTGCTTCGCTCTCGTAAAAGACGTGCTTCATGGAGATCCCTTTTATGTGAGTATTCTTGAGAGGGTGCCACAGACCCCTGAGGCTGTTTGTTATGATTGACAAGCCATCCAACACCAGAGCAGCTCCACCCAGAAAGTTACCAGAGTGGGAAAGACTTGATTAGAGGTGTTATTTCATGGAGCTCTACCAAGTGGCATCATCACGCTGGACTTTAAAGCGCCTGGGCAGATACCGAGCTCCTCTGGGAGCTTCATGTAAAGTTCATTTCCTTTCTACAGATATCTAGGAACCCAGGGCCCTCCCCTTCTGGATCCTCTTTGCCACATACAAACATGGTCCTCTCAGCACCTATGTAGTGTGACCAAATCATATTCACACGCTATGAGATGTGTGCTCTGGTCATGAGAACAATTGCAAAAACAACAATTGATGGACAGAATGCAGAACAATGTCATACATTCACCCCAGTACAGAGATCTGGGCCTAAATCCATCGTTTTTTTGCTCACCATGCCATTCCAGTTTGAACCCAGCCATATGCAAATCAGTCTTGACCCTGTGCCTCATGGGAACAGTCCAGCCCGAACTGCCAAGCCAGGTCCTCCCTGGACTGGAAACAAGCATCCTAGGACCGGTTTCGGGGTTTCACCCCTCTTCAGCCAGGATAGCTTGATTCCAGTGGCATGGAGAGCACGAGACCCACGTCTGGGCATACCCTTCCCACTCAGGGTGACAATTGCAAAAACAAAAATTTCCTTTGGTTTTTGCTTTGGTCATGAGAACAGGCATGATGGCTACATTACACCTTCTCTTGGGCCTCTGCCTGACTTTCAATGGTTCTGGCATCTCACCCTAATCCTAAAGACATTAGAACCTTCAGCCTCAGGACTTTGTTTCTTAGGACTTTCAGCCTCAGGCCCTTCAGCCTCAGGCCCTTCAGTCTCAGGCCCTTCAGTCTCAGGCCCTTCAGCCTCAGGCCCTTCAGCCTCAGGACCTTCATCCTTCGCATCTTTAGATGCAGGACCTTCAGCCTCAGAAGCTACAGCCTCAGGACCATCAGCCTCGGGACCTTCGGGACCTTCAGCCTCGGGACCGTCAGCCTTGGGACCGTCAGCCTTTTCAGCCTCGGGACCGTCATCCTTTTCAGCCTCGGGACCGTCAGCCTCGGGACCGTCCGCCTCGGGACCGTCCGCCTCGGGACCGTCCGCCTCGGGACTGTCCGCCTCGGGACCGTCCGCCTCGGGACCGTCCGCCTCGGGACTGTCCGCCTCGGGACCGTCCGCCTCGGGACCGTCCGCCTCGGGACCGTCCGCCTCGGGACCGTCCGCCTCGGGACCGTCCGCCTCGGGACCGTCCGCCTCAGGACCTTCGGGACCTTCCAACTCAGGACCTTCGGGACCGACAGACTCGGGACCTTCGGGACCGACAGACTCTGGACCTTCGGGACCGTCAGACTCGGGACCGGTAGACTCGGGTTCTTCGGGACCGTCAGCCTCGGGACCGTCAGCCTCGGGACCGTCAGCCTCGGGACCTTCAGACTGGGGACCTTCAGACTGGGGACCTCAAGACTTGGCAGTAGATGTGTCCCTGCTGTTTATTCTTCCATAAATCCCTGTTCCACTCACCACCCTGGCATGGATGGAAGCCAGCGGGCTCCAGCGGCACCTCACAATAGATCACACTCTGAGAATCCATGAGACATGCAGTCCTCGTAGGATGTTGCCCAAAATATCCGAGGTCTGGTCATCTGTGTGGGGTCAAGGTCGACAGAGGTGAATAGTGTAAGTCACAAACAGAAGAAACATTGATGTTAAAACCAGTACATCTGTCATGTGTTCGCACATTACACAGAAAGCGCTCAAGGGGACACGGCCGTCCTCGCAAATCATTACAACTCCACCTGACCTAAATCATGAATTCATGTTATTTCATCTCACTGGTGGGGGTGAAAGGGCCGGATCACTAATGGAATTAATGGCGACATTAGCTGAAAGTTAGAAGTAGATACAGAGCATGCAACTAACTCTCATATGTGCTCTCATAACATTCTCGTATATGCCAGGATGCAAGATAAGAGGGATATCGTGTAGGTGTCCAGATGCCCTTCCTTACCTTAGGAATCCTGCGTCCCTGCCGCATGTGCTTCAGTCCAGCTGAGAGGACGCGACCTGGGATGCAGGGCAGGTGAAAAGAAAGTTTGTGAATAAGGCATTTGACATCTGGTCATGGCATCTGGTCATGACATCAATGCATGAAGGGCTGATGGGAGATGAAGTCCGCTCGGGTGTTGCGCCTATGGAGGGCATGGCGATACTCAATCTGGTAACCACCTGCCATAGAAAATTCAGGACAAAGGGTCTAAATTCAGGGCAAAAGGTCACTTTTACAGACCCATCTCAGTACATTGAATAGTGATGTAAAAGTAAGTAAATACATGGCTGACCCATATACAATCAAAATAAGTTGATGTTCTTTGGTTTGTAGAATACTGTGTTGTACAAACATCCACACGTTACTGCACCTGTTTAAAGCTTAAAAAACTAGCAAACATATTGACACTAAGCTGACATAAGGGACCATTGTCTCTCAGTTATGTTCCTTTACCATGAATAGTAATACCAGAAGCAGTGCTCTGCGGATGAACGTGGACATCCAGCTCATCGCCACGTAGTAGTGATAGAGACGGAAAGGGAAGGAAATGTAGGCTGGGGGAATGTGCTGTTGGTGTGTTTCTATTCTGCTTGGTATACCAATAGATGCATTTTGGATGGCCATGGTTTAGCATAGCACAAGATGGAGGGTGGGCGCAGATTCCTCCCACAGTGGAAGTGTATTGATTGCATTCCTGTAGCGGGAAAGTGGAGACCCAGACACTGAAGTGAGGGAGGATGGAGACAGGGCCACCCTTAGAAATTAAAGGACCCGCTGATTAGATTTTCCTGAGCAGTGCCAGTTGGTGGCTGACAGGGGAGAGAGACGAGTCGGTACATTCAGTTGTTAAACGTGAGGAACTTACCGGTCAGGGCCCACGTTTTTGTCCGTCTCTGGCTACTATTGCAAGAAAGCGGAGAACAGAGAGGCGTAGAGCTTCACATTTCATTGTACTCATGTTTTAGATATGCCTGCTTGGAGCCAGGATGCTCAGTATCTGCTATCTGAGCCATCACTTTGCATAAAACGTTTTGCAGTCAAACACATAGGTTTGAAAGGGGACCACCCCAAACCGGTTCCAGGACCTAAAACAGTGTTTCCACATCCTGTGCATGGGAAATGAGAAAAAAGGTGAAAGCTAAATCACCCCACAATTTTCCTGTTCCAAATTCTATTTGAGGAATGAAGGGAATGCTCCACAGAGTACTTGAAGAGCTGCTGTGTGACCAGGACTCGTGTATCCATGAAACCAGCCTCCCAGATCTTCCCAACCAAAGCAGCCATCTAGCCATCCATCCATGGATCTACATTTTCTCCATTCATTAAAACATTCTCCATCCATCCACTTACCCACCCACCCATCCATCCCTCAATCCATCTATCCACTCATCCATCCATCATCTGTCCATCCATCCAACGCTAGACCACTTTCCTGTGAGATTTCTCAAGCGTTGAGAAACCTTCCGTTCGCGTTCAGGAAGCTGCCGCTCGAGTAGAACTTCAACTCGAGCAGCAGAAAGAAGCAGAGCTCTCTTGCACTGTGCGAGATGCCGTTCGCTCTGATTTTACAGCACAGGACAAACACCCGGCACTGCCCAGGAACCAAGTGCAGAATCACTCCACTAGTTACCATCATAGCATGTGTTTGTGTAACTACTTTTCTTGTGGTCAAAAAGGAATTAATCCAATCGGTCCTGTGGTCATGCTTTCTTTTGAGGTCATGTTATTTTTCTTTTGAGGTCACGTTAGTACCTTTTAGAAATGTATGTTCGAGGCATATGAGCTGCAGATCACAAGCTTAGGATAGTAGATCGCCATCTGGTGTTGGGCTCGGATGCTTGCAGGTTGTTGTTGTCTTCGGAAGAAGTCTTTGGTCATGAGATAGGTGACTCCTCCCTTGGACGACAGTGCGCATGGGCATCAACTCCATCGTTAGATTGTTTTTTTCCACCACTGGGTTCAGATGCAACTTTTCCGCTCCGGTTGGAAATATCAATTCCAAGCTTTTCAAAGCGCAAAACTTCACACAAAACATCGAAGCACCTTCATTCTCGACATCGATTTCATCGGCTCGATTCCGGACGTCGACGCCGGCCGCTGGGCCTATCCACGCCGTGAGGCCTACAGCTCATGGAAAGGACGCCTTTCAAAAAATGCCCCCAGTGTGGAGCAAAATTTCCGCACAGTGACCACCACAAAATCTGCAACCTGTGCCTATCACCTGAACACGACGAGTTCAGCTGTCCGGCCTGCGCATCCTTTCGATCCAAAAAGACCATTCGAGATCGAAGGGCTCGACGACACATCATGGCACAGAGAACAGCTCCGGAACCAGAGGACATCTTTGATGAAGGCCCCGACATCCCGGAAGAAGATTCCGAAGATCTACAAATAATTTCCGAAGCAGACGACTCAGACGACCCCATCACTCCTGGGCAACGTATGAGTACTACTGCCCCTGCCCCAACCCCACCAAAACCAAAGGCATTGGTCAAGACTTCGCCTACTGGCCCCAGTCGAGACCGAAAACATCCTTCAGAAGCCCCGACTCCGGGCTCGGCTCCGAAGAAACATAAGCCTTCCAGTAGCTCGGGACCGAGCAAACCGCATGTCATTGTCTAACCGGCATCCTCAGCACTGAAAACAAAAGACCACTCGGCACCGAAATCGGCTCCAACAACTTCGGCTCCGAAAACACCAAGGCCAATAGATAAACTGCCACCGAAGGTTCCCAAGCCTACAGATACACCTTCGGCTCTGAAACCGACATCGGCACCGAAACCATCATCGGTACCGAAACCAACGGCTAAGGACTCTCATATGCCTCCTAAAGTCAAACAATCCACCAATCAACCAAAACCTCGATCGGAACCGAAAAACTCGGTACCAAAGACTGTTCCAGAAGAACAAGAACGTTTTCATCCAGATCCCATCGACCCAAGGCAGAAAAAGATTTATATCATCCCCAAGACTGGACATGTCACCGCGGTGCCCTGTAAAAAACGGAAACTGGAGACACTCACCTACCCCAGTTCCTGTTAACAGGAAGGACTCTGCAACATCCCCTATGCCTCCTTCCTCTCCTATACTGCCTCCTATCCTACCCCTCTGCCTACACCACCCTTACCTATACCCTCTCCATCACATACACCACCTCCACAGGATGATAATGATGACCTAGGGGGTGGGTGTGACCCTAATGATCCGTTCACGGATCCTGACACCTCACCACTGGATGATTGGGCATTCCCTCTACCAGACATGCCTGACCCTCAGCCATATCCCTCAAAACCATTGCCTCCTGACGATCACCTGGGGTTTAGCCAATTATTAAACAGAGCGGCACTTTACCACGGCGTCACAATGCACTCAGACGCACCAGAGGAAGCCTTCCTATTAGACACTTTCGAACAATCTCAAAAGTCTGTACAAATTCTGCCCATGATTAAAGGAGTCATAAAACACGCCCCCGAAGTATTTAAAGACCCCGTTCGTCCCAGGGTTCTCAACCCAAGGATAGAAAAGAAATATAGGCCTGCCCCTGAAGATCTTAATTACATCAAAGGGCAACTCCCTTTGGATTCTTTGGTCGTTTCCAATGCTAGGAAACGCGCCGACTCCCAAACCACAGGAGATACACCACCCCCAGACAAAGAATCCAAACTGTTAGAAGCCTCTGGCAAAAGAGTAGCAGCACAAGCCGCTAATCATTGGCGTATTGCCAATACCCAAGCCCTACTAGCATGCTATGACAGGGCCCACTACGATCAATTAGAGACTCTCTTACAACATCTGCCAGACCAATATAAAACCCAGGCAAATGACCTTATCCAGGAGGGAAAACTTATTTCAAATGCAGCAATTAAATGTGCACTTGATGCCACAGACACCGCCTCCAGAGCAATTAACACAAGTGTGCTCCTTCGACGACATGCCTGGCTACGCATTTCAGGCTTTAAGCCAGAGGTACAAACTACCATACTTAGTCAGCCATTCAATCAGGAACAGCTTTTTGGGCCAGCAATAGACACTGTCCTGGAAAAAATGAAGAAGGACACAGAGACGGCTAAGTCCATGGGAGCATTATAGTTTCCCCAACCACGTGGCTACTTTCAGCGCTCCTTCTATAGAGGAGCCTCCAAAAATATGGGAGCGGACACCTCCTCTACATTCAAAACCGCTACACAAACATCCCCCAGTAGAGGATATTTTAGAGGCGGATACAGAGGAAACAACAACAAGGGGCGAGGTCGAGGTAATAACAACACTCGTACCTCCCTTGCCGCAAAACAGTGCCTTTCCTCCACTCCCCCCAGACCATTCCACTCTGGTCGGGGGAAGAATAAAACAGTTCCTACCTGTCTGGAACTCCATCACAACAGACAAGTGGGTAAAACAAATTATCCAGTATGGTTACTGCCTGGAACTCACCACTACCCCCCCCCCCACATACCACCCAAACAGCGTTCCATGTCACCAGACCATCTTCCGCTCCACAAACAAGAGGTTCTCTCATTGCTTCAAAAACACGCAATAGAACCAGTTCCCTTAGAACATCAGGGTACAGGGGTATACTCACTCTACTTCCTAGTCCCCAAAAAGGACGGGACTCTAAGACCAATACTCGACCTCAGACCCCTATATCTGTATATCAACTCAGATCATTTCCATATGATCACTCTTCAACAAGTGCTCTCACTACTGCAACAAGGCGATTTCCTTGCCACACTAGATCTCAAGGACGCCTACTTCCAAATTCCCATACATCCTGCCCACAGGAAGTATTTAAGGTTTGTGGTGGACAGACAACACTACCAGTTTACAGTCCTTCCATTCGGGGTAACAACCGCACCCAGAGTATTCACAAAATGCCTGGCAGTAGTAGCAGCACATCTCAGACGACAACACATCCATGTCTTCCCGTATCTAGACGACTGGCTAATAAAAGCCAAGTCATTCAACAAGTGTGTCCTACACACTCACCAAACTATCCAAACTTTACACAACTTGGGATTCACAATAAACTATCCCAAATCTCATCTCCAAACCTCTCATATACATCAGTATCTAGGAGCCACCATAAACACCTCCACAGCCCTAGCATATCCCAGCCCAGCCAGGATAGCCAATATACAAGCTCCTATCACAAAATTCCAAATCCAACACTCTCTTCCAGCAAGAGTGTTCATGCAACTCATAGGCACGATGTCATCATGCATCTTCATTGTGCCTTATGCAAGACTTCAAATGCGTCCCTTGCAAGAATGTCTAGCACGTCAGTGGAACCAGGCTCACGGACAACTTACAGATCTGGTGTTGCTGGACAGCCGCACACATCGCTCTCTGAAATGGTGGAACATAACAAACCTCTCCAAAGGGCGGCCGTTCCTAGAGCCTCTTCCACAAATAGTGCTGACAACAGACGCATCGCTCACAGGATGGGGAGCCCATCTCCTCGGCCACACCACTCAGGGCAAATGGACCACTCAACAGAAAGTGTTCCATATCAATTACCTGGAACTGTTAGCAGTGTTCCTAGCACTAAAATCATTCCAACTACATCTCCAGAACAAAACTGTCCTCATCCGGACAGACAACATGACAGCCATGTATTACATACAGAAACAAGGAGGCACACATTCTCTCCAGCTTTCCCAGCTCGCACAGAACATTTGGAGATGGGCCATTCCCCAGAAAATATACCTACTTGCAGAACACCTTCCAGGGGTTCACAATCAAATGGCCGATCTGTTAAGTCGACAAACTCAACAGATCCACGAATGGGAACTACATCCCCAAGTCCTACTGCCCTTTTTCCAACAATGGGGCCAACCAGACATAGATCTGTTCACCACACACGAAAACGCAAAATGCCCAACCTTCGCCGCCAGGTTCCCCCACTCGGAGTCAAAGGGCAATGCGATATGGATGAACTGGTCAGGCAGATTTGCGTACGCTTTTCCGCCTCTCCCACTCATTCTATTAGTGGTACGCAAGCTCAGGCAACAGTCTCTCAAACTGATCCTAGTAGCTCCCACATGGGCACGCCAGCCGTGGTTCCCAACACTACTGGAACTCTCGCTAGTTCCACACCAAAAACGGCATCTCTCCCCGTCCTTATTAACCCAGAACCATGGAGAAATCAGAAACCCAGATCCAGGTCAACTGAACTTAGCTATCTGGCTCCTGAAGTCCTAGAGTTCGGTTACCTCAACCTGCCACCAGACTGCATGAATATTATAAGAGAGGCCAGAAGACCTACCACTAGAGCCTGCTATGCTGCAAAATGGAAAAGATTTGCCATTTACTGCACTAACAATCATATAAACCCACTGGATGCATCCATCCAGGACATCATTTGCTACTTACTATACTTGCAAAGATGTAATTTGTCATACTCATCCATACGTCTCCACCTAGCAGCATTAGCAGCCTACTTACAAAATCGACAACACTTGTCACTCTTTAGAGTCCCTGCGATTAAAACCTTCATGGAAGGACTAAAAAGGATTATTCCTCCCAGATTACCACCCTCTCCAGTGTGGAATCTAAACATTGTTCTTACGAGGCTCACGGGACCCCCATTTGAACCTCTGCATAAATGCGAACTACAGTTCCTCACATGGAAAGTGGCTTTCCTTATCACTATCACATCCCTCAGAAGTGAGATCCAGGCTTTAACCATATAAGAACCATTCTTACAATTACACTGTAACAAAGTGGTTCTTAGAACAAATCCGAAATTCCTTCCAAAAGTCATATCTCCGTTCCACCTCACCAATCAGTAGAGTTACCAGTGTTCTTCCCAAATCCAGACTCGGTAGCTGAAAGAGCTCTTCATACCTTAGACGTTAAAAGAGCCCTTCTTTACTACATTGACAGAACCAAATCATTCCGCAAAACAAAACAATTGTTTGTTGCTTTCTCTCCACCACATAAAGGCAACCCCATTTCCAAATCTGGGATAGCTAGGTGGATAGTTAAATGTATCCAAATATGCTACCACAAGGCTAAACGCACACTAACGGTTCCCCCTAGAGCGCATTCCACACGCAAAATAGGGGCTTCCATGGCATTCTTAGGAAACATTCCCTTAGAAGATATTTGTAAGGCAGCCACATGGTCTACAACACACACCTTCACTAAACACTATTGTGTTGACGTGCAAGCAAAGCAACAAGCTTCTGTGGGTCAGGCTGTCCTTAAAACTTTATTTCAAACTGCTGCAACCGATACAAGTGACCACCGCTAGGGGAGATACTGCTATATAGTCTATCCTAAGTGTGTGATCTGCAGCTCATATGCCTCGAACGGAATATGCTACTTACCAGTATGCATCTGTTCTTGGCATGTAGAGCTGCAGAGCCACACACGCCCACCCACCTCCCCGGGACCTGTATCTGTTCCAGCATTCTCTTACTTAGACATCACACATGGACATCTCTCTCTTTTCTACAAACTCCATCATTTCCCATCATGGCGAAAAACAATCTAACGATGGTGTTGATGCCCATGCGCACTGCCCTCCAAGGGAGGAGTCACCTATCTCGTGACCAAAGACTTCTTCCGAAGACAACAACAACCTGCAAGCATCCCAGCCCAACACCAGATGGCGATCTACTATCCTAAGTGTGTGGCTCTGCAGCTCTACATGCCAAGAACAGATGCATACTGGTAAGTAGCATATTCCTTTTGATCCAAGCGATCTCCATTTGTTAATGATAGTCAGGTATTACTTTTTTTTCTGTAGGCATGGGGACAGCTGACGCTGAGACTCGAACCCTGTTCCCCAGTTCCAAAGTCAGCTGCTCTAAATATTATGCCACATCCTCTCTCCAGATATTTCTGGGCATAGGCGTCAGTGTGTTTGGCTGGCAGTGGACGAGTTTGGTAATTTATTAATCTTTCCGCTTAAAGTGAACTGCTGGCGGAAAAGCCTGCTTCTTTGGGGCTGTCCTCCTTGTCTCCGTTGTGACGCCTCCAACCTTCCCTCCCACTCTGTACGGTTTGATGAAGCCTGTGCTTCTTTCGTCTGCATTACTCCTCCTAGCGACGATCTGCCAGCTCTTAACAAACCTATATCGTATTGAGTGATCAGTCAGACTCAGACCTTATCGGTGAACCTCATCATGCCCTTCTGCAGAGTCAGACGATAAAGTGATGTCTAGGAGTGTCCATGGTAATACTCGCATAATACTTATGTTAATATGTGGTTGACTGCTAGTCGATACTCTCATCTGTGACCTCAACTTGCAAGATACCAGGTCATGCTAGAGTCGTGATGGTTTCTCAGCTGGACAGATGTTGCAGGTGCGAAAGATGGACGTAGTTTACTCTGACCGTCACATGTGTAATGTCTACAGAAATATGTATTCTGCCAAGACACTCAGTTGCCGATAATGTATATGATCTCATCATCGGTGATAGGGATGTCCACAGTATTTCCTCACTGAGTCCTGATTCACCGGAGTTACGCTCTGCATCCAACATTTTTCCCTAATGAAGAGAAATTCAGAAATAACTTTGGGATAGTCATTGAAGTCTGGTTTATCATTTCCCGTCCACATCAGTTCATCTTCTGTGTCGCCCTGTAGATGGGTAACTTTCAAATTGGAGCAGTGAGTTCCCATCTGTTGGCTCCTTGTAGGTTTCGGTAGGCAACCTCCCTTCTTGTGGGTATATGAACATGTCTAAAAAGTGTCACCCACACAAACCAATTCCTTTTTGGACAGGCTACTAGTTGCTCCCCTGCTTGTCCTACCGTTCCCTAAAAATGCATCAGTACATATGGTGTAGGGATAATGTTCCCATGTGGGGGCTTTGTGGATCGGCCTATGGTTGAGGTGTTCAGTAGTCCACATCGAAAGTGCTGTGTTCGGCAGCGTCCACCCGTGTGTGGTTGGTCGTCTATTGGATCTTGTTTCCGGGTCATTGTTACTCATACTACATACAGGCATTTGGCAGTATTGATCATCACTGTCAGCCAGTCACAACTACACCTTCAGGACATGAGGGACTACTCCTTCCCGAATGCCTCATCTTCTATAACAGTCTTGATTCATTAACAATAATAAGTCCTTGAGGCGCGTTGTTGCTCATCAAATATTCAGTCATGATTGCTCCGCGAAGGGCTGGCCTTGTCAGTAGTTTGTTAAAGGACATCGGATTGTCCTACTGTCTGTTTGTTATAGGGCACGGGTGATGTTGGAATCAAAAATACATGGTGTTGTCAAAATGTTCAGCACCATGCTGTCATCGAAGCCTAGCCCATTTGGTCAGTCATTGTTAGCAGGGATGGTTCTCATCAGATAATCTTCGTGTAGAGTAAGTCTAGGCACTAAGGAGAGTTCTAGATGTTTACCTACTGACTGACAGCTTTGTAGCGCTCAATGTGGCATATTATAGGAAACCCTCAGCTAAACTACTGTACTGAACCAATCCTCACAAAAGAGGTGAGAAGGAAAAGGAAAGGACAGTACATCTTCAAAAAACATTCAAGTAACACACGAGTAAATAGAAAAGAGGCGTCAAAGAAACGCTTGAATTCAGAAAAATAGGCCCTCCTTCACCTGTCGGGTGGCAAGCTTCATCACTGACTCCCTCCTGGCACCGTTCTGTATGATCCAGGTGGGAGCTACTACCCAAGTGTTCAATATCTCCTGAGGTATTTTGTGACTGAATGACAAAATGGGAGCTGATGATGAGCAGAGGAAGGAATATTGGGTCACTAGGCCTGTGTGCATAGAGGAAAATAGAAAGAAGTCTGTGTAAAAATTACCTATCGGCAGACTAGTGCAATTTTATTGGTCCTCCATTGGTAGATATAAAAATGTGGGGTTAATTTGACCCACATGTATACGTCCACATGTTTCATCCCCTTTTGCACCCTGACATAAGGTGTTATTGCATTCTTCAGGACATAGTTCCCTTTCTGCTGAATAAATAAAAGTAAGGTATTCAGACTTGAAAAAGAGTATTTTACAATCCACAGTGGAAAAATTCAATCCTCTTGGGATGTTGCCTCTAATATCTGAGGTCTGTTCATTTGTATGGGGTCGAGGTCGACAGAGGTTACTATGGTAAATCATAACAGGAAAAATATTGATGTTAAAACAAATATATCTCTTATTGTGTTCAAGCGTAAATTCAATGGCGCAGTTAGCACAGTGAATTCACCTAGAACCAGGATTCCCAGATTCATGTGATCTTACAAAAGATGACAACACAAGGAAACTGCAGTCCAATCTACCCCACTCTAAACGATGCCCCAAATCATTCTGTGTTAGTTTCTTCTGCTTTGATGGCCCCATATGGAAAAACTTAAGGTTTTGATCTTACTCTAAACCTCCAATGGTCCTCTTGTCCTGTAGGGGGGTGAGGGGCACCCTAGATGATGATTGTCTGTAGCCCACTTCTACCCCTACTTCACTCTATCAGCATGGGCAGGGCATAGACACACAGCGCCCGCTTGTTGGGAGTTGCTTGTTGGGAGTTGCTTGTTGGGAGTTGGGAAGTTGTCCTCATCTTTCCATCCTGTCCTTACCTGCAGGTGAACATTGGATTGATTATCTTCGTCCTTCTGGCCTTCATCCACCCGGTAAATGTGTTCCTGGAGTGCCGGTGGCGGGAGCGGGCTACGGTGGGTGCAGCCGACAATACACCTGCTGTGACGGAGGCAACAAGGACTGACCTGGAAGACAATGGTTTGGCAATCTGAGCCTCAGCTGTACTAGGAGTGCACGGCTGGCCATCAACAAACCTCTGTGCTGGGCGCTCTGAGTGTGGAGGCGGCGGTCCCAGGATCTGGGGTGCAGTCCAGATGCTGCATCTCAGATTTCAGCTTATTGGACTCTGAGCAGGTCTTAGCCCAAACTGCTGTACTGGAGCTGGTGGTCATTGCCAAATGTAGTGGTCATTTAAAGTAAAAAATTAAAATGCTTCTTTTAGTTAAAGTTTCAATTTATTTCTCAACTCTTTTTTCACTGTGTTTCTCTTTTCCAGTTTTTATTTTCTGCTTGTTTTTACTCATTGTTTCATTTTCCGTGCTCTTTATTTTTTCTTCTCTTGCTTGCTATTATTTCTTTTTAGCTACCCAGCTTCTCTTCACACCTTATTCTTTTTTTTTTTTTTTAAATATACTCCTTTTTTAGGTAGAGCCTAGCTGCAGCGCTGATGCCTGCTCGCTCTTCGAGGCATGCTGGCTTCCGATTCATTATGAGGCTTGTTAGTCCCTCCTTGTTACCGCCTTGTCGCCATTTGTTACCACCCATGACGACTGAACCTTTTACTTGGCTTGTTACATGGTCTCCGTTTTAAGTCTGTGAGCACTATTTTGTTTTGTAACCAACCAATGGGGTCAATAGCTGCTGCTTCCTGCATTTGCAGACGCCCACACAGGACAATGGCGGGCGCTTTTTTTGTACGTCATTACTTTTTGGATGAATTGCATGCTGAGCGCGGCGCCCGCTTCAGGGACACAGCGCTCAGTTTCATTTTTTTTTTTAAACTACAATGTTTAGTGCGGCGCCCGTTTCAGGGACACCGTACTTTGTTTATTTTTTTTACTTTATTGGTAAGCGCGGCGCCCGCTTCATGGACACCACGTTCTGCATTTAAATTCCGCTGGGTTTGACCCTGAGGCAGGAAGAGTCTGTCTCGTGGCTGGAGTCTGCACCGTAATAGAGGTGAGCTTTGTTTCGATTTTTTGTTGTCGTTAAGTATATTGGTGAGCACGGTGCCTGCATCACAGACACCGTGCTCAGTTTCTTTATTTAATTTTTTAACTTTAAAACTGAGTGCGGCGCCCGCTGGAAGGACACCGTGCTCAGCGTTAAAGTTAAAAAAAAGGAAACCGAGCACGGTGTCCTTGAAGCGGCACCGCACTCAGTTTTGAACGTAAACATGCATTTGCAGTGCAATAGGTCTCGCATTTACGCGAGTTAAGATATTGACATTGTAAATGACAATGCCTTTTATTTATAAAAGGCATTGTCATTTACACTTAACCTTGCGTAAATGCGAGACCTATGGCATTGCAAATGCTTGTTCGTTTTTGTTTTGTTTCCCTCTCTTTCTTTCTTCCTCTTTATGCTTTATATTATGTACATTAGTCCTTTTTAAGTCGCGGCCTACCAGACAGCGTAGCTGTCTAGTTCGCTAATGACATCTTTGGGAGATTCAGAAACTTGACCTAGGAATGAATTCTGCCCACTGCTTATCATTGGCTTTGTGGTTTGTAACTCCCATTTTCTGGCTTTCTATTTGCTGGCTTTATTTCCTTTAGGCTGTCCAGCTTGAGTTTGTCCATTCCGTTGCTCAAACCTTGTGTACTGTGTTTTTCCATGAACTCGCTTTCTGGATACAAGCCTTGTTCTTATCTTGTCACATTTGCTGAGCATCCAAAGACAGGTCAAATGTGAAGCTCTCAGGGAACATGGCATTTGCTTTTCTTTCTGTGACTTCAAAGATCAAGAATGTATGTGACCATCCTGCTGATTATCCATCAATACACGAGGGAATGACATTTGCAGTCATTATCGTTTGTATGCATTAAAACCATATTTCGGTACAAATGTAATGGTCCTTTCAATTCAAAATGCGTTGTCTGTAATGGCATTGTGCTACCACACCAAACATAATCCACACTACACCACTCCACTCTATGCCCTTCCCCTCCGTGCTACGCCACTCCATTCTACACCTCTCTGCTCACATGCCATTCCAGTCTACCAGAACGTAGGAAAGTCTTTCTCCTACCTCGCAGCCAAGGCCTGAAACGACCTCCCTCTCCACCTCTGACAAACAGCTACACTGCTCCAGTTCAGGAAGGACCTCAAGACCCGGCTCTTTGGATGACCCGAGCACTCAATGAAGCCGCCCCTCTACCCCGGCACCCTGAGACCCTTGCGGGTGAGTAGCTGTGCTTCACCAACCCCTGATTTATTGAATCTATGCCCGCTAGTCCAAATCCCTTCCCCCACTCCACTCTAATGTATTCCACTCCACTCCAATGTACACCAATCTACCCCACTCCACTCTATTTCGCTACAGTCTAGCCCAATCTACTTCACTCCAACCTGCCCAGTCCACTCCACCGAATCTACCCCACCCCTCTTCAATCTCCCCCACTCCAATATATCCCACTTCAATCTACCGCACTGCAATCTACTCCACTCTAACCCAGTCTTCCATACCCCACTCAAATTTACTCCAATCCACTCCACTACTATCCAATCTACCCCACCCCAGCCTACCCCACTCAACTCCAATTTACTCCTTTTCGCTCCACTTTACCCCACTGCACTCAATCTAAGCTCTAATTCACCCCACTCCAAACTACCCTACTCCAATCATCCCTCTGTAGTCTACCACACCAGACACCAATCTACCGCCTTCAACTCAAATCTACCCGCTCCAATCCACTCCAAACTACCCCACTCCAATCCACTCTACCCAAGTCCACTCTATTCCACTCCTCTGTACCTCAGTCCAATTTACCCCACTCAATTCCAATTTAACCCACTCCACTCCAAACTCAACTGTAGTCTATCCAACTCCTACCCACTCTAATCTACCTGACTTCACTCCAATCTACCACAATCTGCCCCACTCCAAGTTTATCCCAATTCACCCCACTACGATCCAATCTACCCCAGCCTACCCCACTCAACTTCAATCTACTCCTCGTCACTCCACTCTACCTCATTGCAATCAATCTAAACCAGTCTACCCCACCACACTCCACTCTGATCTACCCTACTCCACTCTGCCACATTCCACTCTACCCAAATGTACCCCACTCCACTTTACTCCCGTCTACTCCACTACAATCTACCACACTCCACCCCAATCTAACCCACTCCACCTCAGTCCACCCCACTCCAAACGATCGCACCCTACCCCAATCTACCCCTCCTCAATCTACTCCTTAATCTACTCCTCCTCAATTTACTCCTCCCCAATCTACCCATATCTACTTCACTCCACTCCAATCTACTCCACTCCACTCTAATCTACCTAACTCTACCCCACTCCACCCCACCCCATTGCAATCTAATCAACTCCACTCTATCCCACCCCACTTCACTCTAATTCACCCCACTCCAAACTACCCTACTCCAATCATCCCTCTGTAATCTACCCCACTCCAATTTCTCCATTCCAATCTACCCTACTTCACTCCACCCTAATCTACCCCACTCCACTCCTCCCCAGTCTATCTCACTCCACTCCATTCTCAACTCCACTCCAAGTTATCCAACTTCACTCTACCCCACTCCACCCTCTCCAATCCACCCAAGACCCCCCTCCAATCTACCCCACTCTGCCCACTCCACTCTAATTTACTCCACTCCTATTATCCCATTCCTCTCCATTCTGCCCCACTCCTATCTACCCCGCACCAGTCTACCCCACTCCACTGTAATCTACCAACATTCTCCACTCCAATTCAATCTACCCCACTCCAATCTAAACCATTCCAATCTATCTCCATCTACTCTATTCCAATCTACTCCACTACAATCTACCCCACTCTATACCAATCTACCACACTCCACAACTCTATAGTCTTCCCTACCACACTCCAAACTACCCCACTCCATTTTATCGTACTGTAATCCACCCAATCTACCACACTCCAATATACATCACTCTAATTTACCCCAATCTATTCCACCCCACTCTACCCCAATTCATACTACTCTACCCCAATCACCACGCTAATCTACCCAACTCCTCCACTTCAATCTAACCCTCTCGACCCCACTCCAATCTACCCCACTCAGATAGGTGAGCTTATTGGTTTTGCCAATTTTTGTTATTTTAATTTCATGCCTCTAGTTCCATCTTTTTTCTTTTCTATGTTTCCTGTTTCCTTACTTCTCTCATTGCTCCTTTTTTCCCCATTATCTTTTGAAACAGTAAATATATGTAAATCCATATTTGTAAAGCGCGAACTACTCACCCTTATGGGTCTCAAGGCCCAGAGTCACACGGTGCTGAGCTGAGCTGCCGCTGGAGCCGGGAATCGAACCGAGAACCCTGTGCTCCGAAGTCAGCTTCCCTGGCCGCTGCACCACACCTCTCCACAGTACCCAATGGTTACTTGAAGTTGCTGGTTACTGCCTTTTACCACTGGTGTCTCAGGGCCTCGGGTGCATAAGTGAGCTACACACAAGCCCACTAGAAAAACGCAATTGTTTAGCATCTGCTTTAACTGCCTGAAAATTAATTTGCAGCACACTCAACCTAATTCGCTCTCTTTTGCATAGTTCTGCATATTTTTAACTCAAATGGGTCAAAAGTTATTTCAGACACTGTTCTCAAAGCAAAAGCTATTTCAAGGGGGCACTCAGACTTTCAAAGAAGCCCTAGCGTGTTTCATCTCTATGGTCTAATATGGATAATAAAAAGGGGTCACTGTGGCTTTCCTTGGAAATATCCCTATAGCTGCCATTTGTAACGCAGCTACATGGGCCACTCCACATGTTTACTAACTTGTATGAATGACCTAGCATTCCAACAAGCTAGAGGTGGTCGGGCTGTTCTAAGAACTTTGCATTCTCCTCCGGCTAGCCACTGCTTTCAAGAGCACTGCTTTACAGTCTATGCAGAGCAAGTTTATCTTCTGCCACACATGGTACGAACGCAATATGTTACTTACCCAGTAGCCATCTGTTCATAGTGTGTAGTGCTGTAGATTCACATGCGCCCACCTGCCTCGCCCGATGCCTTTAGTTATTGCATATGTACAATTCGTTTTGTATATAACTTCTTGCATGGCCGTCCGACTGTCCTTTCTATTGCTAGATCTCTATGCTCACCCGCTGCGAGAATAACAATATAATAATGGAGCCAGTGCTCATGCGCATTGCCAACTAAGGCAAGAGTCACTGCACTCATGACTGGAAAGACCTCTTTGAAGAAAAACAAGATGCTAACGTCCGAGTTCAGCGTTAGATTGCAGGAGAATGCAGAGCATGTGAATCTACAGCACTACACGCTACGAACAGATGCTTACAGTGTAAGTAACATATGTCTTTTGTGATGAAGTATGCAAATGCAGCAGTTCGGGGCACTGTGATGAGCACAGAAAGTTTATATTTATGCAGGAAAGGTTATGAACGCACAATCATGTATTTCCAGTGGCCACGTATAGAATATGAACACATGGTAAACCTCAACATGCAAACTTGTTTTAGAACATAACTAAGAAGTGCTGAAAAAATTAAGAATGTATGCGTGGGTTTGCTTTCTGTTTAGTGAATGTTGTACACATTTTCCACAATGTATTTTTTATTAGAGATTGAAAGACCAGTGTTAACAGAATGGTGTTCCTGTTCCTTTACGCCTGATAAGATTATTCGCTTTTGGTGAATGAACAGGATGTGCTGAACATACTTGTGTTAGAAAGAAGAAATACTTTATTGTATGTAGTTATTTAAGACCTTTGCAACAATGCAAAATAAGTATCATTGTTGTAAGTTTGTGATTCAAAATTAGCATTCTAACAATTTATATAAATTGTGTAGAATTATATAAAAATGTCAACTATTAATTAAATACCTCATGGTCGTAACAACATTCTAGGTACCGTTTTGCTGGCTCTTCAAAGCTCAATGGTCATTATGTTCACACTTTGCTTTTATTCATTAAAATTCACAATCACAAATTTGGTGTAAACAGCTCTAAAACAGATTTTTCATAATTTCTATCTCCAAGAACTAGCAGCTTTCCAGTTTTGTTTTTTTCCCATCACATCTCACCGAGTATAAAATCATAAAATAGCAGCTATTTATGTCCGCTTCTTAAAATGATAAGCTGAAGTGAGCCGTAGTCCTACTCAGCGTCGAAGGGACTGCTTTCAAGGACAAGTTGTACATAGAAACAAAGGTTATGTTATTATTTAAGATATATATATATATATATATATATATATATATATATATATATATATATATATATATATATATGATACCGCTAATAAGCACAGTTCTTAGTCTTTTTTCCTTTTTTTTTTAGATTTACTTGATTAATGGCATTATGAACTTTACTCCCCTACAAGCAAGGGGGATTGTGTAGAATTCCAATGAAAGACGCAGAAATCCAGATTGGGTTTCAAGAAGATGTAATCCACAAGGCACAGTACTGTCCAGAGTAGAGGCAGGAACACAATGAATATATTCCAGTTCTAAGTGGAATCACTGCCAACTACATGGCAGGTGCCAGGAGTGAATATAGACAAGATAATTAAAGGGAAAGGGACATAGGAGAAAACACAAGGAATATACAAGCGATGTAACACATTTCCCCCCTTAGGAAAAATTAAGAAGGAACATTTACCCATTTGGCTAGCCTCCTGATATTCCATACTTTGCCATCTTGAGTGACAACGCTGTTGCGATTGATCTAAACAATTTTGATGGGTCTTCCAAATTGAGTTTCACCTTTAGGTCTACTTATTCTGACCCAATCTCCGACAACAAATTGGGGTTGCTTCACTTTCATCCGAACATCATAATAGTGTTTACATCTCCCTTGTTTTTCTTTAACCCTAAGGGCCACATTCTCTCTGTTGACCACAGAATTATTAGCACTTCAACATTCTTTTTTTTAAACCACCATGGACACAACTTGGAGACAGGCTCCCTCCCTTTTAACAATTGGAAAGGAGAAACTTCGGTTGTGGAATGAGGGGTTATTCGGTACAGCCATAACTTCTCTCTCAACTTGTCCTTCCAGTGTGACCCAAAATTTCATGGCTACATAATGTCTTGTTTCAAAACTCTATTATATCTCTCTACTTGGCCATTTCCCTGAGGTTCATACAAAGCCGTGGTGACGTGACAAGTATAAAAAAACTCAAGGAAATCAGCCATTTCACGAAATTTCATCTGTACTCCATTGTCAGTGATAAGAACTTCTGGGTAACCTTCGTGGGGAAAAACGTCTTTGAAAACCAGAATAACTCAGAATTGGCATGCGGTACAAGCCTAACCTGTGGCCTTTGGAGTGATAGTCCACTATCACTAAGGCAAATCTACAAACTTGAGGTAAGAAATTAAAAGGACCAGCAATGACAAACCCGATCTTTTGCCACGGAAATTCAGGCCGTTCCACAGGAATAAGAGGAGCAGGATCACATCTCAACATCTTTTCACTATTTACACACTTGGAGCATTCTCTCACAACCCTGTCAACAAACCTGTCTAAACCAGGCCACCAAAAACAGATCTTATTAATCTCTTCATGGAAGACATTCCCAGGTGACTCATGAGCTACAGATATGTGATCACGAAGAGACAAAGGCGGAATGCATTTCCCTTGTCTCAATTGGAGATCTCCCTCAATAGCAAGTTCACTCGACATTTTTCAAAAAGGAAACAATTCCGCTGGGATTTCACATTTGAGGGCCCAACCTTTCGTGGTATAATCAAAGACTTTAAGAAGTACATCATCTCTTTCCATGGCACTCCTCCACATGGTTTCAGAAATAGAAGTAAATTTGCCGGACACCACTTCACAAATATTGGCAACAACCTCCTCATTGTCACTCATTTCATTCGAACCACATTGGCTTCTAGACAGACAATCAGCTGTAACGTTGACCTTCCCAGGGACATATTCTACTACAAAAGTGTATTCCTACAAGCGAGACATTAGTCTAGCTAGGTGGGCAGTAGCAGCACTGAGACCCCTTGCCCCCCCGGAAATAAAATAGACACTAAGGGCTTATGGTCCCTTCTCAAAATGAAACGTGCACCCCAAATATAGTTACGGAAATGTTCCACTGCCCACACGCAGGCTAACAATTCCCTTTCGATTACAGCATAACGCCTCTCTGTGAGATTAAGAGTACGGGAGGCAAATGCTACGTTCCATTCTTCTTTACCAGCCGGCTGAGATAAAACCCCTCCCAAACCATATAGACTCGCATCCACAGTGAGTATGCACATCTTATTCATGCAGTAAGGTTTTAACTGGGAGCAGCTGCCATCTCTCCCTTGATGCTATCAAAGGCCTTTTGTTGCTTTTCCACCCACACAAATTCAATTTTTTTTCTAGTGAGTTCTCTTAAGGGTTCAATTTTTGAGGCAAAGTTCATGATGAATTTGCTATAGTATTCACAGAGACCTGAAAAGGAAAGGAGTTTATCTTTAGAGTCAGGAGCTGGTGCCTTCACAATGGCATCAATGAGAGATCTTTTGGGCACAACACCCTCTTTTGACAAGGTGTGTCCTAAATATTCTACAGACTCTTGGTTCAGTTTACACTTGTTCTTTCTGAGGATCAAACCATTCTCCCTTAGAACTCCACAAACTCTTCTGAGATGATCAGTATGTACATTTTTATCACTTGAAAATATAAGAATGTCATCTTGGAAGCATTTTACGAATGATTGCATGTATTTGAAAAGATGACACATCGATCTCTGGAAGACTAAGGTCGCCGAAGCTAGCCCAAAGGGCATTAGTTGAAACTGAAATAGGCCTTTGGGTGTAATAAAGGCAGTCACATGGCGTGACTCATTGGCCAGTACTATTTGGTGGTATGCAGAGCGAAGATCGAGGGTAGAGAAGATAGTGGCACCTCCAAGCATGCTTACAACTTCTTTAATATTTGGCAACAGACGACAGTCAACCAGAATGTTAGCATTCAAAGCCCTGAGGTCAATGCATAATCTCAAAGATTTATCAGGCTTATGTACTAAGAAACCCATTCTGACGATTCCACTTCTTCTATCACACCTCCGTCCAACATTTCTTTCAAAGCATCTCCCAACTCTTCCCTTACATTAATGGGAACGTTTCTAAGTGTTTGCTTGATGGGAGACGCACCTTGTTTGAGTTTAATTAAATGAGTGAAACCCTTGAGTCTTCCTAATTTTCTGGAGAAACCTTCAGGAAACTCATCTTTAATCTGTTTAACATCAGTACTGTCTTCAACAATCAAAACCGATCCCTTGCTGCGAGGATTTATTATTATCCCTAGTCTCCACTGGTCCCTCCATCCTAACACGTTCACCCCCTTTTCCGCTACTTACAATTTTATGAAAGCAGTTCTCTCTTTAAAGGAAATATCAGAAGCAATATATCCCATGAGGTCGATGGTGGAACCTTCAAAACTCTGAGTGATAACATCAGAGGGACACAGATCATTAATAGACACAGAATTACTAACTTTTTGGATAAAATATCTTTCAATAACAATTGATCATGGGGAACCTGAGTCTGCCATGAGTTCCAGCTCTTCATTTAAGAATCGAACAATGCATTTCTGAGATTTCAAGACTTCACCCTCGAGTGCACTCAAGATTTAACCTTTTAGTGCACAAACATCTGTAATGGATACAACAATCCCATTTTCTTTGGAGGAATCATCATCTGTAATGCACGCACATCTCACAAACAAGACTTCATTATTTCTCGCGGGAAATATCTTCCCTTTGTTAATCACTCTCTTCTTATCATCCTTACAGGTCCTACTCTCCCACATTTGATACATTCCTTACCTATGGCGGAGCAAAATTAAAAGGATGCTATGTGGGTGGAACTCCCACATCTATAACACACTATATTTTTATCACTCTTCCTCCCCGGATGAGGAAATTTGTGAGTGGCACTCGCAGCACAAACATCATCTACTGTTTTGTCACCCTTAGAACTCACTTCCTCAATCATCTTCATCCATCTTTCAGACTGTTCAAAAGCCTTAGCAGTAGCAATAGTGTCAAGATAGTTAGGATTTCGTAAAACCCACAATTGTTCTTGTGTTTTTTTACTTTTAACATTAACAATTATTTGATCTCTGATCGTCTCGTCCGATATAATCCCAAAATTACACGAAACAAAAAGTGATCTAAGAGCAGTGAGGAAATCAAAGGATTCTGATTCCTTTTGTGAGCGTGTGTAGAACTTGTGTCTATTGAGTGCTCTACTGGTCGTGGGCTTACATCTAGTCTCCATACGTGTTGGCGCCTCATCAAAGGTAGTTAACTCACCTTGGACTACGGGTAGGATCCTGAACACAGCTTCACCTTCAGACCCCAAACAATAGAGAATATTTTTTTTCCTTTCATTCCCCATCATATCTCCATCGATGGCCTTCTTGTAGGTTAAAAACTCCTCCTTGCATCTAGACCAAGGAAATGGAGGATCGGCCATCATTTGTTAAAATTTGGCCGGATGGTCGAACTGCATGGCTAAACACCTCTATTCTTATGAACATACAATTATTTGGAAATAGTGAATAAATACACCAAATATATAAACACCAAGAAGACGCTAGTAGTAATAGGCAGATGAAGAAAGCAGAATAACACTGACCTCCAAAGTACAAATATAAATAGGACACACAACCGTTATGAGGCACTACAGGAGTGGGTGCATGGCCATGCAGGCAATGGAGTCAGACGTGCACTACTGAGGCTCCAGTACGGGCTCCCCTTACTAACTCAATAGATCCCCGCAAACCTGCTCCTGAGGCTACACACCATGCTGACCGACCCCCGCTGTGGCCGGGGAGGTGAAGAGCTGCCTGAGGCCGTGGCAGAGAGGCGATCCGCCGGCTGGGACTGAGAGGCGCAGCTGGTGTCCGGCCAGGACTCCCAGCCACTGCGTCCAGGAAATGCCGGCATCAGGCCCCTCCCACGGGACCGCGACGCCTGATACGATCACCGGAGCTGCTGCCCTGGCCGGTGACGAGCGCTGCGGGTGCTGGACCGCCCGAAAAGACCTTCATTATCCCCATCACACGAGCGCTGGCTCCCTGAAGCCAGCAGAGCCGACGCCGCTCGCACACACGCAGTGAAACAACATGGCGGCCATCGGCGGAGGAGACCAGCGGTGAGTCCCGCGGCCCCTGGGGAGCGCTCCATTGATCGCAGGGGCTGCTGCTAAGGCCCCGTGAGTTACCCGGCCCCACCTAACAACGGCCAGCAGCGCACCGACCCCACTCCACAACAGCCAGCAGCGCGCAGGACCCACGGATGTGAAGCCAGGGTTGCGGTCCATCAACCGGGAGGTGGGGAGACCCGGAATCACCACCGGCGTGAGGAACCCCTGAAGGACTGGGCCAAGAGGTTCCCACTACAGCGAAGTGCAGAACCCATGCAAAGGTACTGGAGGTGGCTGCCGTGTGGGCGCTCTCAGTGGGGGCTCGACTAAACCGCGACGCCCGGCTGCGACTCACACTCTCGCAGGAGCACCCCGGCCGCGCGGCCTGCTGACTAGGGGACCCCTTGCCACAGCTGCGAACACGGCACCGGCTGAACGGGTGCAAAATGGCAACAGGAGGGAGAGGCTGCCGAGGAGCCCGCTGGAGATACGAAGGGTGGGACTGACGGAGACGGGGAATTGGACTTGGAACTGTATCCTTACTAGATCGCCATCGCACCACCCCTGAGGCCCTTGGCCTTTCCCCCCTCTTCACAAGCGGCCACCTGTGACAAGGCCTGCGACTTTTGTTGAGCCATCGCTGTGTCTGGCCACACACACTCCCCTCTCAATCCTCTGCCTACCGCTTAGGAATTACGCCACATGGACGGCGTGTTACTCTCTCCCACCGACATCCACACGCACTGGGGGATACGCCGTTTCTTGCCCGGCAGCACCCCTATGTCCCACAGGGGCCGACCTCGGACAGGCGCTGGGGGCCCGGCATCTCAACCCTCTGACATGTGCGCAGTCTGACAAGATGGCTGCCGAAACCTCACCCAACCAAATGGCCAGCAAGCTGGATGCTGTCCTGGAGGCGGTGGAACAACTGGGGAAGACAATGGAACTGACACGCACCTCCCTCGAGAGTGAAATTGATAAGGTAGCCATTGACTTGAACCTCCTACATGCGGACCACCACAAGCTGGCAAACAGGACTACCGCAGTGGAAGTCACCATGCAGACGATTTCTCCGCAGGTGGCGGCAGGGGAAAAACGGCTCAATTACCTCATGGACCGAGTGAACTTCCTGGAACGCCGGGCCGAGGACGCTGAAGGTCGATCGAGGAGAAATAATATACACGAGGTGGGCCTTCCGGAGGAAGTGGAGGGCAGAGATGCTGTGACGTACACCGAAGTCTGGTTGAGATACATACTACCGAAGGGATCGCTCTCTTCACACTTGGTCGTTGAGCGGGCGCACAGAGGGCCGGCTAAACGCCCTCCCCCGAGTGCGAATCCATGACCGTTCCTACTGAAGGTGATGAACTACAGAGACAAGGATGCGATTTTCCAGGAAACTGGTAGTCGTTCAAGTGGAAAATCAAAATATAATGTTCTTTCATGATTGTGGCGGTCCAGCGGTGAAGCGCTGCCTACGGCAGCAGGATTTCAAATACTCCCTGCTCTTCCCGGCACGTCTGCGGGTGGTAGCTGATGGCAAGACTCATTTCTTTGACACTGCTGAGACTGCCAGTGACTGGCTGGGTACAAGGACTTTCCACGGTGGGTGCTCACTCGTCGACGGCAATGTTTGTCGATAGCCAGCAAGGGCCTAACCGCAGGCGTGGAACGAACAGACGGCGCACGAACAACCCATCATCCCAAGGACTAGGACCAGACCCGGACCATATGATACAGAATCAACGCAGTGCCCTCTAGGCAGTGGTGGAGATCAGTGGAACTTCAGGTGAACTTACAAGGCATCGGGTGATGCTCCAGAGGTCACCCCTCAGACGGCAGATGGCATAATATAACCCTTTTGGACATTTCCTATAGCAATGACTCTGAACACGAACCAAAGGGCATGCAAGTATTTCGGGGCTACGGTCTCACACCTTTCCGCTTTTGTTGATTCATGTTTGCACTGATAAGGGATTTACAATAAGTGGGTGGGAATGCACAGAAATATGCGGCTCTGGGTGCTTACCCTCTGGGCCCCAGACCCCGGAAGTCACTATGCATAATATAACCTTGCTCCATATAAAGTCATACTAGCCCAGCAGATTGTAAGCATGGCGGGACTGGGGAGCCCTCCTCATAGGGTGTTTCAGAACTTGCGGTAGCTTTCTACCCGCGTGAGGAACACCCCTTTCTTTTTTTGGATGTAATGTCGATTTTTCGTACTGTTTGGATGACTGCATGTTGCATTCTTGCCCTTAAGGCATTATATGTTTTAGTACATTGTTGGGTTTTTGTCAGCCATGCCCCAGACCGCTACATCTCCTGCACCACACATCCACTAGGCCCGAGATTGTTACTTCTTCCTGGCCTAAGTTCCGCATCCTGGAATGCCCCCAGGCACGTCCGGGCCGCACATAGCCACCCCTACACAACATTATGGCCCCCACCACGATAAGCACATAAAAAATGTGAGGCAGACATAGACCCTCTTGCAAATACCTCATCTATTCATATCTGAAATGACACCACGTACAAATTTCTCTTCTTCAGGAGACTCGTGTCAGGCACTGAGGTAGGCCACTTGCGCAGGAGATGGAGGGGACAGCTTTATGCCACGGGGTACTCTGCATACGCCAGGGAGACATTATTATGGGTACGACCGGGCACTCCATTCCATATCGATGACTCTATCATTGACCCGGGGGGCCGATATGTCCTTGTTAAGGGTAGGTTGGATGCACAGCAAGTAATCATTGCTTCAATCTACGCTCCTAATGTAGACCAGGCCACTTTTTTAAATATCTTGTCGACACGACTAGCTGCTTGGCACGGAATCCCGATGATCCTGGGAGGGGGGGATTATAACTGCATCTTGGATGCTTTTCTAGACTGTTCCTTTCCTCCTCTGCCTGGGGCTCCCACGACCGCTACCATGAAGGCGTTGAAAGCATGGGCGGCCCAATGGCACTTGACAGACGTGTGGAGGCATAGGAACCCACAGGTCAGAGTGTACTCTTTCTACTCTGGAGCTCACTCTGACCACAACCCGCACCCCTTACAACTCGACTGGAATAGTGATATGCCCCCCATACCAATGTGGCGCCTTCAACCGGACACGTTACTAGATGGGACATTTATGGACACACTAGGCTTGGCCGTTACACAATATTTTGAAGATAATGTGGGTACCGCCTCATCCCTGCTGGTATAATGGGACGCTTTTAAGATAGTGACTAGGGGACACTGTCTGAGAACGCAAGCTGACATGCGATGACAGCTTGAAAAAGACCTCACAGTTCTGGAGGGCAAGCTGGCATCTCGGGAAGGCAGGGCAGCTGAGGACACGAACGGGCCACTTGCGCGTAGCCAAAGGAAACACTGCGTTGTTGGAAAGGCTTAGGTGCCTGAATTATGCGGCACACTCAGCACGCACCACTCTGGGGATAAGGCTGGCAAGCTTTTAGCATGGCTGATTAGGCAAGAAGGCACTTCCTCACCCGTCACCTTGCTTTGCTCCGCACAGAACACCATGCTATACTCCCAACAGGACATTCGCCGAGCATTTGTATCCCATTATACCGCTTTATACAAGTCACACATAACAGCCACATCTGAGGACATAGGTCAATACTTAGCAGACATTACCCTACCACAAATCACACCCGAGCAAAGAGACGAACTAGAAGAGCCCCTAGTCCTAGAGGAAGTCTGGGCGGGTATACGCTCACTGCCGTCGGGGAAAGCTCCTGACCCAGACAGCCTACCGGCGGAGTTCTACAAAGCCTCTGCGGATACCCTGGCACCACAATTATTAAAAGTGTACAGCACTGCGCTGACTGACTTCACGCTCTCTGATTCCCAACATGAGGCACTGCTAGTCTCTTTCCCCAAACCTGACAGAAACCCGGAACATTGGGTTCGTACAGACGGCTGGCACTACTCAATACGGATTATAAGATCCTGGCATCTATTATAGCGGCCCGCCTAGCTCCACTGGTCCGGACCTTGGAACATGTCGATCAAAATGGCTTTATCCCCACCCGTAGCACGGCTTTAAACATTCGGATACTTTTCAGGGTCCAACGTTAGACAACTGACATATGGCATAGACCTGGCTGCTTAGTACTAGATCTCGAAAAGGCCTTCGACTCCCTCAAGTGGCCTTATTTATTCAAAGTGTTACGGGGATACAGCCTGGGCGACTCCTTCCTGCAAATGGTCCAATTGTTATATATGCAGCCGTCAGTTGGGGTACGGACAGGCCGACTGATTTCGGACAGTGTTCGGGGCACAGTGGCACCAGACAGGGCTGCCCTGTGTCACCTCTCCTTTTTTCGCTAGCCAAGAAGCCACTGGCGTTGCGACTCCACAGGGAAGGGGCAGATTGGGGCATCCAACTGGGAGATAATCTGCACGCAGTTTCCCTATACACAGACGATCTGAAACTGTACCTACAAGACCTACACAATATTCCAGCCACCATCGCGGAGACCCTTTGCGGATGTCTCGGGCCTAAGAGTGAATTGTGCTAAGTCGGGATTATACCCCTTCCAGGACGGTACCCCCGACCCCATTGTCCACATGAATGGCTCCCCTCTCCGTTGGCACCCGTCCACATTTCGTTACCTCGGCATCTTTATCTACAGGGACCCTACTGACATCCTAGAGGGTAACCTTACTAGGGCAATATCCGCTATTAAGGCTCAGATGCAATTCTGGAAGGTTCTCAAATTGAACTTAATGGGCAGAGTGGCACTCACCAAGATGGTGGTGTTACTGAAACTCCTATCCTACTTTGCTGATCTCCCGGTTTATGTCCCAGTGTCGACCTTCAGAGAGCTTGAGCCACTACTCTGCATCTCATCTGGAATAAGGTTCGACCCCGGATGGCGCTCCCGAAACTTTACGCTCCCACTGATAGAGGTGGGTTGGCAGTCCCCAACCTGGAGTTATACTATCCAGCGGCACAGTTGCAGTGGGTGACAAAGTGGTTGGTGGGAGTTAATCTAGAGGACATAGCTACTACGCAACCCCCATGGTCTCAAATACAGATCAACCACCTGTTTCATCCCATTGCTAGGCCTCTAAGCCCAACACAAGCATGTCTTGCCCTGGCATATCGCTGTTATAAAAGGAGTCTATACCTAACTAGGAACGCGACCCCTTAGGCCCCATCAATCCCACTCTCTCTTGGGGATGTCAAGGGGTGGGACGACCGTGTCCGGACGGATGCTGGCATCCTGGCACGCAGCGGAGTTACACACCCTTGGCGACCTTTACGCCGAGGGTGCTCTAATATCATTTGAAAGTCTGGCAGACTATGTGGGTCTACCCGCCGGCCAATTTCTACTGTATACCTCTGTCCTGTGATCACTCAGTACAGCGTGGGGCGATGTCAGGAGCGAACCCGAAACGCACTTACTACTACAGTACCTGCACGTCATGGGTAATGGGTCCCATATCGTTCACTGGCTGGCGGAAGCAATGCTAACGCACACTACACAACTGCTGACACAACTTCGGACGAAGTGGGAGGCGGAAAGAGGCACTCCTTGGACAGACAGCGAATGGGCTCGGATATTAGCCACTCCCACAAACGTACCACGAAATGCAAGATTCAGGCTTATACAAACATACATAGTACACAGGGCATACCTTTCCCCTGATAAAATAAACACGTACTTTCACACAACTACATCACCATGTCCCCGCTGCTGACGAGAAAATGCGGACCTGCTACATATGCTGTGGCTCTGCGCTTCTGTACAAGAATATTGGAGGTAGGTCACCTAGGCGCTAATGACAAGTACCGAGAGTGCGCTACCGCAGACGTGGGAGGCATGCATACTGGGCATGTACCCCAGACCCAAGACACACAAAGTCACCTCTAGATTTATTGATCTGGGTCTAATAGTAGCTAAGAGACTAATCACTAAGCGTTGGAAATGCGCCGACTCACCCGTAGTGACTGGGTGGCGGAACTCTCTTTTAGTATGGGCCCAAGCGGAGAGCACAACACTACACAGGGAGGAGGTGGCGGGCCTTCGCTAGTACCCCATAGCTCAGCACTGGGACACCATTATGTCGAGTCTGATGGGTGCGGGTGGGGACAGGGGCTGCGACTCCTCACAGGAGGCTGAAGGACCTAGAGGGGAGGACCAGGAAACTGTGGTTATCCAGGAGTGATTTACTGGGCACACGTAGCCCAGACGTTCATACAGACACTTTTGACGATCATTCTAGCGGGAGGCTCCACTGGCTTGGGGTGGTTACATAGGAGGAGCAATTGCTGTTCACACTTTAGTAGGGATGACTTTTCCCTCTTTAATTTATTTCTTTCTTTCTTCTATTTTCTCTTTGAATGTTTTGTTTTATGGTTAAAATTATGCTAATTATTAATCATATCTGACTTTGCAGTAATTTAACGCTTGTTTGCGAATCTATGTGGTCAAGGACAGGTGTGGCTGAGACGGGTGCTCCAGTTCTACTCTGTGCAGGCATTGATACGTGCTCACTGGGACCTCCGTTGGTATTAACACGATCTCTATGATACGATCCTGACCGCAGGAACATTAGACGTGATAGAGACAATGACTGTACCGGGCAATGTAATTGACGCATCCTAATGCCGGCATTGCATGCCTGTCACATGTATCACAAGTCCATATGCAACGACTCCTCTTCTACCCCCTCACCCCCCCTTTTCTATTTTGTCTCAATGTCGTTCGTAAACTGCCTATATTATAAAAGCAAATAAAGATATATATATTTTTTTAAATGAGGCACTATAGGACGAATTGTCGTAAATGTGGAAATTAATGAATTAAGGAAAATATTTTATATAATCTTTATAGCCGTGCACATCGGCGCGATATGCAAAATTTTTCATTTACGTACCGTTAAAATCCTTGATAGCTATGCACATTTGCATGACATGTAAATATCCTTTGGGAGATTAAGGGGGGAGAGGGGGGCAAGCCGACACCAAACCACTTTATTGTGTGTGAAAAAGGCCGCTTTATTGAAACAGGTGCATATCACAATTTAACTCCTTGGCCACTGCCTTACAAAACTAACGCCTCGCTATACAATAACCTCCTGACCCCTTGTGTTTTCCCCCCACCCCTACGATCCCCACATCATTTCCCCCATCCCCCAAAAATACAACATAACATTCCATAACCAACATATAACCCAATCCTATACCATGTAACCTTTCCCAACTCCCAAACTCCCCTGACCGTAACCCCTACCTGCCTTTAGTGCAACTGTAACTAACCAACCTCTAATCTAAACTTATCCAACCTGTCTACCCTTTACCTGTCCCTGGACCCACATTACCAAACCTCTAACAACAAACTCTAGCCAATCCCGGCCAACTGTCAACCACCCCGCTTGCACCTGCTCCAAGCGACAATACATCCAACAGCCCCTATGTACCTGTTCCAACAAATGCTGCCCCAAACCCGCAAAAGTGCAATCCCAAAACCCCTTGAACCAGCCCCCTAAACCCCTCTAACCATAGGGAGGGAGGGTGGGAAAAAACTTTAAGCTAGCGCACCCAGCCACCAGGTCACCAAGCCTAAAATGGTGGCTGGGGAAGCGCGCGTTTTGCATATATACTCCTTGGGCTACTATGCCTGGATTTGGGCTACATTTGGGCTATCCCTCAAATGTAGCCCAATTACTACAAAATGGCCGTTCGGCCACGCCCCCCTCTCCCCCCTCCCAACCTGCCCGGGTGGCAGACCTCGCGGTGCTCGGCTGCCCCCTAGGCTCCCATTGGGAGATTAAGGGGGGAGAGGGGGGCAAGCCGACACCAAACCACTTTATTGTGTGTGAAAAAGGCCGCTTTATTGAAACAGGTGCATATCACAATTTAACTCCTTGGCCACTGCCTTACAAAACTAACGCCTCGCTATACAATAACCTCCTGACCCCTTGTGTTTTCCCCCCACCCCTACGATCCCCACATCATTTCCCCCATCCCCCCAAAATACAACAAAACATTCCATAACCAACATATAACCCAATCCTATACCATGTAACCTTTCCAAAGTCCCAAACTCCCCTGACCGTAACCCCTACCTGCCTTTAGTGCAACTGTAACTAACCAACCTCTAATCTAAACTTATCCAACCTGTCTACCCTTTACCTGTCCCTGGACCCACATTACCAAACCTCTAACAACAAACTAGCCAATCCCGGCCAACTGTCAACCACCCCGCCACCCAGGAAAAGGGGGGAAGTGTCGGCGACTGCGCCTCTTCCTCCCCTTTTTCTGCCCCCCCCACGCGCTGCGACCCCGCATGACCTAACGCCTATAAACTCCCAACAGACGCGCCAACACCTCTCTCAACTCCAAAAGGTACAGGTCCATTCCCATCCTGGACAAGTGCACCCCATCATCCCTGAACATCTCCCGCGCATCGTATCGAATGTCCCCGTGTGCCACGCGGTCAATCCCCAAATGCCGACAAAACCTCACCATCTCTGTATTAAGCTTTCGCCGCGCCTTATCCACCGCACCTGGGTTCACCGCCCCCCTCCAACTCCTCCGGGGGACAAATTCCGTCCACACAATGGAACAACCCGCCCATCTCTCTTTAATCAAAGCCAGGTCCTTCTTCATTGCCCGCATTAGTGCCAAACCTGTCTCCCTTACCATGTCGTTCTCCCCCAAATGAAGAACCAATACATCTGGGCACCGACCCGCCCTTAAGATCCCGTTCAACACCGGCACCAGTTCCTTCCAACGCATCGCCCCCCTACCCCTCCACCCCACAGAGAACACATCTTTATTAAAACCCAACTGTTCCCCAAAATAGCTCTCCTGCGCCTGTAATTGGGCCCTCCTCACGAACGAGTGCCCCACAATCCAGATAGACATTTCTCGGGCCAGGGGTCCCATAACCGAACCTGAAAAGAAAAACAAGAATGAAAACCTATCCACACCCTCTGAAAAGCTCCGCTGTACTGTGTGAAGTCCCCCTTTTGCCTGTTTTTTTTTTTTTATTTATTTTTTTTTATTTACAGTGTCGCCCCACCCCCCGGCTCGCTGCGCACATAACGCTGGTAGCAATTCGAAGACCACCTTCCCAACTTCATGATTTCTTCCCTGTCCCAACCCCTCGCATGCGCCTCCGACGCTGCCCCAATGCGAAAAGAGTGCGTGCCAAAACCCTTTTCTTCGACCCCCAGATTCCTAAGTGCTTTCCTCAATACTGCCAGCAATTGTGAAGCTTTAACGCCTCGCCCCTGCTGATGGGAGAAGACCAGCCCCCCCAGACCCCCAGCGCACGCCCTCCACCGCATACCCCAGCGGAATGGACACACCCTCGGGGTTCGCCCTTTCCTCAACGTAACCCACTTCCCCCGGCTCTTCTGGTCTGTCTTTGCCTTTCGCAGCCAAATGCTCACTACCCGTTCCCCAAATGATACCTCATCCCAGGTCAAACCCCGTTCCCCTTTCGACCCCAACAGCTCTGACACCCGAAACGTCCCAAAAAACATCCAAGACATGAGCGTGGCGAACAGCAAGGCCTCCCCACTGTCCCAGCACACCGCTGGCAGAACCCCCATCACCCTACCTAAGAGCTCTCAGGACAGAGGCCTCCGCACCCTGGCCACTCTCCCACATTCCCGCGCCCAGCCTTCCAAAATCCGCACCCCCAGTTCCCCCGCGGATGGCGCATAACCCCACAACAGTTTGCCGATGAACGCAACCCCCGCCAACTTGCCCACTATAGTCACCCTCGTCAAACCCCTCTCCACCAAATCCAGAATAAATTGCACAACGTCCTCCCGTCTCTCCACCTCGGAAGCCCGCCATCTCGCCCCTGCGCGAACAAACTCTTCCCATGCCGCCCTGTATGCTAGTTTCGTTGACCGTGCCAATGAACCTAGAACCAATTGTAGCATCCGGTATTGCCTACTTCCCAGAGTTGGTTCGGCATCCTGGTCGGGTTCACGTCCGCGTCCTTGGCGAGCCCACGGAATCTCCCCCACTGTGAACGAGACAAGGCATCCGCAATGTCATTGTCCACTCCTGGCACATGCACCGCGCGAAACGCAATATCATGCCTCAAACACCCCAGCACAAAAACCCGCAACAGCTTAAGCACCTGCGCATCCCGCGCCGACTGCCTGTTCACCACCTGGACCACTGCCATGTTGTCGATCCTGAACGTGACTTTTTTGTGGGCCAGCAAAACCCCCCACAGTGTGACTGCCACCACTAAGGGAAAGAATTCCAAAAACGCGATGCTCCTGCCTCCCTCTAACCAGTCCTCGGGCCAGGGCTCCGCACACCATCTCCCCTGCCAATACAGACCAAATCCCTTGCTCCCCGCTGCATCCGAGAAAATCTGTACGTCCCATACCATGTCCACTTCCCTCATCAAAGGCACCCCATTGAACTGGTGCAGGAAAAACTGCCACATGCGCAAGTCCTCTCTCACCCCTGCTGACAACCTCACATGATGGTGCGGAGGCCTCTGCCCCTCCAGTGCGCGCCCCAGTCGCCTACAGAAAGTCCGCCCTACTCTGACCACCCTACAAGCAAAATTGAGATGTCCCAGCAACACCTGTATGTCCCTGACCGTCACCTTCTGTCGTGCCAACACACTGGTCAGCAAGCTCAACATGTTTTGCTTCTTTTCTTCCGGGAGGCGCGCCTCCATGCGGACCGAATCCAATTCAATACCAAGGAAGGCCAGTGCCGTACTGGGGCCCTGCGTTTTTTCCGGGGCCAGCGGCACGCCCATGTCCCCCATGATCTCATGGAAGCTGTCCAGACCCTGCTGGCAGTCCGCGGAGTCTGAGGTGCCGACAAAGAAGAAGTCATCCAAGTAATGTGTCACACCTTGGTGACCCGTTCGTTCCGTAAACAACCATTGTAGGAACGTGCTGAAACATTCGAAAAGTGCGCAGGACATGGAGCAGCCCATCGGCAATGCCTTGTCCACATACCAGTGACCGCCGAATTGTATGCCTAACAGATCCCAGTCATCTGGATGCACTGGCAGCAACCGGAAAGCTGACTTGATGTCGCACTTTGCCATCTGTGCAGTTGCGCCCGCGGACACCACCAGTGCCATGGCCACGTCAACCGATGAATAGGACACCGTGGCCGCGCTGTCCGCAATAAAGTCATTGACCGACCCACCTTCTGGCCATGACAAATGCTGAATAAGGCGAAACTGGCCCACCTCCTTTTTAGGTACCACACCAATGGGTGACACAATCAGATTGGCCAAAGGCCACTCGCGAAAGGGTCCCGCCATGCGGCCCTCCTGTACCTCCTTGTCTAGTTTTCCCTGTACCACCTGTGGATGCTCCCTCGCTGATCGCAAATTGTCTGCCCATCTCCGGACCCTCGGCCCCTCGTACCCCAACCTGAACCCCTCTTGAAACCCCAATCTCAGTGTTTCCGCCGCCGCCCTGTCTGGATAAGCCCCCAGCGCCCCCACCAACTGCTCTACCCTAACCGGAGTACGAGCCCTTTGCCCCAGTCCCCCTCGCCCCCCTCCCTCCTCCTCCCTGCTGTGACTGCTGCTGGGCTCCAGCCTTAGGGGCTGCCCGCTCTGGCCCGGACCTTGCGTCCCCCAACACTTGACCAGCGGATGTCGCTTGCCGCAGCCCGAGCATTCGTGCCGAAACTTACAATACTCTCTCGTGCATAGGCCTTTGTTAAAGTCCCAGCAAGCCCCTTTGTCTCCTGTCGTCCCTCTGCCAGCTCCCCCCACCCCCCCGCGGGTGGGACCCCCTCGAAAGGGCTGGTACACAAGCGGCAGCCCGCTGGCCGTAAATATAGTCTTCCCCGACCCAGCCAGGCCCATGGTATGCTGCCACAAATCCGTATCCAACTCTCCCCATTTTGCCTCCGCATCCCATGCCATGCGCGCCCGGAATTCCTCATCATACTGAGCCCAGGCATATCCACCCCCCGTAATCTGTGCCTTCCTAATGACGTCCATGTATTTAAACATGGCCACTGACCTCTCCGGAAACTTCTCGCAATACACGCTGGCATATATCAGAAAAGCCGCTGTCCAGTTTTCTATTGTCAGCGGCACCTTAGGCCTTTTTGCGAGCTCAAATTCCTCTTCCTTAGAACCCTCTTTCGCCCTGACCTCTCTGTGCAGGAGTTTGAGTATCTCCACATACTCCCCTTTCCAGATCCGTTCCTTCGTTGCCAACATCAAGTGCGCCCCCAAGGGCTTGGTCACTCCCATATATGGTAACCGTTTTACCTTCAATTCCTTACTTTCCAGTTTTGTCTCCTCTGCCTTTGCGTCCCCTGTCCCCTTCTCGCTTGTCCCCTCCTTCTTGGTCTGCCCGCTGTCACCCTGCCCTACTCCGTCCGTGCCCACAGCCACATCAACCACATACGTACCTTTGCGCAATCTTTCCCCTACCCCCCCCCCTCCACCCCCGCCCCCCCCCACACCTCTCGACACCATCCTTGGCCGCCCGAGCAAATGTGCATTACCTGGCGCCAATGTCTCCGTCCGTCGCTCCTCCCGACGTCCAGTCCTGGGAGCCGAGCTGCTTTCCCACCTCGATGTCCGACCCGTGGGCTGCGCCTGGCGTCGTGACACCTGTAAGAAACTAGCCACAACATTACTCGGCCCCCCATCCCTACCGTCTCCCACCTCACGCAACTCTCCTTCCTCCATACTCTCCTCCTCATAGTCCAATTCCTCCTGTCCTGCACCCCCAGCGCTCCCTGCTGGACCTGCCACCTGCTGCTTAGGAAAACAAACAACATTCCTATCGGTGTTCCTCCGTCGCTGCCCCCCGGGGCGCTGTAACCCCGTGGGTGTTGGGGCTGGCGAGCCCGTCTCGGGCCTACTTGTGCCAGCCGCGTCGGGATCCCTCGCAGGTATTGGGCACGCCGCCCGAGGCTCCACCCTCCCTTCTCCTTGGCGTCGCCAGGCCGCTCCCAGCCCTGCCAAGTCCGGTACCCCGCGCTGTTCCCGCTGCCGCTCCGCTACCTGCAAGGGAAAGGAATGGTCTGGTGTGCTGGGCCTACCTACTTTCCTCCTGCCATCCCATCCCCGCTTGCCAGCCCCCGACGACTCCGCGACCCACGCCTTACCCACCGCGCTCAAATCCGCCACTTCGTCGTCCTCCCCCTCGCCGTCGTCCCCGTCGCTCCACTCCCCCTGCCCGCTCCACCCTACCCCGCGCCCGCTCGACCCCACCCCGACCGTGCCACCCCCCCTCCGTCGTCGCGCCCCGCCACACCCCTGTCCCCTCCTCTCCTCTCCCATGCACCCGCGTCACACCCCCCCCGCCCCTCCCCGGCTCCCCCCCAGCCGCCTCATGGCCCGACGCGATCGCCACCCCACTGAAGGCCGCGCTCCCCCCCCCTCCCCTGACCCCCCACCGTCTGGCTAACCAGCCTATCCACGCCTCCAATATCCAGATTTGGGCTACATTTGGGCTATCCCTCAAATGTAGCCCAATTACTACAAAATGGCCGTTCGGCCACGCCCCCCTCTCCCCCCTCCCAACCTGCCCGGGCGGCAGACCTCGCGGTGCTCGGCTGCCCCCCAGGCTCCCATAATGATACACAGTCGTGTGCATCGACGTATATTTGAGTTTCCCTTTGAAAAGAACTTTGGGGCAGATTTACAAGCCCCTTGCGCCACTTTTGCGTCACTTTTAACATGGGAAAAGTGACGCAAAAGTGGCGCAAGGGGCTTGTAAATCTGCCCCTTTGTGCGCAGTCGTGCGCATCGACGTAGAGTTGAAACTAGGCAAGTCAAAAATCAAAATGGCGGCATGCAACGCAACAGTACGTTGCGTGACATAGTGATGCGGCGTCGTGGGGGAGTTAGTCTAGGAGCAAGACTTGTACGCATGTGCTTGGACGTGCCATGTTCTTCTCGGGTAGCCAGGCGTTGCTGTCTGCATGGATAGCTTGACGTGCTAGATTGCGAAGAAGGTAGAACGTGCAGGAAGTCCCTCAGCTGGACGTTCTTCTCCACCACATGTCGAACGTGGAATCTTCCTCCCTCCTCCTTGCTCGCATTCAGCAGTTACCAATTTGAAAGATGCGGTGAGCCAAAATTAGCATAAAATACAGAAATATTTATATTTTCAAAGCAGTAGCAAATCCAGAAGTGGGAAAACAACGTTGGTGGATAGTAAAAGAAAACGAATCCATATATACAGACAAAGAGCAGACATTCCAATGTAGTAAGCCAGCAATAGAGTCCAAAGTTGTAAATAATCCCAAAGTAGTAATAGTACCGCTTCTGTGCCTGGAAAAGTAGCAGGTACTGTTGAAAAACTCGTCGCCAGTTTAGAATTCCAATGAAAGAGGCAGAAATCCAGATTAGGTATCAAGAATATTTAATCCAGAAGGTACAGTACTGTCCTGAGTAGAGGCAGGAACACAATGAATATATTCCAGTTCTAAGTGGAATCACTGCCAACTACATGGCAGGTGCCAGGATTGAATATACACACGATAATTAGAGGGAAAGGGACATTGGAGAAAACACAAGGAATATACCATCGATGTAACACATTTCCTCCCTTAGGAAAAATTAAGAAGTAACATTTACCCATTTGGCTAGCCTCCTGATATTCCATACTTTGCCATCTTGAGTGACAACGCTGTTGCGATTGATCTAAACAGTTTTGATGGGTCTTTCAAATTTAGTTTCACCTTTAAGTAGGACACCTGGTCTACGTATTCTGACCCAATCTCCGACAACAAATTGGGGTTGCTTCACTTTCATCTGAACATCATAATAGTGTTTGCATCTCTCTTGTTTTTCTTTAACCCTAAGGGCCAAATTCTCTCTGTTGACCACAGAATTATTAGCACTTCAACAGTTTATTTTAAACCACCATGGACACAACTTGGAGACAGGCTCCCTCCCTTTTAACAATTGGAAAGGAGAACCTTCGGTTGTGAAATGAGGGGTTATTTGGTACAGCCATAACTTCTCTCTCAACTTGTCCTTCCAGTGTGACCCAAAATGTCATACCCACATAATGTCTTGTTTCAAAACTCTATTATATCTCTCTACTTGGCCATTTCCCTGAGTTTCGTACAATGCCATGGTGAAGTGACAAATATTAAAAAACTCGAGGAAATCAGCCATTTTGCGAGATTTCATCTGTACTCCATTGTCAGTGATAAGAACTTCTGGGTAATCTTCGCGGGGGAAAACTTCTTTGAAAAACACAATAACTCTCAGAATTGGCGTGCGGTACAAGCCTAACCTGTGGCCTTTGGAGTGATAATCCACTATCACAAATCTACAAACTTGAGGTAAGAAATTAAAAGGACCAGCAATGACAAACCCGATCTTTTGCCACGGAAATTCAGGCCGTTCCACAGGAATAAGAGGAGCAGGATCACATCTCAACATCTTTTCACTATTTACACACTTGGAGCATTCTCTCACAACCCTGTCAACAAACCTGTCTAAACCAGGCCACCAAAAACAGATCTTATTAATCTCTTCATGGAAGACATTCGCAGGTGACTCATGAGCTACAGATATTATGTGATCACCAAGAGACAAAGGCGGAATGCATTTCCCTTGTCTCAATTGGAGATCTCCCTCAATAACAAGTTCACTCGACATTTTTCAAAAAGGAAACAATTCCGCTGAGATTTCACTTTTGGGGGGCCAACCTTTCGTGGTATAATCAAAGACTTTAAGAAGTACATCATCTCTTTCCATGGCACTCCTCCACATGGTTTCAGAAATAGAAGTAAATTTGCCGGACACCACTTCACAAATATTAGCAACAACCTCCTCATCGTCACTCATTTTATTCGAACCACATTGGCTTCTAGACAGACAATCAGCTGTAATGTTGACCTTCCCAGGGACATATTCTACTACAAAAGTGTATTCCTGTAAGCGAGACATTAGTCTAGCTATGCGGGCAGTAGCACTGAGACCTCCCCCCCCGGAGATAAAATTGACACTAAAGGCTTATGGTCCATTCTCAAAATGAAACGTGCACCCCAAATATAGTTACGGAAATGTTCCACTGCCCACACGCAGGCTAACAATTCCCTGTCAATAACAGCATAATGCCTCTCTGTGAGATGAAGAGTACGGGAGGCAAATGCTACGTTCCATTCTTCTTTACCAGCACGCTGAGATAAAACCCCTCCCAAACCATATAGACTAGCATCCACAGTGAGTATGCACATCTTATTCACGCAGAATAGTTTTAACTGGGAGCAGCTGCCATCTCTCCCTTGATGCTATCAAAGGCCTTTTGTTGCTTTTCCCCCCACACAAATTCAACATTTTTTCTAGTGAGTTCTCTTAAGGGTTCAATTTTTGAGGCAAAGTTCATGATGAATTTGCTATAGTATTCACAGAGACCTGAAAAGGAAAGGCGTTTATCTTTAGAGTCCGGAGCTGGTGCCTTCAAGATGGCATCAATGAGAGATCTTTTGGACACAACACCCTCTTTTGACAAGGTGTGTCCTAAATATTCTACAGACTCTTGGTTCAGTTTACACTTGTTCTTTCTGAGGGTCAAACCATTCTCCTTTAGAACTCCACAAACTCTTCTGCAATGATCAGTATGTACATTTTTATCACTTGAAAATATAAGAATGTCATCTTGGAAGCATTTTACGAATGATTGCATGTATTTGAAAAGATGACATACCGATCTATGGAAGACTGAGGCCGCCGAAGCTAGCCCAAAGGGCATTCTTTTGAACTGAAATAGGCCTTGGGTTGTAATAAAGGCAGTCACATGGCGTGACTCCTTGGCTAGTACTATTTGGTGGTATTCAAAGCGAAAATCGAGGGTAGAGAAGATAGTGGCACCTCCAAGCATGCTTACAACTTCGTTAATATTTGGCAATGGATGACAGTCAAACAGAATGTTGGCATTCAAAGCCCCGAGGTCAATGCATAATCTCAAAGATTTATCAGGTTTACGTGCTAAGACAATCGGAGAAACCCATTCTGAAGATTCCACTTCTTCTAGCACACCTCCTTCCAACATTTCTTTCAAAGCATCTCCCAACTCTTCCCTTACATTAATGGGAACGTTTCTAAGTGTTTGCTTGACGGGAGACGTGCCTTGTTTGAGTTTAATTAAATGAGTGAAACCCTTGATTCTTCCTAATTTTCCAGAGAAATCTTCAGGAAACTCATCCTCAATCAGTTTAACATCAGTACTGTCTTCAACAATCAAAACAGGTTCCTTGCTGCGAGGATTAAGTATTATCCCTAGTCTCCACTGGTCCCTCCATCCTAACACGTTCACCCCCTTTTCTGCTACATACAATTTTATGAATACAGTTCTCTCTTTAAAGGAAATATCAGAAGCAATATATCCCATGAGGTCGATGGTGGAACCTTCAAAACTATGAGCGATAACCTCAAAGGGACACAGATCATTATTAGACACAGAATTACTAAATTTTTTGTCACAATAGCTTTCAGTAACAATTGATCATGGGGAACCTGAGTCTGCCATGAGTTCCAGCTCTTCATTTAACAATCGAACAATGCATTTCTGAGATTTCAAGATTTCACCCTCGAGTGCACAAACATCTGTAATGGATACAACAATCCCATTGTCTTTGGGGGAATCATCATCTGTAATGCACGCACATCTCACAAACAAGACTTCATTATTTCTCGTGGGAAATATCTTCCCTTTGTTAATCACTCTCCTCATCATCCTTACAGGCTCTGGCAAAATCTCCTTCTCTCCCACGTTTGATACATTCCTCACCTATGGTGGGGCAAAATTGAAAGGATGCTATGTGGGTGGAGCTCCCACATCTATAACACACTATATTTTTGTCACTCTTCCTCCCTGGATGAGGAAATTTGCGAGTGGCACTCGCAGCACAAACATCATCTACTGTTTTGTCACCCTTAGAACTCACTTCCTCAATCGTCTTCATCCATCTTTCAGACTGTTCAAAAGCCTTAGCAGTAGCAATAGTGTCAAGATAGTTAGGATTTCGTAAAACCCACAATTGTTCTTGCATTTTTTTACTTTTAACATTAACAATTATTTGATCTCTGATCATCTCGTCCGATATAATCCCCAAATTACACGAAACAACAAGTGATCTAAGAGCAGTGAGGAAATCAAAGGATTCTGATTCCTTTTGTGAGCGTGTGTAGAACTTGTATCTATTGAGTGCTCTACTGGTCGTGGGCTTACATCTAGTCTCCATACGTGTTGGCGCCTCATCAAAGGTACTTAACTCACCTTGGACAACGGGTAGGATCCTGAACACAGCTTCACCTTCAGACCCCTAACAATGGAGAGGAATATTTTTTTCCTTTAATTCCCCATCCTATCTCCATCGATGGCCTTCTTGTAGGTTAAAACTCCTCCTTCCATCTACACCAAGGAATTGGAGGATCGCCCATCTTTTGTTAAAATTTGGCCGGAGGTTCGAACTGCGTGGCTGAACCCCTCTATTCTTATGAACATACAATTATTTGGAAATAGTGAATAAATAAACCAAATATATAAGCACCAAGAAGATGCCAGTAGTAATAGGCAGATGAAGAAAGCAGAGTAACACTGACCTCCAAAGTACAAACATAAATAGGACACACAACTGTTATGAGGCACTATAGGACAAATTGTTGTAAATGTGGAAATTCATGAATTAAGGAAAATGTTAAAAAATCTTTATACCCGTGCACATCGGCGCGATATGCAAACTTTTTCATTTACATACCGTTAAATTCCTTCATAGCTGTGCAAGTTGGCTTGACATGTAAATATCCTTAATGAGACACAGTCGTGTGCATCGATGTATATTTAAGAGTTTCCCGTTGACAAGAACTTTGTACGCAGTCGTGCGCAACGACGTAGAGTTGAAACTAGGCAAGTCAAAAATCAAAATGGCGGCACACCACGCAACACGATGACACAATAGCACGTTGCTTGACGTAGTGATGCGGCGGCATCGACACGAAGTAAGTCTAGGAGCAAGACTTGTACGAAGTGCTTGGATGTTCCATGTACTTCTCGTGTAGCTAGGCGTTTCTGTCCGCGTGGACAGCTTGACGTGCTGGATTACGCAGAAGGTAGAACATGCAGGAAGTCCCTCAGCTGGACGTTCTTCTCTACCACATGTCGGACGTGGATTCTTCCTCCCTCCTCCTTGTTCGCGTTCAGCAGTTGCCAATTTGAAAGATGCGGTGAGCCAAAATCAGCATAAAATACAGAAAAATTTATATTTTCACCGCAGTAGCAAATCCAGAAGTGGGAAAACAACGTTGGTGGATAGTGAAAGAAAACTAATCCACATAGCCCGGGACCTTGTTTTTTTAAAGCGATTTAATTGCCAGCTCTATCTCTGTGCGATTGATTTCTTGTCCTAGTTTTGCAGTGTCAGCTTGGTCTAGTTTTGGGAGTTTCAGTCTTTCTAGAAATCTTTTGCACACCTTCTTGTGTACTTTGGCTCCTATACAGCTCTGAGTAGAAGTCTTTGAATGTGTTGAGTTTCTCCTTGTGATTTATGTGTGTTTTGTTGTGTCGGTCTGATTGTTGAGATCGCTACCTGGTTACGTTTGTGCTTCAGGTATGATGCCAGCAGTTTCCCTGCTCTATTAGACTCGCAGAGGTTGAGAGCCTTGCATTTGTCAAACCACAGTCCCGCTCTCTCGCTTATGATTTTGTTAAATGCGTATTTCTGTTGTGTCAGGGTGTAAAGTGTTGTGTTGTCTTGTTTGTTGTTTATTTGCTCGAGTTCTAACTTTTTTATGTCCTCCTCTAGCTGGGTCAACTGTAGACTGGCTTTCTTGTTTATTCTTGCCTTGATGCTGATTAATCTGCCTCTAATGGTTGCTTTTAGTGCCTCCCACATGGTATTGGTGCTAACTCCTCCATTGTCATTGTTGGTTATGTAGTCCTCTATGGCTTCCTCAATTTCCTTTATATTGCCTGGGTCTCTGATAGTGTCGTTCCTAAAGCGCCATCTTTTCGGTATTGCTTCGTTGTGTGCGCCACCTAGTTTTAGACTGATGGCTGAATGGTCAGAGACTAACCTTGGCTCGATCGTAGATTCTTCAATCATATGTGTGTAGTTCCCTGAGATTAGGATGTAATCTATCCTCGTGTATGTCTTGTGCGGGATGGAGTAGAAGGTGTAATCTCTTGTGGCTGGGTGCTGTAACCTCCATGCGTCTTTGAGATTGAATTTAGAGCATATGTTCTGTAGTGCTGTGTGGGAGTTGGTGGGGTGGTATTTGCAAAAGGATTGCCTGTCTATTAGTGGGTCTAATGGGATGTTGAAGTCCCCAGCAACGACAGTGAGATCGTCTTGTGGGATTTTGTCTAGTGAGTCGGATACCTCTTCCCAGAAAGTGTGGTCATCTATGTTGGGGCCGTATATGTTCGCTACGTGCAGTCTTTCTCCCCCTCTGGAGAGGCTTGTTATAAGCATTCTTCCCTCTTTGTCCTGTGTGTGTGTGTCTATTGTTAGTCTCGAACTCTTGGAGACTAGTGTCAACACTCCCCTCTTCTTTTTGTCTGCGGGTGAGCTTGCTATCTGCGCTATCAATCTTGGTGGCCAGACTGAACGAGTTCCTACCAAGAATAATGAGTACCACCCAAGTCGGCTTCATGCGGAACCGACTAGCGGGCGACAACACACGGTTATTCTGTCATGTACTAGAGCAAGTTTCAGGGAGCCAGACGCCAGCAGTAGCCATAGCACTAGATGCAGAGAAGGCCTTCGATAAGGTGTTGTGGGCTTTCCTAGAACAATGCATGTACAGCTTTAACCTAGGTGATGACTTCGTCAGAATGACAATGGCCCTATACCAGACCCCAATGGCCCGCATCACGGTAAACGGCTCACTCTCTGACATGTTCAAGCTCCAGCAAGGGACCAGACAAGGGTGCCCACTCTCACCGCCACTCTTCCTCCTGGCTCTTGAACCCCTAATAAGGGACATAAAACTAAATGAAAACATAAAGGCAATTAACTTCAAGGGAGTGACCATAAAACTGGCAGCCTACGCAAACCACATTCTGATAATGACAGAGCAACCCAAGACATCAATAAAAGCGCTAATGGCCACGATAAAAGAATACTCAGAACTCTCAGGGTACAAGCTTAGCAATGAAGAGTCTGAGTGCAAGCCACTGAATATATACTGTTCCAGAGAAGTGCTGGGAGACTCAGGACTGGCCTGGCAGACAAACCACATCAAATACTTAGGTATTTTATTTGGCAGCGACCTAATATCCACAATACGGCACAATGAGAAAGTTCTAACGATAAAGATAAAAAAACAATTTGAAGACTGGTCACCAAAATTTATGACAAGGTGGGGACGGACGAAACATTAAAAATGATGATCACACCTCTGGTAAATTATCTATCTGGAATGCTTCCCATCTTTCTATCAGAGGACTTCCACCAAAAGATAGATGAAATGTGCATCAAATTTCTTTGGAGCGATAAGAAAGCGAGGATCAGCCTAAAAAAACTAAGACTACCAAAAATACATGGGGGGGGGTGAACCTAGCGGATTTCAAGCTCTTCCAACTTGCTTTCATTGCCAAACAGGGCACGCAGTGGGTAGAATAGACACCAGAATATACACCGGTATGGTTTCAGGTTGAAAAGGCCATTCTGAACAACCTGAACCCACTAGCACTACTAACAACAAACGCATACCCTCACGCGAACAACTCTATCTTAAGAAATACCAAAATAGCACTTTTAAAACTTGACAAAAAAATGAAGGTCAGTATCAAAGGCTCAAAATCAGAAACATTATGGGGGAATAACAACCTCAAATACAAAGGGAAAACCCTTAGATTTGACACATGGATAGAGAAGGGCATCTCGCACCCGCATCAACTAGAAAGGCAAGCAACACCAATCACTTTCTCTGAACTGAAGACAACCCACCATCTAGAAGACCTAGATTTATACAGCTTCCTAAAGATAAAGACAGCCATAACAAAATCGAAAATAACGGACACCACGCCTTCGATCTTCCAATATGTCGCAAACATAAATAAACTAGGCCACCAAGCATCGAATATATACAAAACACTACGACCCCTTAAATCCAAACTCAACAATAAAACAAAGGGATACTGGGATACACTTATACAACCCCCGCTAAATGAACAGGAGTGGGGAAAGGTATGGGCCTCGGCCACCCGAAATAAAATCACCACAGTTCTAGCACAAACCAAATTATGGCTGATACCCAAAACATTCTGGACCCCAGCCCGCCTACAAACATTAGGCCTCAGAGATAGCCCAATCTGCTGGAACTGCAACATGGGGAGGGGGGACCTGGAGCACCAGATCTTCCTATGCCCAATGCTCAAGAGTTTCTGGGAAAAGGTGATGGACTTTATAGACAATGTTTTTAAGTGCAAGATCACGAGGAACTTCGCCTCACTCACCACAGCGTTCATTAGAACAGACCTCCCCACAGAGGGAGAGAGAGAGCATTTGGACCTACTTCTGACAGCAGCGATCAAACTGGTGCTGACCAACTGGAAAGATACCTCAAAAACATCCTGCAAGAGCTGGCTTAACTGGGTCATCCACTGTAGGGGAGCAGATAACCTGGCAATGCAATACTCCCCGTGGAAAGCGACTTCCAGAGGCCTATGGGAAGTCCTGGACAAGGCGTTAGTGCCCTATGAGCCACCATAGGAAACAGCTCTGACCAAGAGACATCTCAAGAACTAGAACAAACAACCTATCCAGGAGAATATATACCGTTTACTTCTGTCCTATCCTCCTCCTCAACTTATTCCACTCTGTCCTGTACATTCCCACTTTAAGACCTTTCTTTTCTTCATAAGAGTATAGCCAGCAATGGGAGACCCGACAAAAAATGTACTTGTATACTATTATCTATATCTTGTAACCCAAAAGGCGGTGAACCTGATAGACAATGTTTATATATATATATATATTCACTTAAAAAACCATAGGTTTCACACACGTTATAGTTAGGAATTAGCATTTTAAAAACCTTGCAAATTCACTGAAAAAACCATAGGTTTCACACATGTTATAGTTAGCTGGACATTTCACTTGTAAAAAACCATTGAAATTCCCCCGTTATAGTTAGTTCAGCTAACTATAACTCGCGCGACCGCAATCCACTGCTGATGATGTCACATATTCAGTGAATATATATATATATATATATATATTACCTACTGGCGGTCGCCAGTAGGTAGTTATAGTTAGGACCACGTTTCCATAGGAAAACCTCAACATTCTATTTTGAATAACTTTGGCGCCGGTCGACGAATCCTCGCGAATTTCTCAAAATAGGTGGGGCGCTACGCTCCGCTCCTACCCTGAAAGTCTCGGGGGGATTCGTCAAGCGGGGGCTGAGATAAAAGGGGGGTCCCAAAACGCGTTTTTCCCATGCATTTTTCCATAGGACCTTTAGAACGAGCTACAGCCCGAACGGCTGAACAGAATTACTAGAAATTTGGCAGAGAGGTAGTCCCTAGGTCAAGGAAGTGCCTTTTGTAGGTTTGGTGTAAATCTGTTCAGTAGATTCTGAGAAAATAGCCTTTAAATCAATATATATATCTGAGCCCGCTTACGGTACGCTTACCGTACGCTTACGGTAAGCGTACGGTGGCGTGCGCGAGCGCGATTCTGATTGGCTCTTAGATCTTAGTAAACATTCGAATCGGCAGAAACCAGGAAGCGGCGTCCGCCATTTTGTCTACCGCACTGAGTGTTATGTATCAAACATGATGGCCAAAAACATGTTACGGGGATGTTTTGACAACTCCCTCTCACATAGTCATGTTGAGGGAGTCCCCAAACATCCCCCAAGAGCAAAAACGGCATTATTTTTTTTTCCGCAATTTCGCGGGGTACGCTTACCGTACGCTTACCGTAAGCGTACGGTAAAAAAATAAAAATAAAAAAAACACTATCCACACTTTCTCCACCCCTTGTGCAAATGGTGGCCGAAGGCCACCATTTGTGCATGGCTTATCAGAGCACAGAAATTTCCCAAAAAATTTCAACAGATTACCTATCACAAGGAAGCGCATAATATGTCCTCCATGTGCGCACGGTGCGCGAAGCGCATCGTGCGTACATGGCCCATCTAGCGTAACGTGGGCACGGCACTAACTGCGTAAAGTGGGTGCGCGGTGCGCGAAGCGCACCGCGTGCTCACTGTGCGCGCACGGTGCGCGAAGCGCACCGTGCGCGCACGGAACGAACTGCGTTAAGTCGGCGCGCACGCCACGAATGGCGTAAAGTCACTTAGCATTTAAAAAACCGTACAAATTCACTGAAAAAACCATAGGTTTCACACACGTTATAGTTAGGAATTAGCATTTAAAAAACCTTGCAAATTCACTGAAAAAACCATAGGTTTCACACATGTTATAGTTAGCGGAAATTTTACTGATAAAAAACCAATGAAATTGCCCCGTTATAGTTAGTGCTGGCAACTATAACTCACGCGACCGCAATCTTCTGCTGATGACATATGTGTCTTTATGAAAAAAAAATATTTGTAATATATGTATAGCTAAAAATGTATGGAAGAAGACATGGGCAAATAAGTGTCTAAATACAGTATTAGCATCAGCAGAGGATTGCGGTCGCGTGAGTTATAGTTGCCAGCACTAACTATAACGGGGCAATTTCATTGGTTTTTTATCAGTAAAATTTCCGCTAACTATAACATGTGTGAAACCTATGGTTTTTTCAGTGAATATATATATATATATATATATATATATATATATATATATATTTTTTTTTTTGACAAAGTCCTGCATGGCCGAAACGCGTTTGTCTGCCATTGGAGCGGAATAAAAGAATTTAAAATATTGTCAAAGTGTGTGCGCCACGTTTGTGTCTACGACTGAACATTTGGAGAAATATATATATATATTCAATGAATAAACCATTTCAGTAAATTTCAAAGGTTTTTTAAATGCTAGTTTCTAACTATAACGTGCCTGAAACCCATGGTTTTTTCAGTGAATTTCAAAGGTTTTTTAAATGCTAGTTTCTAACTATGCCTACAGAGGTAGGACATGTGAAGAAAGAAGAAAAAATGCACAGAAAGAAGCAAAAGAAATGCAGAAAGAGGCAACAGAAGTCCACAAAGACGAAGAAAGTTACAGGAAGAAGCAAGATGTGCAGAAAGAACCAACAGAGGAGCAGAAAGAGGCCGTGTTGCAAAATCATCCTGTGCCCACGACTTTTTCAGACGGGTACTGGTGGTAACTGACTCTGACTAACCAAGCCTAGAGCCAGTGCTATGCTACAAGACACTTAGAATACAGTGAAAATACCTACATACACTAGGGAACACTATGCGTTGGGATACCCCTGTGATTAGCATGACCTCTTCTGTAAGGCCCTAGTACATAATAGGGCAGGGGGAGCCCGCGCTTTGTGTTTTTTATTTTCGCGGCCGGATCCACAGATCCTCCGCACATCTTGCCGATTTTATTTTTAAAAAAAATGCTTTTTTATGGCCCTGGGGGACCTTGTGGGACCCCCTAAGCAGGCCTAGGGTGTCAGGGTGTTTCTACCCTGCCCCCTTTTCTTGTTTGCGTGTTTCTTTTTCTCTTTTCTTGTGCCTCGGTTCTACCGAGGCACAAGATCGCTGCCACAACACTTCCTGGTTTGAACTGTTGACAGGCAATTAGAATGCAGCTTGTGATCGGCAGGGTGCACGGATCCTCCGTGCCTCTAAATATCGAAACTTTTATTTTTGATTTTCTCAGCAACTACTGAACGGATTTACACCATTTTAAAAAAAGGATGCTTTCTAAACCAAGCACTACCTTTTTGCCAAATTTGGTGTAGTTCCAGCTGTAGCCGTGTCTAAAGTTTCCTATGGGAAATTGATTTTTTGACCTCTATTTTTTGAAATTCTCAGGAACTCCTGAACGGATTTACACCATTTAAAAAATAGGTCTCTTTTTGAACCAAGGGCTACCTTTTTGCCAAATTTGGTGTAATTTCATTCAGCAGTTCGGGCTGTAGTCGTGTCTAAAGTCTCCTATAGGAAATAACATGGAAAAAACGCGTTTTGGGACTCCCCTTTTTTCTCGGCCCCCGCTTGGCGAATCACCCCGAAACTTTCAGCATATGAGCTGACCGGAGCAGGCCATAAGTTTTGAAAACTTTCGCGATGATTTGTCAACTGACGCGAAAGTTATTGGGAAAAGAAAAAATGCTTTTTGAATAGAAACAAGGTCCTAACTATATATATATTCACTGAAAAAACCATAGGTTTCACACAAGTTATAGTTAGCTGTACATTTCACTCGTAAAAAACCAATGAAATTCCCCCGTTATAGTTAGTGCAGGCAACTATAACTCACGCGACCGCAATCCTCTGCTGATGCTAATACTGTATTTAGACACTTATTTGCCCATGTCTTCTTCCATTAAATTTTAGCTATACATACATTACAAATATTTTTTTTTCATAAAGACACATATGTCATCAGCAGAGGATTGCGGTCGCGTGAGTTATAGTTGCCTGCACTAACTATAACGGGGGAATTTCATTGGTTTTTTACGAGTGAAATGTACAGCTAACTATAACTTGTGTGGGGGGGGGGCGTGGCCAACTGCCGAGCATGGAGGACGTGAGCTGAAGGAGCTCCGTCCATTACCCTGACACTACGCAACTTATCCTGATTTGCACTGGACCTACGCGGCTGAGCCGCCTACCCTGACGTGGCGGAACACTCCGGGACCCAGTAGCTGCGTTCAGATCGCTCTATGACGGCGGCATCCCGGTAAACAAAGTTCGTCGATCCTGACCGGCATTGGAGGGGAGGAGCCGCGTCCCACGAGAGAGACCGTCCCGCTGTTCTTCGGCGACCGCAGTGGCATGTGTGGCGGCGGCAGGGGGTGCTGGCTGACGTAATACTCAATCGGAGGTGGAGCGGTGACTGCCTGCGGTGAATGTCCTCACGTTTGGCCCACGACATCGCAGCGACGATCGCGGCGGAAAACATGGCGGCCATGGGCGGACGGATCTGATCTGGCACAGACGCGCTCATGATAGCACAGGACCGGGTGAGAGGGGAGCGGGTGCTGTGTGGTGTGCAACCGACGACGGTGAAACCCCTCCTCCCCCCTGCAGGACATCGGTGCGTAGTGACTGAAGGGCGGAGCTGCCCCCCACCCCCCCCCCCCTGGCGAAGCATCGGACGTCCAGCCCCCCGAGGCAGAAGGGAGCTATGCGTTGGGACATACTACGGTGCCGTCTCCATCTGGGGTGACTACTAGCCTTCGCGACACGGGGCGGTGCGCTGTTGCTGGGCCCCCATGTGCCGGCTCGTGCTTCTGCCCCCGTGCATAGTGTCGAGGAGTGGTGTGGGGGTCACGCGGTGACAGGGTGGATACTGTCCCTGCTGGAGCCGCTCGGCACCTTATCAACGGCGTGGAACCTGCGGCTGCGGCTGGCCAGCTGAGCAGCGACGACCGGACCTTGATAGTTGGCACCGAGACCACACTGGAACGGATGCGGAGGGGCGGAGGGCGAGGCATGATGGGACGCACCACCAAGAGCAAACAAACGGCTGCGGCCGCTGGCGGCGCGACGCAGCACCAATTCAGCAGTGATCCCTTCAGTGCCTCGGGCGGTTCCGTGATACCTCCCACTGGAACTGATTCGCATGATGCGAAGCTGGACTTGATCCTGAAAGAAATACGGGACTCGCGGGTGGCATTGGAGGCGCGTATGGGAACGATGTCCGCCAGTCTTGGACTACTCCAAGCCGACCACAAGAAACTGGTTGATAAGGTCAAGACCAATAAATTAGCGTTGGATGATCTTATACCTCAGCAGGCCCTGCACTGCACACAGCTCGACCAATTTCAACGCCAACTGAAAGGCCTGCAGGACAGAGTGGACGATGCGGAAGGGAGGTCCCGCCGCAATAATGTCCGCATTCTAGGTTTGCCGGAGCGCAGCGAGGGACCCAATCCTACGCAATTTGTTGAAGACTGGCTGAGGGACGCGGTGGCGACGACAGGCCTCACATCCTTGTACAGTGTGGAGAGGGCGCACCGGGTGCCTCCCAGGCCTCCTCAGCCGGGGGCGCCTCCCCGCCCAATGATAGCGCGCATTCTACATTACAAGGACCGTGACATGATCCTACGAGCTGCCAGAGAAAATGCTCCTATATGCTTCGAGAACAAGACTATCTCCCTATATCCGGATTTTACACCTACGGTACAGAAAGCTAGGGCTACTTTCTTGGGAGTCAAGAAGACCCTACGCGCACGTAACTTGAAATATGCGCTGCTTTTCCCTGCCAGGCTGAAAGTGGTGCATGGACAAAAATCATATTTTTTTGATGACCCAGCGGAGGTGGCGGACTGGCTTGAAATAACCTTTACACCGGGGGCTTCACAGACATCTCTATCGTCGGGACAGTTGCGGAGGGCCTCCCCGGGTCACTCTACCGGTATGCCCAGACTGGGATCTGGCAACTCTATACTCACGACGGACGCTGGCCCAACACCGGAACAGATCACGAACAGTCAGCAGGATGCACTCCTGACGGCGGCAGCGCTGGCTGCTCACGATGCTCAGACTGTGGAGATCTCGGAGCACTCTTCAGATGGGAGCACGGTGCGCTCCGACTCTGACACTAGTTTAACATTGTTCCCTTCGATTACGGCACAAGTTGCCATGGACTTCTGAGGTTATGATCCAGCGGTCCAAGAGTGGTAACGTATAAGGAGTAGTGTAAGATGGGCGCTATTGAGGGTGGCTGCTGTGTTGGGTCTAGTATGATTACGCTGTATAGGGCAATACAATACTGTATCCAGGACAGTTTCAAATGGGTGCTACGTTGCCTCTAGGAACCGACGCAGCTTGGGCCATTACTCCCCAGGCAAATGCGATTCGGCATTTCTTGTTTGGAATCCATGTTGGATTTTGGTTTCAGGTTTGGTCCTCTGTTGTTACTCGGGGGAACCTGGTATTGGGGTATGTGAATGTTCAAGCATGTTCGGTGCATAGACAGTTGATTTCTTTAGTGATTCGGGTCCCACAGGCTGCATGGACACGACAATTTCTGACCCGGGATGGCGTCACATAACACATACACTTCCTGCACCTGGAATGTGAGGGGCATGGGCTCTGTCCATAAAAGGCACCGTATTTTGGCACAACTCAATAGAAGAAAGGTCGCAATAGCATACTTACAGGAAACCCACCTTAATGTTGACGAGGTAGCCAAGCTGCAGAAGAAGTGGAGGGGACAACTGTTTGCTACTAAGTATTCGGCTTTCTCAAGGGGGGCGGCGGTATGGCTGCGTAGCAGTGTCCCTTTCAGACTCCTAGAGCAGAAGATAGACGCTAACGGCAGGTATGTGTTGCTTCATGGGCTGTTAGATGGGACTCATGTGGTCTTGGGTAGTATATACGCGCCGAATACGGAACAAGATAAGTACCTAACTACACTGGGCGCTGTGTTGGCGGATTGGGCCGAGTATCCTTGGGTGTTAGGAGGCGACTTTAATGCCGTGTTGAACGTCGAGCTGGACAGGTCCCACCCCCCCTTGCACGCTACGGAAAGCAAAAAACAAGCAGAGGCTCTTGGGAGATGGGCGGAGGGATGGGATCTTCGTGATGCATGGCGGGCTAAACATCCGGAACACAGGGAGTACTCTTTTTACTCACCACCACACAGGCTACACACACGGATTGACCGGTTCCTCTGCTCCAACGCCTTGTTGGGATCCATTACTTCTGTACTCCATATGGGTAAAACCCTCTCGGACCATAACCCGGTGGAAGTCACTATGCGGTGGGGTAAGATTCCCACTCCTGTCCCGACTTGGAAACTGCAGCCCAATATGCTGGAGGACCCGGTCTTCCGCCGCGCCCTGTCGGAAGCGATCGATCATTATTTTTTGGAAAATGCAGGCTCTGCTAGTAATCGCCGGACGGAATGGGATGCCTTTAAAACGGTCATCAGGGGAGTAGCAATCAGCACTCAGATAGGAGTTAGAATTGATTTAATAGAACGGCTCACGAAGCTAGAGGGTACATTGGCGGCACTAGAGGGGAGGGCTCCGGGGACTGGTGAACAAGCGACACAGTTGGGAGAGGCCCACATACAATATGCTGCACTGCTTGAGGAACTGCGCGTTGTTGATCACCGGCTATATGTACAGAAACAACACACACAAGCAGACCGGTCGGGGCCGCTGCTGGCACGGTTGGTTCGTAATACCCCCCCTCCGACTCCCATTTTGGAGATCCGGAACAGAGAGGGTACTGTAGTAGACACGCAATTAGATATTAATAATGCGTTCAGGGACTATTACGAACGACTCTATGGTCCACCTCCTGGACGTACCGCCATTGATTTTGAGCCTTTTTTCAGCGGCCTGCGCCTACCGCACCTTACACGGCAACAACAAGACGCGTTACGGAGGCCGATAACAGGGGCAGAAATTCGGCAAGCGATTAAAGCTCTACCGCGCAATAAAGCTCCAGGGAGCGATGGCTTACCGGCCGAATTTTATGCGGTGTATGCCGACATGTTGATTCCCCGCTTGCAACGTATCTATCAAGAGGCGTTGGAACTGGGTGAGCTCCCTGCTTCCGCCCTGCAGGCGTTGGTGGTCTCCTTATTAAAGCCGGGGAGGGACGGTTTACATCTCTTGAATTACAGGCCACTTTCGCTTCTGAATACGGACTATAAGATCCTTAGCAAAATATTGGCTACCCGTCTCGGGCAGTATATTTCTACATTGATACATATTGATCAGTGTGGGTTTGTCCCTGGTAGAAATACGGCACTTAATCTTAGACGACTCCATCGGGTCATGTTGGGCACACTTGGCACGGGTACCAACGAGGGATGCATATCACTTGATCTGCGTCAAGCATTCGATACCCTGCGTTGGGACTTTATGTTCTATGCCCTTGCTCGGTTTGGTGTCCCAGATGAATATATAGCGTGGGTTCGCCTATTGTATACTAAACCCACTGCACGGGCGCGTACCGGTCAGCATATCTCACGACAATACGCAGTGGCTCGGGGAACCAGGCAGGGTTGCCCCTTGTCGCCGTTGTTGTTTATTCTGGCTCTCGAGCCACTTCTGCACCGACTCCGGGTTTTCACAGCCTGTAGGGGCATAATGCGGGGTCACACATCCCACACTGTCTCAGCGTATGCAGATGATCTTATCCTTTATCTCCAAGATATGGAGGTTGACCAACACCCAATGCCTTCCATATTTAAGATGTTTCAGGACCTTTCTGGGCTGGCTATTAATGCCGATAAGTCATATGCGTATTTTTTTGATGCACCGGTGCGGAGTGGTCCCTTTAAATTCAGCCCCTGGACGTTTCAAATAGCACCTGTCACTTTCAAATACCTTGGAATACAGATTTATCGAGATACCACGGACCTCTTGGATGGCAATTTGATGCGCGCGATTGCTGCGCTCAAATCCCAAATCCAATTCTGGGTTTCACTGCCCCTTTCGGTGGCAGGCAGAGTGGCCATCACAAAAATGATGCTCTTGCCGCGGCTCCTTTATTATTTCACAAATCTACCTATCCTTATCCCTGCGAAGACCTTTAAAGTGTTGAACTCCCTGGTGATAGATTTGGTGTGGGGCACTGGGAGAAGGCGTATTAGCCTAGCAAAATTGCAATTGCCGACGAAACAAGGAGGGATGGGGGTACCAGATCTCCGTGCTTATTGTTATGCTAGCCAGTTGCAGTGGCTAGCTTACTGGCTTGCAGGACGTAATTTGAATGAACTGGATATGTCACCGAACGACAGGGGCAAGGGGATTATTCACAGGCTCTTACTACCGCAGGCCCCCCTGCCGGCGTCGACGCCCCACTTATTGAAATTAGCTATTACTTACTGGAGAAGTGCGGTGAGATACACGGGGCGGGCGGTGCCATATGCCCCCACTATCCCGTTGCTGGGTATTCCTACACGATCGGGATTGACTACTAGCCGTGCTCTGAGGGTGTGGGAGGATGCAGGAGTCACTACGATCGGAGAGTTCTACTCGGAGGGTGTCCTGATACCACATGAGACGTTCGTACGCTTGCACGGTGTCCCTGACACAATGTTCCTCTTACATGCCCACATATCCAGATATATACGCATCACATGGCCGCCGGGTGATACTGAACAAACCACGAGTGCCTTACTTACCATGCAATACCTAATGGGCCATGGAGCGCGACTAACTAAATGGCTCGCCCACGGCATTCGCACTGACACGGCGATCTCCTTGCGACTGGTGCGCGACAAGTGGGAAGCAGATGTAGGCCGGGAGTTTACGGATGGGGAATGGGAGACGATAGCGGGGCACCCCAGGAAAGTGTCTCGCAATCCTAGATTTAAATTTATCCAGTTGATGTTGCTACACAGAGCCTATTTAACGCAGCGCAGATTGCACACTATGTATCCAGGAGCGAGTGATACCTGCCCGCGCTGTTCTGCACCCAATGCGGGATTGGTGTGGGATTGCCCCCGACTACGGTACTACTGGGTGACAGTATGCAGACTAATAGCGGGTGTAACTTCGGTGTGCCATACAGGCACCTTGGAATATTGCATACTGGGATTAGGGCCTCGGGGTAAGAAGGGTAACCCCGCCTCCCGTTTTGCTAACCTTGCGCTACTGCTGGCTAAAAGAGCCATAACCGCGCGGTGGAAGGCTACTAGGGCCCCGTCCCTACAGGACTGGCATGCAGAAATGGTGAAGTGGGGAAGGGCTGAGGGGGCTGAACTGCATAGAGAGGAGTTTAGGGGACTCAGGAAAACACCTATCTCGTTGAGCTGGAATGCAATGCTGGAGGACTTTGTTGCTATAGATATATTCTCCTGTTAGGGTGTATTGTGGTGGTTGGTTTGAGGGACTGGACCACGATTGTATGCCACGGGGGCTCCTCACATTATCCATGGGTAGTCACCCTGTATGATTCACAAGACGGCGCAATGTGACTAAGTCAGCCGTGGGACTGGACTGCGCATGTGTCCAATAGCGGGAGTGTGTACAGGCTACTAGTGCTACTGGTGCCGGACATGCGGGGAGGGGAGGGCGGGGGGGTTACAGTTTTTTCTTTATATTTTGTTTGGGTTATTGGCATTGTAATGTGCGTTGATAGCTTCGAGTACTCAGGGTAGGCTGTAGTTGGGCACGGGATGAGGGACCGAAAGCTGGCAGCACTCGCATTGGTTAGCAACAGGAGATTTACTTACTAAGGTTAATTTGCTCACATGATGCTTCGACACCGTAACTGTGTATTCTACTATGCTGTCTGAGACTGTATGACATTATGCCACGTATGCTTATGATATTGTATCATGTTTCGTTGTTTATTTGATTGGTTGTGTAAAATCAATAAAAAACAGATATAAAAAAAAAAAACTATCACTTGTGTGAAACCTATGGTTTTTTCAGTGAATTTGCAAGGTTTTTTAAATGCTAATTCCTAACTATAACGTGTGTGAAACCTATGGTTTTTTCAGTGAATTTGTACGGTTTTTTAAATGCTAAGTTACTTTACGCCATTCGTGGCGTGCGCGCCCAGTTAACGCAGTTCGTTCCGTGCGCGCACGGTGCGCTTCGCGCACAGTGAGCACGCGGTGCGCTTCGCGCACCGCGCGCCCACTTTACGCAGTTAGTGCCGTGCACGCACGGTGGTCACGCGGTGCGCTGCGCGCACCGCGTGCCCACGTTACGCGGGATGGGCCATGTACGCACGATGCGCTTCGCGCACCGTGCGCACATGGGGGACATATTATGCGCTTCGTTGTGAACGTTATTCATTTTTACTTTCCATTTACTTATATAGGCCATGCACAAATGGTGCCCTAAGGGCACCATTTGCACACGGGGTGGGGAAAGTGTGGATAATTTTTTTTTGTTATAAATTTTTTACCGTACGCGTACGGTAAGCGTAATCGGCGATTTTTCGAAAAAAAATAAATTTGTTTTTTTGCCCTTGGGGGTTGTTTGGGGACACATATATGGATGCTGGGTGTTTAAGAACTGAATATACTCCCCCTGTAGATGTTTTTTGACTTGGTTTTTGCAGCCCCCCTCAGAGTGCGAGAGAGAAAATGGCAGCCGCCGCTTCCTGGTTTCGACCGATTCGAATGTTTACTTAGATCGAACAGCCAATCAGAATCGCTCTCGCGCACGTCACCGTACGCGTACGGTAAGCTCACCGTAAGCGCCCCGTAAGCTGGCTCAGATATATCTATTGATTTAAAGGCTATTTTCTCAGAATCTACTGAACAGATTTACACCAAACCTACAAAAGGCACTTCCTTGACCTGTAGACTACCTCTCTGCCAAATTTCAAGGAACTCTGTTCAGCCGTTCGGGCTGTGGCTGTGTCTAAAGGTCCTATGGAAAAATGCATGGGAAAAACGCGTTTTGGGACCCCCCTTTTATCTCAGCCCCCGCTTGACGAATCCCCCCGAGACTTTCAGGGTAGGAGCGCAGCGCAGCGCCCCACCTATTTTGAAAATTTGGCGAGGATTCGTCGACCGGCGCCAAAGTTATTCAAAATAGAATGTTGCGGTTTTCCTATGGAAACAGGGTCCTAACTATAACTACCTACTGGCGACCGCCAGTAGGTAATATATATAAAAAACCTTTAATAAAAATAATAAATTTAAAAAAAAGAAAACTAATCCACATATACAGCCAAACAGCAAATGTAGTAAGCCAGCAATAGAGTCCAAAGTTGTAAATAATCTCAAAGTAGTAATAGTACCGCTCCTGTGCCTGGAAAAGTAGCAGGTACTGTTGAAAACCTCGTCGCCAGTGTAGAATTCCAATGAAAGAGGCAGAAATCCAGATTAGGTATCAAGAAGATTTAATCCACAAGGCACAGTACTGTCCTGAGTAGAGGCAGGAACACAATGAATAGATTCCAGTTCGAAGTGAAATCACTGCTAACTACATGGCCGGTGCCAGGATTGAATATACACAAGATAATTAAAGGGAAAGGGACATAGGAGAAAACACAAGGGGGCAGATTTATGAGCCCCTTGCGCCACTTTTGCGTCACTTTTCCCATGTTAAAAGTGACGCAGAAGTGGCGCATGGGGCTCATAAATCTGCCCCAAGGAATATACAAGGGATGTAACAGACTGTGCTTCCACTTAGCCAGGTGATAGCGGCTTGCCTACATGAGCGTATTCCTATGTATCTAAATAGTGATTTCAAAAGAATTTTCCTTTGCGCCAAAGGAACAGGACAGACACATAGAATATGGTTTAGTGTCTCTTTTTTGTATCCACAAAGTCTCCAATATAAATTCTATGTCTATTTTTTTCCAGGATGGCATGAAATCTTTTGATTCCATAATACCAAACTGGTACAACATAAATTGGTGCTTTAATATTAATGAAAAATATTCTGCCAAATACCCCTGAGGGGCTAAATTAGAATAAGAATTTATTATTGTCCAGGTGTGTCTCCTTAGCACAAATGTATTCTTTTTTTTATTCTTTTATTTCTTTTTTTTGTCCTCATAAGCAAAATTATTTTGGAGTTTTTGGAGGAGTCGGGGGTCCCCTTGAACACTCTGATTTCGATGCGTCCATACCTTAGAGTGTAACATAAGGGGATAGGTCTGCTCTTAGCCGTTGGGGCCCCTTTTTGTCCATCTCCTGGCACAAGATTGTTGGAAATGGAGGGAGCTGGTCATGATGACCACTCGGTTCAAGACCCAGCTTGAAATCTTTGTTACCATTGCCTTAATCATTGGACACCCTATTATTTGCTTGACTATAATTTCCCCAAAATTTTTGTTCTTACTTTTTTTCCCTTGTTTATCTAATTTATATACCCTTAATATAGACGCCAGCCATTCTCTATGGGTTGGAGGTTTGTTTCTTACCCAATTAATACAGATCTCCCTTCTGGCAAGCAGGGTGAATCGGAAAAGGATATTTTCCTGATCTCTATTCAGTGAGGGATAGACTATGTTTTGTAGATTAATCCCAAAAATAACTGTTACCAAGCTTACCTCTATGGGCTGTTCCAGTACCTCAGAGAAGGTTTTGCCAATTTGTTTCCAAAATTCTTCCAACTCAGCACAGTATCGGAACATGTGAAGATCATTCACTCTTTCTTCCCCACATTTAGGACACTTCTTTATCATACTGCTGTTAATTTTGGACAATTTTTTTGGAGTCCAGTATGATCTGTGTATCGTAAACAAGTGATTCTTCTTCAGTGGAGCTGATTTCACCACGCGCCCAAGAATTGCCATCGAGGTTTGACAATAATGAGGGATATCCAGACTTAGAAAGGTTTTACCCCAGATTTCGTTTGGGATTTTGTATTCTGTTTCTCCTGCTCTTATAAGTGCCCAATACCAATATGACACCTCCTTTTTAAAGGGGTTTATATTTAACAGATTTTGTTCAATGTCGTAATCCCCTTGCAGATTTTCCTTGATGTCTTTTACCCAACTATTAAGTTGGTAATATTTAAATCTTGCTAGTGAACCTGTTGTTTTTTTTCCAGAATCTCCCAATCTATGATTTTATTGTTTTCTATTAACTGTCCCCAATAATTTATATTTCCTTTTCTCATGGGGTTCGCTAGACTATCTTTTAGGCACTCAGGGGTGCCCGGTGAATTCCATATGGGAGCATTTGTGCTGTAGTAGGGGATTTTCAAAATCATTCTTATTCTGTACCAAGTTCTTGCGGCTGCGTTTAGGGTCTTTAGTTTGATCTTTTTGAAAAATTTTGGGTGACCAAATTTGTACAGAAAGTGATCTCCGTTAGGTTCGACAAGGGCATCCATGTAGGTAGGCCATGTTTCCCGCTTACCCAGGAGTTTCCTTATGTTCTTGAATTGGAAACCTCTACAGTATTCAAGTATATCTGGGCTCGCAATTCCTCCTTGTATCTTACTTCTCCTCAATTTTTTCCATCCAATCCTCACCCCCTTAGCCGCCCAAATAAAACTGGATATCTCCTCTTGTAATTATTTTATCTGTTCAATCTTAAAGTTTAACGGAATAGAATTAAATAAATATGTAAATTTGGGTAGTATGTTCATTTTGATCAAGTTGGATTTACCCAAAAAAGACAGTTGTAAACCCGACCAGGCTTTGAGAAGTTTTCTTATATCTTTATGAATTCTAACGAAATTCATACTAGCTATCCCATCGAGGTCTTTTATATATTCTATACCTAAATATTTTATTTTTTCTTTTACTAGTGGATTACCTGAGATTGTATTCCATTCTAAGATTTCCGTTTTGAATTGATTAACAAGGTATCCTGTAACCGACCCAAACTGATCTATAACTTTTTCTATCATTGGCAGTGAGCTGTTTAAGTTGCCAGTAAATATCATTAGGTCGTCGGCATACAATGCTACTTTCTTTTCCCAGCCTTGATGTTTAAAGGGTACTATCCCCTCTTCTCTTCTCAAAAGGCAGGCCAAAGGTTCTATATACAAATCAAACAATAATATCTTTATATTATCAGTGAGGGCTTAATTAACAAGTACTTTAGCTGTTGGATTTTTTTATATATTTATGATTGCATGCTCAAACTTATTCCCAAGATTAAATTTAGATAGGGTAGCATTCAGAAAGGGCCAACTGACCCTATTGAAAGCTTTTGCAGTGTCGAATGTTATCACCGCCAATGGTATAAGATTTTGAGTTGCGATGTCAATTGCGCTGACTAGCTCATGTGATAGTTCGTAGATTTGTGTGCCTTTAATAAACCCTTTTTGGTTTGAGTGAATCAGAGACCCTGCCACACCCCCTAATCTCTTAGCTAGTATCTGTGTATAAATTGTATAATCTGAATTTAAGAGAGAGATAGGGAGGTAGGATTCACATTTGGCAGGGTCCTTTCCTGGTTTTAATAGGATACTCACTATAGCATCATTCCATGAGACTGGGATGTCTTTTTTCCCAGAAAAAATATTATTTAAGAGATCTGTTAGGGGAGATATTAAGACTTCCTTTAAGGTTGAGTATAGTTCATTTGGTAGTGCGTCCGGGCCTGCGGCTTTTCCTTTTTTAGGCTTTTTATTGCATCCACAACTTGCATCCATAACTTCTTCTCTGGTGATCTCTTGGGCTATTCTCTGCTCAGGAGTTGTTTCTGGAGTAGTTATTCCATCTAGGAAGCTTTGTATTTGTTCTTTAGTTTCCGATATTTCCTCCATGTATAATTTATCAAAGAAGGCTTTGAATTCTTGTTTAATTTCCGTGTCTTCCAGATAACAGCCAGGTAGGGCTTCCTTCTGAATTTTCGTGACCCTATTGCGTGTTGCTTCTGTTTTCATTTTCCATGCCAGAATTCTCCCACACCCTTCGCCATATTCATATTGTGATAACTTACTGGCTTCCCGTCTATCTCTAACCTTTAAGTCAAGGAAATCTGCTAGTTCTGCTCTTTTCTTCTTCTTTTTTTCCTCTAATACTTCCTTTTCTTGTGGGGTTTTTGGTTTCGTATGTTCTTTATCCAGTGTTTCCAGATCCCTTTCAATTTGTTTTATAAAGGACTTATTCTCTTTATTTCTATAACCTGCTATGCTCAGAATCCTCCCCCTGATATTGGCTTTATATGCATCCCAGGCTGTCTGTTTTGTTGTGCCTTCTTTGTTTAATTTAAAAAAGAGGTCTGTATCTTCAACCAACTTATCAATGCAGGATGTATCCGCGAAAATGGTTCTATCTACTGTCCATCTTCGATTGCACGGAGAGGTTTTTAAATTAAGACTGAGTTGCACCGCAGAATGGTGTGAGATGTGTTCTGGGATATGTTCAACCTTGTTTGTACTGTCTACTAAACTCCTGCTGATCAAAAAAAAAAAGTCAATTCTGGATGCATGCCCTAACCTTTTATTCTGAAGGGTAAATCTATGGTTTTTATTCCCCTTTTCCTTCCAAATGTCTACAAGCCCCAAATCACGAATGCACGTCCCTATCCATTCTCTCATTTTTGGTAAATTAGGAAGGTTTTTTGCTGGATGTCGGTCTTCTTTGGGGTTTAAAATTATATTAAAATCCCCACCCATTATTATTGGGGGCCTGTGTTGTGATTAAATGTGAATATATTTTTTGCAAGGGCTCAGGGTCATCCATGCTTGGACCATAATATCCTGCTATAGTATAAGGATTATTGTATATTTTTGCTTTAACAATTATCCATCTGCCTTTTTTGTCAATTCCTGTTTTCTCAATAGTCGCTTTCAAAGATTTTTTGAATATTATCGCTATACCCTTTATATTACAATCTTGGTTTGTACATACGCAGTGGTCCCCCCATCGTAAATTCTTGCAGATCAATGCCCATTCTTCTTTTACCAAATGCGTTTCCTGAAGTATAATTATTTCACAGTCTTTGTTTTTTATATACTCCAGGATCTTCAATCTCTGTTTTTTTATCCTTAGACCATTAATATTCCAGGATAAAACATTGAGCCTCTTTTCCTTAGCCTTGTTACCTGTGACCGACATCTTTGTCTTTAAACCTTTGTGGTTTGTTCAAAGGAACCCCTTCTCCTCCTACATTAGCTTTTAGGACATTTTTTTTTCTTTTTTCCCCATTTTGCTCCCCACCTCGTGTTCTGATTTTTTTCTTTTCATATAAATTTTTGCGAGAACCCCCCCCCCTCCCCTGGAGAAGCCTCCCTTTTCTTCCTTTTCCTAGGCAGTATTACTGCCCTTTTGAGCTCCCTGCCCTTCACCAATGTTTACAATGTTTGCCATCTTGTTTAGGTATCAGGTTGTAGCCCATATCTTATGAATTAGGGTGATCTTTCCTTTGTGCATTTATATGTGCTATAAAGGCTTCAACCTCCTTCGGGTCTCTCATATTATGCATTTTGTTGTCCCACATTACTCTCAAAGAGGCCGGAAAGCGCATTTGGACAGTAGCACCAAGTGATCTTAATTGTGGCATATGTTGACCCAGTGCCCATTGCCTATCTTGAGTTGTTCTGGCTAGGTCGGACCTAATTCTATATGACCAGTCATCCTTGGGAAACGAGCCAGCTTTAAGACCCTCACTCAAGATCTTTTCTTTCAAGGAGTATGTCTTGAAATTAATTAGAATTTTTCTAGGATTTTTCCTTGCCTTCCCTTTCCTAAAAGGATCTTGGTGTATTCTTTGAATATCTTCCGCAAGATTAACTGATTTGGTCCAGGGAGTCTTCTCTTCTAGTAGCTGAATCATGAATCCTTTGATGTCTTCACCTTCGATGTCTTCAGGAATATTTAAAATTTTAAGGTTGTTCCTTCTAGCGTTGTTTTCCAGAGATTCCATCCTATCGCTAATCTCCATTTCTTTATTCTTCAGTCTGTCTATCTCTTCCCGATTAGTTTCCGTTTTTTGTTTAATAGCTCTACTTCTACCTCCATCTGTGATACTCTATCAATTAGTGTATTTATATTTTGGTCAAGTACTTCACAGGCTTCTTGTATTTTTACTTGATTTCTCTCTGAGGTCGCAAAGTTTATTCTCATCTCCTTCATCATTTCCTCTAAGATGTTATCTGAGTGATGACTCGCTGAAACTGCTGGGTTTTGCCTGACGTCTGAGGTGGTTCCCAACCCCTCCTTTGCTGTAGCTGTCGCTCCTTTTTCAACACCTTCTGGTGCCTCTCCACCGATTTCTAAAACTTGATCAGATAGGATTTGGAATCTATTGCTCAACCCTGTTTCTTTTTTGTCAACCTTAGTTTTCTCTGCCATTTCTGGTTCTAAAACTACTACCAAAGGGGAAGGGGCGGAAAATAAACTAGATAGTTCTGTGATGTTGTCGTTTTTAATTTTCACTGGTGTCTCTGGTCCTCCCCTTCCTGGAACTGGCTCTTTATCTTGAACCCTAAAATAAGATTTTAGGGAGGGAGTAATTTTTTGTAGTTTGCCCGGGCCCGGTGCTTTCCGTAAACTGACGCGACTTGCTCTGGATAGTGGGGCTTGTGGCTGGCCTGAAATATACTTTTTGCTCAGACTTCTTGCGACTATAGATGGTGCCAGTGTTGGAAATTTTTCCTCGTTGTTGATTTCCCTGAATCCAGTACCTTTTGCCACCTTGAGGGTCTTGAGACCAGTATTTTCTCTAGGAGGCAATTGCCTGCTCCTAAGGCAATAACCCTCTCCTCCCAAGCGCCCACTCTTATAACCTTTATTGGTAATTGGGGGGGGGGGGGGGTTGGTGCCCTCCAGGATCCCATCCACTACCACCCCTTGTTCTCCAGTTAACCCTTGTGCTTTATCAAGAGTTAGTAAAGATGCTAATGCAGATATAGAGCCAGAGCCTAATACACACACCGGCAAGTGCTGACACTCGGTTTTCTGAGCGGTATCCGCTATACGGGCTGCCCTCCCCGAATGTGGACTACCTATGCCACTGTAATCTACCTTGATGAGGCAGCGCCGCGTTCCTCTCCCGCACGCCGCCTCAGTCGCCACCACCGATCTCCCCTGGAAGGAGACTCTGCCGGCGGCCCTCCTGTTGCTGCAGCGCGCTCCAGCAGCTTCCGCCCACACTCCCGCGGACCTCCGACGCGGGACCTCCAGTGTGCTCTTCCTACGCCACAAGATCCTCGGAGTGCCCCGGAGAGCTCCACCGCAATCAATCGGACGAAACCCCACGAGCCCCACGATGACACGATGACAAGCAGCAAAGCAAAGCAGCAAAGCAAAGCAGCGAAGGCACGCCACCGCCGGGATCGACACCGCTACTAGGATGATACACCAACACCGCTACGAGTCACAGCCGGTCTCAGAGCTTCCTTGTTCTCAGAGGTATGTTATTTTTTTTTTTTCTTCTCCTTTTAGCTCCGGATCTACTCCCAATCCATATCCATGTACCTGCTACATTTTCTTCGTTATCTGTATTGATGGCGATATCATACTTCGTTAATGCGGATCTCAGGGCAGGGAGCTCCCGACCGAGCTCCTCAGTCGGCCGCCATCTTCCCCCAGTGACAAGCACAAATGTATTCTTATCTGCTAGGTTTGATGCACTTCGAGTTGCAGCTTTTAGCACTTGATAGAACAATGCTTTCCCCATTGTTGCTTCCCAGGCTTCTTGTATGCCTAAATCCTTTAAGCCAGATTTAAGTGACTGCCCCAGGACTCTTTTATTTTGCTATATTTCTGTTCCTCAATTTCCTTCCAGCATAAATTGCTAATAGATCGCCTTTCCGATGCTTGCAGTCGCCAGCATAATTTTATAAAAGCATTTTCGCACTGATGTACTTGATTTTTTAAGCCAAACTCTAAAAGTATTTAAGCTGGTGAGACAGATTTTGGAATACGGATCTAGAAACGTTTGTTTGGCTCTTGTTCAAAATGTCTAATTCCAACCCCGCATAGTTTCTGTACCATATGATAGCGAAGGTAGTAGCCGAGCCTCCATAACCTGGAGTAGATCCGTTAGTGACTGACAACTCAGTTTCTGTTTTAATATTTTGAATCCATACGTTAGTGATTGTGCTTTAGCCTGAATGGCTAACAGGTGGAATTTGCCAGTCATTTGCTAGTCAATAGTGAATCCCAGATATTTATATGAGCGTACTTCCTCCAGTTTTTTCCCTTCCAACAACCACATATGTTTTTAAACTTAGAATCAACAAGCCGTATCACTTTAATATTGCTTGGATTCAGATCTAGCTCTTTATTTACCATATTCTTGTTTAGGGCATTCATTCTTCGTTGTAGGCCTAGGGGTGTTTTACTTAGTAGGACTATATCGTCTGCATATTGTAAACAGCCACATTTCTCTGCAGCAAGAATTGGTGGATGAGTATTTTCCAAATCTAAATAATGTGCCAGATCTGCAAGATATAAATTAAACAGGCTTGGAGCCAAGACGCATCCTAATTTAAGCCAGTTATTTGTACTGATTTTAGTTGTTACTAGGTGACCATCTCCTGTTTTGGCTTGTGCCCAAGTTTGCATATATAGTTCCATAACCGCCCTTAGTAGTTCTTCCAGAACTCCCCATTCTTCCAGTTTTTTCATAAGCGACCTCTAGGCACACGGTCGAAAGCAGGTTTGAGGTCTATAAAACATGCAAATAATCATGTTTTTGTGTGTTTTGCCTTCTCTATTAATAGGACTAAGGCTGTACGGTTAGTTAATGTCCCCATTCCTGCTCTAAATCCTGTCTGAAATGTTTGTATTAGTTGTTTTTCTTCTACCCATGTTTTTAGGTGTTGCAGTAAACAAGATGCATAGAGTTTCGCCTCAGTGAGAGGTATTGCTTTTAAGAAAGTGGCCTCTTTTTGCATGGTTGCCCCCACTTTTTGCTAAACTGCTCATGTACTTTGACTGAGTGTGCCCTGGGTTCATGCCAAACATGTGCCTATGTTCTTTCCCTAAACTGCATTAAAACAAACCCCAATTGGCACTCTTTGGCCACAGCTCAGTCCCTTGTAAATGGTACCACAGGTGCCAAGGGCACTGTGGCCAGGAAAGGCCTCTAAGGGCTGTAGCACTTATTGTGGCACCCTTAGAGGCCCTGTACTACGACTACTACTACAACTACACCTCCACCTCCTCCTCCTCTTCCTCCTCCCATCTCCCCCTCCTATCTCCTCCTCCTATCTCCTCCTCCTGCTCCTCCTCCAAATCTTCGTCTCCGAGCCTACAGTCTTTGTTGCAACTGGAGAATCCCTATTGAAAACAACAGGGTGACAAAACAGCACCCAGCCACCGCTGCGGGTGTACTTTGGATGCGAACACGGTTCCTCCTTTCCCCTGAGCCTAACACCAGGAGTTTTGCTGCCCCAACCTTGTGGCCTGCTCGTGAACAGCCACCAACCAGAGGCCCCCTATCCCCCATTGGATAACATTGGGCCTCAGCACTCTGCACCTGGCCACCCTAGTGCCGCAGAGGGTGTGACAAGAGTGCATCCCTGACCCTGGGGGACCCTGGCTCTAACCCCAGAATACTGACTCCCAGAACCAAGTACTTACCTGCTAACCGATAACCATATGTTCGAGGCATATGAGCTGCAGATTACTCACTTTTGCATAGATCGCCATCTGGTGTTGGGCCCGGATGTTTGCAGTTTGTTTTTCCTCTTGGAAAGTCTTTGGAAGTCACGAGGTGGGTGACACCTCCTTTGGATGGTATTGCGCATGGGATTCGGCTCCATCCTCAGATTGTTTTTTTTCCGCCATCGGGCTCGGATGTGATCTTCACGCTCCGGTTCCGACCAGCTTCCAGTTCGACGATCCACGCGCAATCCTCACCCCAATCGCTGTATTGTTTCGATCGCGATCTCTTCAATCAATGCGCCTTCTCATCGACACAAACCTTCGGTTCCAGTCATCGACGGCGGCCTTCGGGCCTACCCAGGCTCCGGTCCCGGCTCATGAAAAGAACTCCATTTAAAAAGTGCCCTCGATGTGGGTCCAAATTTCCCCACACCAATCTTCATGAGGTATGCAACCTCTGCCTCTCCCCTGAACATGAGGCTCGAGACTGTCCGGCCTGTAAGTCTTTCCGATCCAAAAAGACTATTTGGGACCGAAGAGCCAGAAGGAACATGGCACACTCCTCGACGTCCATTCCAGTCGACATCTTCGGAGACGACATCGACGATCCGGAACATCATCGCACCGAAGAGGACCTCGTCAGCGCTTCCGAGGCCGACGAGTCAGATGTGGAAGACATCACTCCGGCGCAGAGGGTCGTGAGCACCAATCTACCCCCCCCCCCCACACCCGCGCTGACACCCAAAAAGGCTTCGGTCACGCCTTCGCCTCCAGGCCTAGGCAAGACCAGAGACACTGCTTCACACACCCCGCCTTTGGGCCCGGTGAAGAAGCCAAGTAAGCCTTCCGGCGGCTCGGGCTCGAGCCAGCCTACCAGCGGTGCAGAGAAACACACTTCAGCACCGAAAAAGAAACCTGCCTCCACCCCGACACCGAGCTCCGCACCGAAGCCCTCGGGGTCGAAACCCAGCTCTTCGGTACCGACGCCATCTTCGGTACCGACCAAACCACACAATGCCACCGGCACCGACACTTCCAAGCCGAAGCCAATCTCGGCGCCGACCAAGAGACCGGAGGGTCCCAAGCCGGGTTCTAAACATCAAACCGGCACAGAAAAACCTAAAAAGTCATCAGCCAAGACGCCTTCGGCGCCGACGGACCAAATTACCTCACCAGAGCTATTTACACTGGATCCCTTGCAAAAAACTCTCACCAAGGATCCAAAAACTGGACATTTGACACTCTCTAACAAAAAGAGATATTTGGAGAAGCCTGCTCCGCCTCCACCTCCAAAGAGGAAGGACTCTGCTACCTCTCCGTTCAGAATACCTTTCCCTCCCCCTCCACCTCCTCCTCCTTCCCCACCTCCACCCCCTCCGCCCTCTCCACCCCCACCTCATCGTTCTCCTACCCCGTCTCCAGACGATGATGATCAGGGGGACCCATATGATGATACAGGGGATGTGCCACAGGACCCCACCCCTACAGGATCCCCAGATCCATGGGACGATTACAATATTCCAGATATCCCCAACGTCCCACAAGACGATATTTACCCTTCTAGGCCATTTCCACCAGAAGATTCATTAGGGTTCAACCATCTTCTGCAAAGGGCAGCACATTATCACGGGGTGGACTTGCATACCGACCCCGTGGAGGAAGATTTCCTCCTAGACACATTTGATACTTCACATAGGTCCACCTCCATACTGCCCATGTTCAAAGGGGTGGTAAAGCATGTGGCAGAAGTTTTTAAAGACCCAGTTAGAGCCAGGGTCATTGACCCACGTATTGAAAAAAAATACAAACCTGCTCCCTCAGATCCCTCTTACATCAGAGGACCAGCGCCACTAGATTCCTTAGTAGTATCTACGGCACGTAAAAAGGCAAACTCACAAGCGTCAGGTGATGCACCACCACCTGACAAGGAATCAAAACTACTAGATGCATCAGGCAAACGCACAGCATCCCAGGCGGCCAACATATGGCGTATAGCAAACACTCAGGCACTGCTGGCCAGATATGACAGGGCTCATTATGACGAATTGGAAAGCATAATGCACCAGCTCCCTCAAAAATATAAAGCTAGGGCCAACAAGTTAATTCAAGAGGGTAAAACAATCACGAATACCTCCATACGTTGTGCCCTAGATGCAGCAGACACAGCCTCCAGGGCCATCAACACCAGCGTCCTTCTCAGTCGCCATGCTTGGCTAAGGGTATCTGGTTTTAAACCAGAAGTACAAGCCTCCATCCTTAACCATCCCTTTGACCAGGAACATCTATTCAGGCCAAAGGTGGATGTGGCCTTAGAAAAGATGAAAAAGGACACGGATACCGCAAAATCCATGGGGGCCTTACAGTCTCACCCGCCCAGACGCTCCTTTCGCCGCTCCTCCTTTCGGTTACCAAAGAGGCGGCTACAGCGGTAACAACAACAAGGGCAGAGGCAAAACAAACAACGCCCTTTCTGCCACACCTCCTACCCAATGACTTCCCCCCGCTCCCCCCAGACCATTCCACTCCGGTCGGGGGCAGACTCCAAAATATCCTTCATGTCTGGGAGACCATCACCTCAGACAAATGGGTGACCCAAATAATTCGGTCAGACTACTGCCTAGAACTAACATCTACCCCCCAAACATTCCACCCAGGCAACGCCCAATGTCACAAGAGCATTCAACATTACTAAAGCAGGAGGTAATCTCCCTCCTACAAAAACAGGCAATAGAACACGTTCCTGTCAATCAACGCAATATGGGGGTCTACTCCCTATATTTTCTCATACCAAAAAGGGACGAGACTCTACGACCTATTCTAGATCTCCGGCCCCTAAACACATACATACACTCAGACCATTTTCACATGGTAACGCTTCAGCAGGTACTGCCGCTCCTCTCCCAGAACGACTTCCTCACCACACTGGACTTGAAAGACGCATACTTCCACATTCCAGTACACCATACTCACAGAAAGTACCTCAGATTTGTAGTGGACGGACAACACTACCAATTCAAAGTGCTCCCGTTCGGAGTCACAACAGCACCACGGGTATTCACCAAGTGCCTGGCGGTGGTGGCGGCGCACTTGAGAAGACAGCACATTCACGTCTTCCCATACCTAGACGATTGGCTGATAAAAATCACTTCATACAATCAGTGTGTACACCACACCGCCACCACAATCGAACTACTTCACCAACTAGGCTTCACGGTGAACAACCAAAAGTCCCAGCTACAACCATCCCACATAAAACAATACCTCGGTGCCACCATAGACACCTCAAAAGCGATAGCCTACCCCAATCCGGACAGGATTGCAAGCATTCAGGCTTTGCGACAAAAATTCATACCTCAACACTCCCTTCCAGCACGAGTGTTCATGCAACTAATAGGGATGATGGCCTCTTGCATTTTCATAGTGTCCCATGCAAGACTCCAGATGCGTCCTCTCCAAGAGTGCTTAGTGCGCCAATGGAACCAGGCCCAAGGTCAACTGACAGATCTGGTGTTGGTGGGCGGTCGCACCCATCGCTCTCTGCAGTGGTGGAACACCACAAACCTTTCCAAAGGTCGACTGTTCCTGGACCCGGTTCCCCAGATAATACTAACAACGGACGCATCGCTCTCCGGCTGGGGAGCTCACCTATTACAGCTCACCGTGCAGGGCACATGGACGCCTCAACAAAAGTTACTCCATATCAACCTTCTGGAGTTACTAGCAATCTTTTTATCCCTAAAATCTTTTCAGATACAGATTTCAGGCAAGGCAGTCCTCATTTGCACAGACAACATGACGGCCATGTATTGTATACAAAAACAAGGCGGCACACACTCTCCACAGCTCTCTCAATTAGCACAGAGCATATGAAGATGGGCAATTCCCCACAAAATCTTTCTCCTAGCTCAGCATGTCCCAGGAGTCCAAAACACCATGGCAGATCTGCTCAGCAGACAGACACAACAGATCCACGAGTGGGAACTTCACCCACAGGTTCTTCATCCGTTCTTTCAAATGTGGGGGTATCCGCAGATAGACCTCTTCGCCACCCACGAAAACACAAAATGCCCAAGCTTCGCCGCCAGATACCCACACCCATTGTCCAAAGGAAATGCGATATGGATGAACTGGTCAGGCAAATTTGCGTACGCTTTTCCGCCTCTCCCACTCATTCCATTAGTGGTGCGCAAACTACAACAACACTCCCTCACACTAATCCTAGTAGCTCCAACGTGGGCCAGACAACCGTGGTACACCACGCTGCTGGAACTCTCTGTAGCACCACACCAAAAACTGCACCTCTCACCATGCCTCCTAACCCAGAACCATGGAGAGATCAGACACCCGGACCCAGCTCAGCTCAACCTTGCGATCTGGCTCCTGAAGTCCTAGAATTTGGGTACCTAAATCTTCCCCCTGACTGTATGAACGTCATCAGAGAAGCTAGACGACCTACCACTAGAGCGTGCTACGCTGCCAAGTGGAAACTATTTGTTGTTTATTGCCATAACAACACCATCAATCCCCTGGACGTGTCCATTCAACACATCATAGGCTACTTACTCCACCTACAAAGGTGTAATTTAGCCTATACGTCCATTCGACTACACCTCGCAGCAATTGCAGCTTACTTACAAAACAGGCAACATCTTTCACTCTTTAGAGTACCTGCCATTAAAGCCTTCATGGAAGGCCTAAAAAGAATAATTCCCCCCAGAGTACCACCCTCACCTGTGTGGAACCTAAATATTGTTCTCACAAGGCTAATGGGGCCTCCATTTGAACCTTTACACAAATGCGAACTGCAATTCCTAACATGGAAAACAGCTTTCCTTGTAGCCATCACTTCCCTTAGAAGGGTCAGTGAGATACAAGCGCTTACCATACAAGAACCTTTTCTTCAGATGCACCATAACAAAGTTGTTCTCCGTACCAACCCAAAATTCCTACCTAAAGTCATTTCCCCTTTTCACCTGAACCAATCTGTAGAACTACCAGTATTTTCCTCGCAACCACAGACCGTTGCAGAAAGGGCTCTGCACACACTAGATGTCAAACGAGCCTTACTCTACTACATCGAGAGAACACAACCTTTCCGAAAGACCAAACAAATGTTTGTCTCTTTCTCTCCACCACCCAAGGGCAACCCCATCTCGAAATCAGGGATAGCTAGGTGGATTGTAAAATGCATTCAGATTTGCTACCACAAAGCAAAACGAACGCTGTCCGTTCCCCCTAAAGCCCATTCTACACGAAAGGTAGGGGCTTCCATGGCATTGTTAGGGAACATCCCATTAGATGATATCTGCAAAGCAGCTACATGGTCAACACCGCACACTTTCACTAAACACTATTGTGTAGATGTGCAAACTAAGCAACAAGCTAGTGTGGACCAGGCTGTACTCAAAACATTATGTTCGAGGCATATGAGCTGCAGATTATACACTGTGCATAGATCGCCATCTGGTGTTGGGCCCGGATGTTTGCAGTTTGTTTTTCCTCTTGGAAAGTCTTTGGGAGTCACGAGGTCGGTGACTCCTCCTCTGGTTAGTATTGCGCATGGGCTTCGGCACTATCCTCAGATTGTTTTTTTCCGCCATCGGGCTCGGATGTAATACTTCGCGCTCCGGTTCCGAACTTCCCAGTTCACCGATCGACGCACAAATCCTCGCTCATCGAGCTTCTTCAAAGATATAAATCATCTTACTCATCTTCTCTTCGGCACCTCTTCGATTCCGGTGGTCGACGGAGGCCTTCGGGCCTATTCCGGCTCCGGTCTCGGCTGATGGAAAGAACTCCCTTCAAGAAGTGCCCTCGATGTGGGTCCAAGTTTCCCCACACCGATCTCCATGAGGTGTGCAACCTCTGCCTCTCCCCAGAACACGAGGCCCGAGACTGTCCGGCCTGCAAGTCTTTTCGCTCAAAAAAGACCATTCGAGATCGACGGGCTAGACGCAACATGGCGCACTCCTCGACCTCCGCTCCAGTTGACATCTTCGGGGACGACGTCGAAGCTCCGGGACAGCAGGACATAGAACAGGAGGACGACGACCTCGTCAGCGCTTCCGAGGCCGACGACTCAGATGTGGAGGACATCACCCCGGCGCAGCGGGTCGTGAGTACAATTCCCCCTCCCACGCCGATACCGAAAAAGGCTTCGGTCACACCTTCGCCTCCGGGCCTAGGCAAGACCAAGGACATTGCTTCTCACACCCCACCTTCGGGCCCGGTAAAGAAGCCTATTAATCCTTCCGGTAGCTCGGGCTCGAGCCAGCCGGCCACCGGTGCCGAGAAACACCCTTCGGCACCGAAGAAAAAAATCGGCCTCCACCTCCACACCGAAACCGGCACCGAAGTCTTCAGTGCCGAAACCTGCTCCTCTGGCGCCGACCAAACATCACAAGACCCTCGGCACCGACACTCCCGTGCCGAGACCTTCTTCGGCACCGACCAAAAAAACGGAGGTTCCCAGGAAGCACGGCTTCGACAAACCTAAAAAACCGTCGGCCCCGAAACCTTCGGCGCCGACCGAACAACCAGTGTCACAGGAGCTCTTCACACCGGATCCTTTGCAAAAAACCCTCACCAAGGATCCAAAGACCGGACACTTGACATTCTCTTCAAAAAAGAGACACTTGGACAAGCCAGCTCCACCTCCACCTCCAAAGAGAAAGGACATTGCTACCTCTCCTTTCAGGGTGCCTTCCCCACCTCCTCCACCCTCTCCACCTCCACCCCCTCCACCTCATCGTTCCCCCACCTTGTCTCCTGTCCCAGACGATTTGGGGGACCCTTACTATGATCCAGCAGATGTGCCACAAGATCCCACCCCTACTGGATCTCCAGACCCATGGGATGATTATAACAATCCGGACATCCCAGATGTCCCACAGGATGACCTTTATCCATCTAGGCCATCCCCTCCTGAAGATTCCTTGGGTTTTCACCATTTGTTACAACGGGCAGCACACTACCACGGGGTGGAGTTACATACCGACCCAGTGGAGGAGGATTTCCTCCTAGACACCTTTGACGATACACATAGGTCCACTGCCATTCTACCTATGTTAAAGGGCGTAATTAAACATGCCCCTGAGGTTTTTAAAGACCCAGTCAGGGCCAGGGTCCTAAACCCTCAGATAGAGAAGAAATACAAAGCCGCCCCTACAGACCCTTCTTACATTAAAGGCCCTGCACCATTAGATTCCCTAGTGGTATCTACAGCCAGGAAGCGCTCAAATTCTCAGGCGTCAGGCAAGGCGCCCCCACCTGACAAAGAGTCCAAGCTCCTAGATGCGTCATGGAAGCGCACTGCGTCACAAGCGGCCAATATATGGCGTATTGCCAATACGCAAGCACTGTTGGCCCGATACGGCAGGGCGCATTATGATGAGCTAGAGACCATCATGCACCATCTCCCTGAAAAGTACAAGACTAGGGCTAATGAACTTATTCAAGAGGGAAAAACAATAACCAATACCTCGATACGATGTGCCCTAGATGCAGCAGATACAGCCTCCAGAGCCATAAACACCAGTGTTCTTCTCCGTCGCCATGCCTGGCTCAGGGTTTCAGGGTTTAAACCAGAGGTTCAAGCCTCTATATTAAATCACCCATTCGACCAAGATCATCTATTTGGCCCTAAAGTAGATGAAGCCCTGGAAAAAATGAAAAAAGATACAGACACGGCGAAATCTATGGGAGCCCTACAAACACAGACTCCCAGGCGTTCCTTTCGCCGTTCTTCCTTTCGGGGCACGGGCAGAGGCTACTCCTCGGACAGTGCATCCACGTCATATAAATCCCCTCCTCAGTCTACCTTCACGAAGGGTTATCAAAGAGGCGGATACAGAGGAAATAATAATAAGGGCAGAGGCAAAACAAATACCGCCCGCTCTGCCACACTTCCTGCCCAATGACTTTCCCCCGCTCCCTCCAGACCATTCCACTCCGGTCGGAGGCACACTACAACATTTCCTTCACGTCTGGGAGACCATCACCTCAGACAGATGGGTGACACAAATTATTCAGTCAGGGTATTGCCTAGAATTAACATCTACACCCCCCAACATTCCACCCAGGCACCACCCTATGTCGCAAGAACATACTGCGCTACTAACACAAGAGGTGATCTCCCTCCTGCAAAAAGGAGCAATAGAGCAGGTCCCCATAAATCAACAAAATTTAGGGGTCTACTCCCTGTACTTTCTAATTCCAAAGACGGACGAGACCCTACGACCTATCTTAGATCTCAGACCTCTAAACACCTACATTCATTCAGACCATTTTCACATGGTAACCCTCCAACAGGTTCTTCCACTTCTCTCTCAGAACGATTTTCTCACCACTCTGGACTTGAAAGACGCGTACTTTCACATCCCAGTACACCAGTCTCACAGAAAGTATCTCAGGTTTGTGGTAGACGGACAACACTACCAGTTCAAGGTGCTCCGGTTCGGGGTAACAACAGCACCAAGGGTTTTCACCAAGTGCCTGGCAGTAGTGGCTGCACACCTCAGAAGACAGCACATTCAAGTCTTCCCCTATCTGGATGATTGGCTGATAAAAGCCACGTCCTACCAACAATGTGTGCAACATACCGCCGCTACGGTCCAACTACTTCACCAGCTAGGTCTCACGGTGAACCATCAAAAATCCCACCTGGTACCATCACACACAAAACAATATCTCGGTGCCACCATAGACACCTCAAAAGCCATAGCCTATCCCAATCCTGCCAGGATTGCAAAAAAACAGGCGCTGCGTCAAAAATTCCTATCTCAACACTCTCTCCCAGCAAGAGTGTTTATGCAGCTCATAGGGATGATGGCCTCTTGCATCTTTATAGTGCCCCATGCAAGACTCCAAATGCGTCCACTCCAAGAGTGCTTGGCGCGCCAGTGGAACCAGGCCCAGGGACAACTGACAGATCTGGTGTTGGTAGACGGTCGCACCCATCGCTCTCTGCAGTGGTGGAACACCACAAACCTTTCCAGAGGTCGACCGTTCCTGGACCCGGTCCCACAAATAATCCTAACGGCAGATGCATCGCTCTCCGGCTGGGGAGCTCATCTGTTACATCTCACAGCACAGGGCACATGGACGCCGCAACAGAAGTTACTCCACATCAACCATCTGGAGTTACTGCCGATCTTCCTCGCCCTAAAATCCTTCCAGGCGCAGATTTCAGGCAAGGCAGTCCTCATTCGCACAGACAACATGACTGCCATGTACTACATTCAAAAACAGGGGGGCACACACTCTCCACAGCTCTCTCAGTTAGCACAGAGCATATGGAGATAGGCAATTCCACAAAAGATTTTTCTCCTAGCCCAACACGTCCCAGGAGTACAAAACACCGTGGCAGATCTGCTGAGCAGACGGACACAGCAGATCCACGAGTGGGAACTTCACCCACAGGTTCTTCACCCGTTCTTTCAGAAGTGGGGGCATCCACACATAGACCTATTCGCCACCCACGAAAACAAAAAATGCCCAAGCTTCGCCGCCAGATATCCACACCCATTGTCCGACGGCAATGCGATATGGATGAACTGGTCAAACAAATTTGCATATGCTTTTCCACCTCTCCCACTAATTCCATTAGTGGTGCGAAAGCTACAGCAGCATTCCCTAACTCTGATCCTAGTAGCTCCAACATGGGCCAGACAACCGTGGTACACCACACTGCTGGAACTCTCAGTAGTACCACACCAAAAGCTACGCCTCTCGCCATGCCTCCTAACCCAGAACCATGGAGAAATCAGGCACCCGGACCCAGCTCAGCACAACCTTGCGATCTGGCTCCTGAGGTCCTAGAATTTGGATACCTTAACCTTCCCCCTGATTGCATGAACATTATCAGGGAAGCTAGACGCCCTACTACTAGGGCGTGCTATGCAGCAAAGTGGAAAAGATTTATTGTTTACTGCCACAACAACGCAATCAATCCTTTAAATGTATCCATACAGCACATTATATGTTATTTACTCCATTTGCAAAGGTTTAACCTAGCATACACCTCCATTCGGTTACACCTCGCTGCAATTGATGCCTATTTACAAAATAGGCAGCACCTCTCACTTTTCAAAGTGCCTGCCATCAAAGCCTTTATGGAAGGCCTCAAAAGAGTAATTCCACCCGGAGTGCCACCCTCACCTGTTTGGAACTTGAATATAGTCCTCACACGGTTAATGGGATCCCCTTTCGAACCATTACATAAGTGTGAGCTGCAATTCCTCACATGGAAAACAGCTTTTCTAGTGGCCATCACTTCCCTCAGAAGAGTTAGTGAAATACAAGCACTCACTATACAGGAACCTTTTCTTCAAATGCATCACAACAAGGTTGTACTCCGCACCAATCCCAAATTTCTACCCAAAGTCATTTCTCCATTCCATCTAAACCAGTCGGTAGAATTACCAGTCTTTTTCTCGCAACCCCAAACAGTTGCGGAAAGAGCCTTACACACACTGGATGTTAAAAGGGCTTTACTTTACTACATCCAGAGAACACAACCTTTCAGAAAAACCAAACAGCTATTTGTTTCCTTCTCCCCACCACACAAAGGCAACCCTATTTCCAAATCAGGGATAGCTAGGTGGATTGTAAAATGCATACAGATTTGCTACCACAAAGCAAAACGAACGCTATCGGTTTCCCCTAAAGCCCACTCTACAAGGAAGATATGGGCTTCTATGGCTTTCCTAGGGAACATACCACTAGATGACATCTGCAAAGCAGCGACATGGTCAACGCCGCACACCTTCACAAAACATTACTGTGTAGATGTGCAAACCAAGCAACAAGCTAGTGTGGGCCAGGCTGTACTAAAAACACTGTTTCAAACTACTGCAACGGATGCCGGTGGTCGCCGCTAGGGTTGGGAACTGCTATATTATCTATGCACAGTGTATAATCTGCAGCTCATATGCCTCGAACGGAATATGCTACTTACCAGTATGCATCTGTTCTTGGCATGTAGAGCTGCAGATCTATACACGCCCACCCGCCTCCCCGGCTACCTTTATCTGTTCCAGTTTATCTTATTTAGATACAACACACATGGGCATCTTTCCTGTTATTACTACGCTCCATCTTTCCCTGCTGGCGAAAAACAATCTGAGGATGGAGCCGAAGCCCATGCGCAATACTAACCAAAGGAGGAGTCACCGACCTTGTGACTCCCAAAGACTTTCCAAGAGGAAAAACAAACTGCAAACATACGGGCCCAACACCAGATGGCGATCTATGCACAAGTGTGTAGATCTGAAGCTCTACATGCCAAGAACAGATGCATACTGGTAAGTAGCATATTCCTTTCTTCATATGAATACATTGACTGTTTTTCCTAGAAAATTGTTTTAAATGTGGAGTTGGTTTTGAATGAGAACTTGAAATACTGCAAGTAATAGAAAAACACTTTACTTACCTTTTCTCTAGAAAATGTCTTAGTGTGATATCTAGGCGTATCACACGGAGTAGAAAAGGTAATCCATAAACTAAGCTTTAAAGTAATCAAAAGTAATCTCAGAGTAATTTCCACTGTATTGAATGATTTACAAACCTGTAACAAAGACATTTTAATTCAGCTTGCTTGTATTGTTGAACCGGCCTTGAAAAGATTTTGCAAAGCATTTATTTCACTTACCTGCGCCAGGCTTGGCTTGGTTCTAAGAAATAAAATAACGAAATAATATTTTTTTATACAGACAAATTGGTCTGAGTTCAGTCTTTGAGTGTTTGAATTCATTTGCTGCCTGAGTGTGCCCAACAAATGCTTAACACTACCCTCTGATAAACCCCTACTGATCGCCCACACTACCACAAATAGAGAGTACGGTGCGATCTACTTTGATCTCTGCCTACCTTGGGGTTCCACTGGGCTCTGTGAACACTATACCTCATTTTTGTGTAGTATATACAGAGCCAGCTTCCTACATTGCTGGATTACCATCTTTGAATATAGAATGCATAATATCGCCTTTCCAAGACTCGGGTATCTTGTTTGTGTGAAAAAGATCGTTAAACATTGGGGTGAATTATGGAGCCCACTAATCTCCATCTGCTTTAAATAAGGGATTTGGGATACGATTTGGACCTGGTGCTCCCTTTGGTTTTAGTCTTTTTACTTTTCCTTTCAGTTGCTCTGCGTTGCCCAACAGGGTTATTTGATCTTCCTTTGTGTTAGACTTCGTTTCCTCTGTGCTTTCTTGAGTTCCTTGGGGAGTCTTACAAATTGCTTGGCACAGCAGTAAATCCTTTGTATTCGTTTTTTCTGGTGCTGAGTACATATCAAGCACGTGGGCTTCCCAAGAGGCTGCATCGATCATGTGGTATTCTAGCACTGGGATCCTTTGTATCAGTCTGTGAAAGGGATGAAATAAGATGTGGGATGAAGCGCGCTGTCCTGCCATGTCTCTGGATAGGCCTGCGCTGTTTTCCGCATCGACCTCAATAGCTTTTCTCCTGTTTTACATGTCTGATGGTGGAGCAGAGCTCTGAAGTTGATAGGGCATCCAAAGAGCACCCCACTATTTCAGGGTGACTACCGCCCCCTGTATCCGGGCTAGAGTAGACTGACGGGGGTGGCGGCAGCTTCACTGGCAGGAGTCCAGGCCACTGTATCTTCATACTTCTGGAGAGATGGCCGAGCGCCCCTTCCGTGTAAAGACTAAGTGAGCGCCCAAGCTGGGGACCGATGGCTTTCCCTCCATCATGTCTAGGACATGTATGGAGGATGTCTACACACTTGTGAACTTGTAGGTCTTATGAACTGTGCGTGTGCATGCCTTGGTGGTTGGCTTGGTGCAAGTCATCTTGGACGTGGGAGCTTCCTTGTGTCCAATCACCTTCCCCCCTCCGTAAATCCGTCTCTATGGGTAGGGAGGGATAGATCCACCCCCACAATCCCTTGGAAGTAGCTGCAGCCCCCTCGTCAGAGTGGAACTCCCTGCTCTTCCTTCTATGTCACGATCTGGCCTTTTGTCTGAGACAAATACCTATTTCACCTGGGCCAGCTCGAACCAGCCAAGGAGGAACTGCAGCGCTTTATCAGCCAGGTATCCATCCATCAGTCAATCAATCAGCATTCGTAAAGCGCCCCTTATCACCTGACAGGGTATCAAGGCGCTTGCTGCTCCTGGAGGCTCATTTGAACAGCCAGCTATTGAGGGCGCTTTGGAATTCCAGAAGTGAGGAGGTGGTCTGGAGTTGCGTGAGGAGGCTCTACAAAATCCAGCAGGGAAAACGAGGAGAAAGCAGTGAGAATGAGGGAAAAGCAAAGAGAAGGCACACAGAATAATGGGCGAAAAACAAGGAGAAAGCAGTGAAAACAAGGGAAACGCAAGGAGAAGGCACTCAAAAAAACGGGGGGGCAAAACCAGACAAAAGCAGGGAAAATGGGGGAAAAGCAAGGAGAAGGCAGTGAAAATGGGGGGAAAGCAAGAAGGCACACGAAAAATGAGGGGGGAAAGCAGTGAAAACAAGGGAAAATCAAGCAGAAGGCACAGAAAAGACGGGGAAAACAAGGAAAAAGCAGTGAGAATGAGGGAAAAGGCTGCAAAAAAAATGAGGGGAAAATCGAGAAAGCAGTGATGATGAGGGAAAAGCAAGGAGAAGGCACCAGAGAAACGGGGGAAAACGCAAGGGGAAAGAAGTGAGAATGACGGAATCTCCCAGCAGTGGCTCCTCCGTTAAGGCGGAGGAGCGTCTCCCCACTGCTATGAGCAGTGCAAAAAAGAAAATTAAAATGATAACATAACGTGATCCTTTTATTTTTTCAGTACGGAGTCAGTTTAGGGCGGGGCTGGGCTGGGCTGGGCTGTCATCACAGAGCAGGGAGGAGGAGTGGTGGATACCATAAGTGCGCATGACGGTTTGGCCAGCCATCTTACGACGGCCAAACCTGCATGCACACCTGGCATTTCTACACCTGGCTGTGTTGCACAGTCGGATGGAGAACAGTCCCAGGCACTGTCTGAGTGGCAAACCAGGCCGCTCAGACCAATCACGAGGCTGCTGTTGAGCTGGTTTCATCAGCATGACAGCAGCCTCGTGATTGGCTAGGGGAGTCTAGGAGCATGTGTGCTGCCGGGAGTCCCAGGAACAGAAGTGGATGGAGGAGAGACGTGGTCGGCAGGTAAGTGATCTTTTGGTTTTATCTCCCACCCTCGCCCTACCACTTCTGTTCCATTGCAGCCGCCACTGGAATCGCCAGCACTGGAGGACACTCGAGGATTTTAAAGCTACTGCCACCTTGACTTGTCAGTTCTAGCCACCGGAGAAGGATAGGAGTAAGACTTACTGAGCCCTCCGACTAGTACTTGGTGGAACGTTTCACTCTGCACCCAAGGAGGGTCTGTGCACGAGTATATCTGAGAAGCCAAAGATGTTCCTTGTGGGGGGGGGGGAGCCTTTCTTGGTGGTAACTTTCTAGAAATCACATGGAGACTAAGTTAAAGCAATGCTGTGAATAATGTGTTTTTCCAGTGCAAAGACTTCATCCTTTCGGTGTGAAAACATTTTGTTAAACATGCAGCAAGTGAATATCTGTGGGTCCAACGTGCATTCCTAGCGCGCTGATCTATTCTGCAAATGCGATATTAATTTGTGATAATTAAGCTTATGGAAATACATTCCTGATAGGTAATCATTTCTCCTCGAGCACAGGTGCTACTGATGCATAACGTGTCTGGGGAGTTAGTGATTCCAAACAGTCAATGTATTCATATGAAGAAAATATGGTTATCGGTTAGCAGGTAAGTACTTGGTTCTGGGAGTCAGTATTCTGAGGTTAGAACCAGGGTCCCCCAGGGTCAGGGATGCACTCTTGTCACACCCTCTGCGGCACTAGGGTGGCCAGGTGCAGAGTGCTGAGGCCCAATGTTATCCAATGGGGGATAGGGGGCCTCGGGTTGGTGGCTGGTCATGAGCAGGCCACAAGGTTGGGGCAGCAAAGCTCCTGGTGTTAGGCTCAGGGCAAAGGAGGAACCGTGTTCGCATCCAAGGTACACCCGCAGCGGTGGCTGGGTGCTGTTTTGTCACCCTGTTGTTTTCAATAGGGATTCTCCAGTTGCAACAAAGACTGTAGCCTCGGAGACGAAGATTTGGAGAAGGAGATAGGAGGAGGAGATAGGAGGAGGAGATAGGAGGGGGAGATGGGAGGAGGAAGAGGAGGAGGAGGTGGAGGTGTAGTTGTAGTAGTAGTCGTAGTACAGGGCCTCTAAGGGTGGCACAATAAGTGGTGCAGCCCTTAGAGGCCTTTCCTGGCCACAGTGCCCTTGGTACCTGTGGTACCATTTACAAGGGACTGAGCTGTGGCCAAAGAGTGCCAATTGGGGTTTGTTTTAATGCAGTTATGACTTACTTTAACAAGTATTCGACAAGCCCTCGGGCCCAGCTGCGTTGAATGTTTATTCTAGCAGCGTTCAGCAGGCTTTCTGGCTGAACCTTAAACCTCATGTATAAGGTCCGAGAACAAAAGGACTTCACCCAGGCGAGCAGCATCTACCTTAATCTGCGAGGCAGCAGGTCTGCCTCTGAACACGGTGGCAGGTCTTGAGTGCACCTGGATTCAGGTAGTGGAATCGTTGCGCCTCATCCGTGGGTCACAGCCTGCGCCATCTTGACGACGGTCCATGGGCTGCCCTCAGTCCTGGTCACAACCGGTAGAAGCCATGCTGAGCTTCTCCACACTCATGGACAGCTTCATTCTGACAATCTGGGAGTCTCAGGCTTCCCTTTTTGTGATCCATTTCTAAAATCAAATGTGATTTAGTGTCTGTACCTTTGAGGTCTGTGTTCTGTGGGGCGCTCTCTCCTCTATCACAGCAGGAGTGTCGGCAAGCCTGATCGCCCCAGAGACCCGTCCAGGATCACGCTTGAATCTCAGCTTCTCTGATATACGTTTATCAAACGGTTGCAAAGGCCCCCAGCTCCACTCTTTATGATGCCCTTACCAGTCCTATCTCCTTTCTGAGATGTGGCCAGGCCCCTTTGACCAGTGGCCTCTTTCACAATCAAAGAGTTCCTTTTGAATTGCCCCAAAAAGCCTTTCTCTGCTATGTGTGTCCCATTCAGCTCTCAGTAACTCAGCAATCCACAAATCTGCCTGTGGGGCACCTCTACCTGCACACACTCCTTCAGCAAGCCCTGGATATCCCAAAAAGGAACTCAGAAAGGGTGCTGTGCCCTTCACCAGCATACATATATCCCTGAGTGCACACTCCTCCCACATGCAAACACTCCTGTGTTCTACCCCTTGACAGGCACAGCTACACCCCAGCACGCACATGCAGCCATGAGCCCAGACTTGCATGTACTGTATCCTTCATAGGCACACATACACCCCAGAGCTCATATGCAGGTACTCACCAAGTTCCATGTACTGCACTTTTCAGACGCATATACACCCCTGTGCGCACAGACAAGTGCACTGGCTCTCATGTACTGTACACCTTACAAGCACACATACACCCCCCGCACACACACACAGATACAAGCGCTGAATTCCATGTATTGTGCCACTCACAGGTATACATATTTGCCAGTGCTCATGCAGACACTCATGCGCTGTACGGAGCTACAGTCAACCTAGTGTATGCCGTAGGGGACCTGAGCACACAGCAGTGGGCCTGTAGGTCACTCTCCCATGACACAGGTAACCAGCCTGGTCATTCTACTTATCACTTATCAAAGCTGCATGCTGCTCGAGTTACTTAACTCAGGGTAAGGGCAGTCACCCTTCACACTTATGAGGGTAGCTTGTTGTGTGCCCCTCCTGGTCTTAAGACCGCACTCCGTGAGACAGGCCTAGGTCATGGCATACACACATCATCCATCTTCGCTCAGGGCGAAAAAAAAGTTTGTTACCAATGACCCAGATATCACCACAGCTGGAGTACTCGGGGCAGGGGCTTGTACCCCTAATAAACTCGCAACCTGGAGAGGTTGAGTGATCAGATCAGTAAAACTGGCGGGAAAGTCCGTCAGCATTTCCTTTGCTCAATCAAGCTCTGTGCTTCACCCTTGCAGACAGATAGACTATCTCAACAACTTGGTATTCTCTCCCTTCATAGCCATCAACCATTTCAGTGGTTTATGATCTTTTTGCACTCAAACTTAGTGCTTAACAAATATAGGTGGGACTAATGCAGAACCACATTATGGCAAAGCGCTCCTTCTCAGTAGCTGTCCAGTTCCTCTCCTTGGGTAGTAACCTCCTATAAATAAAGGCTACTGCACGTTCTCTACGTTTGTCATCCTACTGAGTTAACACCGCTCTAACCCCCTTGTCAGAGGCCTCTGTCTGTACGATGAAAGGCTGACTAGTCAGAAGCTTTCAGTACAGGTGCCGTGCATAGTGCCTTCTTCGGTTCCTCAAATGCCTTTTGCCACTCTTCTGTCTAGATCCTTTTTCTGGGCTTCTTCCTGGAAGTCAAAACAGTCAAGTGCAATTATACTTCCATAGTTTATCACAAAGTTCCTGTAATACCCGATGACTCCTAAAAATGCCCTCACTTTAGTCTGGGTAGTAGGCACTTCCCACTCCATCACAGACTGAATGTTGACATCGCGGATCTTTCCATTCCCAACCTCATGCCCAACGTAGACTACTGAGAACTACTCCACCTGACACACTCAACTTGACGGTCAGCTTTGCATCCTGAATCCTAGCCAACCCCTGTCCCTGGTGCCTCCGGTGGTCCTGCCATGAATTGCTAACCACTGCAATATCATCAAGGTAGGCCACACAGAATTCCTCCAGCCATGCAAGAATATGGTTCACCAGATGCTAAAAAGTGGCAGGAGCATTCTTCAAGCCAAAGGACATCCCCGCTGGTGTAGGAATCTCTGTCTGCTCCTTGGCACTTGGTCTTGTGGTGCTCTGCCAGCACCCACGTGTCAGACCCAAGATGCTCGTACTTTGCAGCATCTAACCGTTCCGCATGCTCTTCCACTCAGGGGGTTGGATGGGCATCAATCTTTGTCTGCAGCCACTTCTGTATTACCGATATCGCTGGTGCACATAAAGCACCTACGCTATCTTCAGGGGGCAGGCCTTCATTCGCATGGAGGCGTGCCCCATGCAAATGAGAGCATTCTTTGCCTCAGCACCCGCACCCTATTTCAGAAGCTGACGCAGAGTCAAAGAAACTCTGTTGGCGCAGGGTCAGTGCGCCCCCAGATGGCAGCCCTCTGGAGGGGGGAAAGGGGGTCCCATGGACCCACCAGCCATCCCCTTGCAGGTGGGTGCTGTCACTGACTGCACCCACCTGAAAGGGGATCTCTAATCCGCTTTAAAAGTGCATGCGGGTGCCGCCTGCACTGTGAAAACAGGGAGCGGCTTTAAAGCACATGCTCCATTTTTTCGCATGAATGCGCTGCCCCCAGGACAGCGCGAGTTCGAGGCTGCCCTGGGGGCAGCGCATTCTATGTAATAGGGCGATGTTAGGGCCTCATGTTCTGTATGAATTTATTTGTAATGCACTTCTGTTCTAGCCTGTGATACCATATGCATATTCGCCAGCTTTCCCATACGAGTCCATGCCGTGCAGGAACCTTGTGAGGCATTCCCATTGCGGTGCTGTTTTAAAAGGCACCGCTGCCTTTTAAAGGGCACCCCAGGGTTGCACCGCCGCGTCACCTCTCTGCTGTAAGGTCGTAATTTGGCCCTTAGTAGGAGCTTGAAGAACATCTAAAGGGCCTGGTGGCCTGTGCTGAACTCACAATGACTGCAAAGCCTTGTTAAGGAAAATGTCACTTACCCAATAAGCATCTGTTTGTGGCATGTAGTGCTGTAGATTCACCTGCTTAGCATAAGTCTGCCATCTAGTGGTGTGATTAGAAGTGTGCAAGTTGTTTTTCTTAGAAGTCTTTTGAATCACAAAATGTAGTGGCTCTTCCTCCTACCTACAATGTGCATGGTTGTCGACTCCATTGTTAGATTGTTTTCCGCTTGGCAGGTGTGGATGGAGTGTAAAGATGATGTATCCTAGTAAGATGCCCATGCAAAAATAGTGTAATTTTTAATGTAGATAACGGCAACCAACACAGGTGTGCGGGGAGGAGGGTGGGCGCATGTGAATCTACAACACTACATGCCTCAAACACTGATAATGCAACAAAGAGTTGCTGAGTTTTCAGAAATGATTGAGTTCTATCAATACAATACATCAAATCAGGTGTTTGTTAAGCGTGACTACTCACCCGTAAGGGTCTCAAGGCGCTGGTGGATGTGGGGGGGTTCGCAGGTTCCAGTCCATCAAGGAGGGCGTCTGTCGAAGAGCCAGGTTTTGAGGTTTCTAGCAAAGATGGGGAACGATGTTATCTGTCTGAGGTGGAGCGGAAGGTCGTTCCAGGCTCTGGCCGCGCGGAAGGAGAAGGAGTGGTCTCCCGATCTGGTCTTTCTGGTGCGGTGACCACGGCGTAGGAGAGCTGGGCTGATCGTAGGGTCCTTTGGGGTGCATGAAATTTGAGTCGGCTATTTAGGTACGCTGGTCCGGTGTCGTGGAGGGCCTTGTGAGTGTGGGTTAGCATCTTGAAGGTGACTCTAGCTTCGATGGGGAGCCAGTGGAGTGTGCGCAGGTGCTGGGAGATGTGGCAGTGTCTTGGCAGGTTGAGGACCAGTCTTGTGGCGGCGTTTTGGATGTTCTGTAGCTTGTGGGTGAGGTTTTTGTTTATTCCGGCATAGAGTGCATTGCCGTAGTCAAGCCTGCTGGTGACCAGGGTGTGAATGACGGTCTTTCTGTGTTCGAGGAGGGTCCATTTGAAGGTCTTACGTCGGAGGCAGAGGGTGTGGAAGCAGGAGGACGAGACGGAGTTGATCTGGCGGTCCATTTTGAGCTCTGAGTCCAGGATGATTCCCAGGTTGCGTGCATGGTCCGTGGGGGTGGGTAGGCTTCCGAGGGCGGGGGGCCACCAGGTGTCGTTCCAGGCATCTGGGTTTGGGCCCATGAGGAGTACTTCCGTTTTGTTGGTGTTTAGTTGTAAGGAGCTGTTTTTCATCCATTTGGCGATAGCTTCCATGCCTTCTCGAAAGTTGTGTCTGGCGGTGTTGGGTTCGTTGGACAGGGAGAGGATGAGTTGGGTGTCGTCTGCGTATGACAATGTTGAGTCCGTAGGTTCTGACGATGGGGGCGAGCGGAGCCATGTAGATGTTGAAGAGCGTAGGGCTGAGGGAAGACCCCTGGGGGACACCGCAGGTTGTAGGTGTAGGGTCCAAGAGGAAGGGGGGGGGGGGAGTCTGACCCGCTGCGTTCTGCCGGAGAGGAAGGAGCGGATCCAGTCGAGGGCCTTGTCTTGGATCCCTGCATCGTGGAGTCTGCGTATTAGGGTGCGGTGAGAGACTGTGTCGAACGCCGCTGAGAGGTCGGGGAGGATGAGGGCTGCTGTTTCTCCTTTGTCCAGTAAGGTATGGATGTCATCTGTTGCGTCGAGGAGGGCGGTTTCCGTACTGTGGCTTTTTCTGAAGCTGGATTGGGAGGAGTCAAGGATGTTGTGCTCTTCAATGAAGAAGGCGAGTTGGCTGTTGATGGCTTTCTCAATGACTTTCACTGGGAAAGGGAGCAGGGAGATGGGTCTGTAGTTTTTGAGGTCGGTGGGGTCAGCCGAGTTTTTCTTCAGGAGGGGATTGACCTCGGTGTGTTTTCAGTCAGGGAACGAGGCGGATGCCAGGGAGCGGTTGATGGTGTGGCGGAGCATGGGTGCAATGGTGTTGGCGGCTCTGTTGAAGAAGTGGAGGGAGCAGGGGTCCGTGGGGGCGAGTGGATTGACTTCATAATCTTCAGTGTCTCTTTGGTGGTGAGGGCTGTCCAGTTGTCAATCGCTGGGTTCCAGGTGTCGGGGGTGGTTGGTGAGGGTTCAGTGTTATGGTTGTCTTCGTCGAAGTTGTCGTAGATGCTCTTGATTTTGTGGTGGAAAAAGGTGCTGAGTTTGTCGCACAGGTCTTGTGAGGGAGGGATGTCAGTAGATTCGCTGGTGGGTTGGGCGAACTCCTTGATGATGTTGAATGGTTCTTTGCTGTTATGTGCGTGTGTGGAGATTCTGTCTTCAATCGCTTTTTTCATCGTTTTTCTGATGAGTTGGTGGTGGCCGTTGGTGGAAGCTCTGAAGTTGTTGTGGGCTTCTGTGGATTTGGTGTTCCTCCAGGCCTTTTCGAGGCGGTGGCAAGTGCGTCTGAACTCTCGAAGTTCGGTGGTGAACCATCTAGCTTTCTTGGCGTGGGTGTTGTTTTTCTTGACGGGGGCTTTGGTGTTGGCGCTGTCGGAAATCCATCTGTGCATGGTTCAGGCTGCGGTGTTGGCGTCGTCGTTTTCCGCAATGGTTGGGGTGGAGTTGCTGAGTGATGAGGTTAGCTGGTCCTCTGTGATTCTGGTCCAGTTTCTTCGTGGGAACAGGTGCTGGTGTCTGTGGATGGTGGGTGTTCTGAAGGTGAAGTGGACGCATCGATGGTCAGTCCATGGGAGTTCGGTGGTGTGGCTGAAGGTGATGGAGTTTCCTGTTCTGAAGAGGGGGTCGAGGGTGTGTCCTGCTGAGTGCGTGGGTTCGGTCACGATCTGGCGGAGTCCAATGTTGTGGAGGTTGTCCAGGAGGGATGTCGTGCTGGGGTCCAGTTGGTTGTCGAGGTGGAAGTTGAGGTCTCCCAGTAGGGTGTAGTTGGTGGACGCTATGGCATGCGGAGAGATGATGTCCCTGATGGAGTTGTCAAAAAGTCTGCGGGGTCCAGGGGGTCGGTAGATGAGGGTTCCTCGGAGGGTGGAGGTAGGGCTGGCCAGTATCTTGAAGTGAAGGTGAGTGTGCTCAGGTGGAGGGTGGATTTGGGACGATGGCGATTGCTCCTCCCGGGCGGGTGGGGCTGTCCTTCCTGGAGATCTTGTATCCTTGGGGAATGGCAATGGCGTTGTCCGGTCCTGAGGTGGTGTTGGTCCAGGCTTCGGTGAAGAAAGCTACGTCCGGGGTAGTGCTGTCGAGGAGGTCCCAGATTTCAGTGGCGTGTTTGTGGAGGGATCAGACGTTGAGGAGGCTGCATTGCAGGGTCTTCGGTTCGGTTGTGTTCTTGCAGGTGGATTGCACTGAGTCAGTGGTCTTGGCGGTGCTGCAGGTGTTCCGGCAGTGGTGACAGCTGAAGGGTCCGTGGGTGTCGGCCGGTGATGCTAGCTTGCAGTTGTTGTTGCATCCTGGGTTGAGGTTGAGAATGTGGAGTGCCACTGGGTCATAGCGTTGGCGGTGCAGAGATCCAGGGTTCCTGGCGCTGGTCGCAGTCGGCTCGTGGACAGGCACAACACACACGCTTGCCTTTGGCGCCCCGGTGGCTCGTCCGCGGAGCCGCCGCCATTAAGTAGGGGTTGGGGGGAGCTGGATTGGGCTGGTCGCACTGGTCGTGCTGGGCGGAGAGGCCGCGGGGGCAGCAACGGAGGGGAAAATGGGCTAAAAAAGGCAAAAGGAAAAAGGCAAAAAGAGAGAGAAAAGTGCAAATAAGGCAGAAAAAGTGCAAGAAAGAGTGGAGGAAAGACACAGAGGACACAGGAGAGTGGAAGGGGGAAATTGAGATGAGGGTAAAAAACGAGTGAAAACGGAGGAAAGACACAGAAGAAGAGTGAAGGGGGAGCTTGAAATGAAGGGGAAAACTAGTGAAAAGGAGAGAAAAAGCGGACCAAGAGAGTGGAGACAGAGGTCCACTGGACCACCAGGGATGAGGTGCAGGTGAAACCTGCGGGTAGAGGAGGGCCTCGAACACCAACACTCGAGAGTGCAGGGGCTCGGGGGAAGGCCTCACTTAATGGTGGAGCTGCGAGGGAGGGAGAGCAATTTCACTGACAATGAGTCAGTACATGTGTTCTTTTAACGTCTAATGTGTGTCAAAGCTCTTTCCACAACTGAATCTAGTTGGGAAAATAACACTGACAACTTAATGGATTGAGAGACCTCTTTTGGAAGGAATTTAGGGTTGGTACGTAGTACCTCGTTGTCTTTATGAGGTTGAAGGAATGGCTCTTCTAGAGTTAATGCCTGAAGCTTACCTACAAGCCTGAGTGAAGGGATTGCAATGAGAAATGTAACCTTTCATGAGAGAAATTGAGAGGGCATGTACAGAGGTTCAATTGGTGGACCCATTAACCTTGTTAACACAATGATTATATTCCAAGCAAAGGTTGGAGGGACACTAGGCAGGATAACTGTTTAGAAGCCCTCTAGAAAAGCTTAAATTACAGTAATTCTAAAGACAGAGGTTTATTCTCTGTTTTGGAGATATGCTGCTACTGCTGCTAGGTGTAGACTTTTGGAGGTGTAAGCTAACACAGAAATGTGTAAATGTAGAAGGTAACAGACAATGTCTTCAGACTTTGCTGTTCTTGGGTTACTATCTATTGAATGGCAATAGTGTGCAAATCGTTTTCACTTTGCTGCATAGCAGGCTCCAGTAGTGGGCCTTCTTGCCTCTTTAGGAATATCCGTGCACTGCTGAGGTAAATTTAAATATCCAAATTCTAAGACATCAGGAAACACATTGCAAGATTGAGAGATCTGGGGTTGAGGAGTCTTATTGCTCCCTGGTTTTGGTTTAGAAGGTCCTGCCAGTTGGGAAGTACCTGGTGTGGATCTACTGAGAGTTCCAGTAGTGTGATGAATGAATGAATGAATACAGACTTATATAGCGCATGGCTACCCGAGGGCATCCCAGCGCTTCCTGTGACATCTTATCACTCACTGCTACTTACGGGAAGAGAAAAGTCTTCAACTGCCTCCTAAATCCAAGATAATCCTGCTCAAGACGAATATGGTGTGGGAGCCGGTTCCATAACATTGCCGCATTGTAAGGAAACCGGCGCCCCCCCCATCCTTGCCCGTTTAATCAGAGGGACCACAAGAAGTCGTTTGTTGCTGGATCTAAGAGTTCTGTTAGTCCGATATAACTGCACCATGGGCTGAATTATAGGAGGACCGGTACCCCCAAGCGACTTGTGAATAATACACATAGCCTTGAACCTAATTCTCTCCAGAACTGGAAGCCAATGCAGCTGCCTAATGGCTAACCCGGCCGAGCTGCGTTTCGGGACATTCATTAAAAGGCGAGCTGCGCAATTCTGAACGGTCTGAAGAATCTTTGTGGTTCTTAAAGGCGCTCCCAGATAAACTGCATTTGCGTAATCCAGCCGTGAAAGAACCAGAGCTTGGACCAGCAACCGCCTCGCCTCGAACGGGAGAAGGGGAAGAATCTTCCTCAGCATCCTAAGGAGGCCATAACACCTGGCCGCCACTTTGCGCGCCTGGGCTGTAAAATTTAGGTTGCAGCCAAACCATACACCCAGACTTTTAATCTGAGTCTTGGGGGACGGGGAGGGGCCAAGACAGCTGGGCCACATCGCATCCAAATTTGCAGGGGGCGCATGGCCCAAGATCATAATTTCCGTCTTGGTCCCATTCAATTTAAGGAAAGATAACTCCATCCACTGAGAGACCTTCTCAAGACAAACAGTCAAGGTTGACTTGACTCTATCTTGATGACTGAGCGAGACCACCAGCTGTGTGTCATCGGCGTACATAACAGTGTGGATTCCCCAGGGAGCCACCACCTCCGCAAGGGGCCTCATGTAGATATTAAATATGGTGGGGCTGAGAGAGGCGCCCTGGGGAACCCCACAGCGCAAAGGAATCTGATTAGAGAGAGCGTCCTCCTCAAAAACCGCAAATGACCGATCTGCCAAAAAGGACTGCAACCACTTAAGGGCAGTCCCTGCTACTCCTATCTCACTAAGTCTTTGGACCATAATTTGATGATTCACCGTGTCGAAGGCTGCGCTGAGATCTAATAAGATGATCGCAGCGCAGCCTCCATTGTCCAAGATCTTTCTTGACTCTTCGACCACTGCGAGCAATGCCGACTCCGTGCCCTGATGACGCCTGAACAATGGTTGTCTGGCCCATGTGGGGGCCACTAGGATGAGGGTCAGAGACATCTGCCGCAGTTTGTGATTCACAAATGGAAGCAGTGGGAGAGTTGGAAAAACGTAAGCAAATATACCTGACCAAATCCTCGATAGCGCGTTGATTGTGGACAGTGAGTGTTGGAACCTGGAGGTGAAGTTTGAGCATGTGTGTTTTTCTGCACTGGTGAATAGATCTATGTCTGGGTGACCACACTGTTGGAAGAATAGGTGGAGGACTTTTGGATTGAGCTCCCACTCATGGACTTGTTGTCGTCTCCTGCTGAGGAGATCCACAAATTCGTCGTCCACACCCGGTATGTACTCCGCTAAGTGGTGAATGTTGTGCCAGAGGGCATACCTCCAGATGGTCTGGGGTATATGAGATAGCTGAGATGACCTGGTGCCCCCCTGTGTTTGCAGATAACACATGGTAGTCCTGTCTGTTTTGATGAGAACCACTTTGCCAGTGAGGTGAAAAGGGAATGCTCTCAGCGCTCGATGAACAGCTAGCAGCTCTAGCTGATTGACATGGAGAGGAGTCTGACTGGGTGTGCAGTGGCCCTGAATAGTTATCTCCTGTGAGTGCACTCACCAATGGCTGATCAACGCTAGATCCTCCAGCTGACCGTATGCTTGAGTCCATTGATGTGCTAAGCATTCTTGCAACAGACGCATATTGAGTCTGGCATGAGGTACTATGGCTATGCATGATGCCATGGTCAATCGGAGATGCATAACTGTTTTCACTGGTATCCACTGGTGGGGCTAAAACTGTGGGATAAGCATATGGAACGGTTGAATCCTGGCTGCGTTCGGGTGAGGTATCCCCATGAATGAGTTGAGGATGGCTCCCAGGTAAGGCTGTATCTGAAGGGGTTGCAGCTGAGATTTGACTGCATTGATTTTAAAATCTAGTTAGTGAAGTAGGCTTATGGTAGTTTGAGTGTGTTGAAAACATCTGTGATGTGTTGTGCTTTCGATAAGACAGTTGTGCAGGTGAGGGAAAACTTGTATATTTTGCCTTCTTAAATGAGCTGTTACCACTGTTAGGCTTTTGGTAAACACCTTTGGGGCTGTGATGGGGCATGGAAGCACCTTGAACTGAAGATGGTGTCCATTGAACACAAACCTGAGGTATTTGACGGTGTACAAGGTGAATTGGAATGTGAAAGAATGCGTCCTCAAGTCCAGTGCAGCCATGAAGTTGGCTTGCTGTGTTAGCAGGATGAGATCTGGAAGAGTGACCATGTGGAAGTGCTCTGAGAAAATCTACCTGTTTAGGGTTCTGAGGTCCAGAATTGGCCTTACAGACCTGTCCTTTGTGGGTATTAGGAAGTAAATTGAATAGACCCCCTTGTCTTGTTGGTGCAATGGCACAAGTTCCTGTGAGTGTAATGGTACAAGTTCTATAGTTCTTTTTTGTAGAAGAGCTTGGACTTCCTCTTTGAGCAGCTGCTGATGGTCTGTTGATAGCATGTGGGAACATTTGGAGGTGTTGAGGTGAGCTCCAGGCAAGCACCCACTGGTCGGTTATGATTTTCCGCAATGTGGGAGACAACTGTTGGAGTCTTACCCCGACAGATGTTATGTGATTTGTGGGCAAGTCAAGATTTTGTGGCAGTGCCAGATGCTTTTGAGAAACAGCCGCTGCTTCTGCCCCTAGAGTTGTTGCCCGTGTACGAACCTTTATAGTACCCCCTAGGCGATGTAGTTTGAGACTGGGGACGCTGACATAACGTGGAAGTGTCACAAGATGTGGATTCGGCTGCTCCACGATATGAGGAGCGGCAAACAGTACCTCATTGTGCATGGGTATCTAAAGCCCCAATAGCTGTAGCCCTCTCGTTGCATTGTTTTATTTTTTCCAGAAGAGTATCTACTTGAGGGCCGAAGAGTCGTTCCCCATCAAAAGAAAGTGCAAGAATATTTTGTTGCACTTCAAGCTTGAAGCCTGAAACTTCAAGCCAGGCATGCCAGTGAATGAGGACACTGGTGTTATTGCCTCGTGTGGCTGTATCAGCTGCATCTAGAGCACAGCAAACAGAAGTGATAGCCCTCAAAGGCAACCTCAAAAACCTGTTTTTATACTTCTCTGGGAGATGCTGGAGGATCTCCTCCATTTCATCCCAGTGTGCCCTATCATAACGCGAGAGGAGGCCAAAAGAGTTGGCACTTCTCCAGGGGATAGCCGATTGGGCAGCCACTCTCTTCCCCACAGCAACTATTTTTCTAGCTTCCTTGTCTGGTGGGGGCGCCACGCCAGATGTTTGTGAGTTTGCCCTCTTCCTTGCTACCACTAAAGAGTCAGGTGGTAGTTGACGCTATATGTAAGTTAGGTCAGATTGTATTTTTCATCTACCCTCAGTGTAATGACTCGTGCCTTAACCAGCTCTTTAAAAATGCCTGGGGTATGTCTTAGCAACCCTTGAGCATTGGCAGGTATTGGGCCAAGCGTTGAGAGGATGAAAGTGTCTAGAATAAAAAGACATCCTCCAGTGGTTCCATGTGGAGTTGAACCTTAGGATAACTGTCTTCCCCACCTATAAAATCATGTTAGGTAGTGGTGTTGTCTGGAGAGGAAGGCTTTTAGGGATACAAGTCTGGGTCTGGGTCTGGGTCTGTGTCTGTATGTGGGTCAATGTTGTATGTGTCCCACAAGTCATCTTGTGGTGGAATGGAGTGTTGGTCTCTATCATCCCCTTGGTCCCCATAATTACTATGTTCCACAAAAGAATGACTGGATTCTTTTGGCGAATGGTGTTTGTCTGAAGGAGGTGAAAGTGGTGTAGAGTGAGCCTGTGGTGTCAAAGGTGGTGGTGGACTGATGGGCAGTGGTCTGGTGGCCTTGTCTGCTCTTCTCCGGTTCTTTGGTTGGCAGGGGACCTCCAAAGCTTAATTGTCTCCTGGGTGGCTTTTCCTTTGTCTGAAGCGGTGTAGTCAGTACTCGATCAGTGTTTGAGTGAATATGTACCTTTTTTGCCTCAAATTAATGTTTTTCTTCAGCCGCTGAAGCATGGGTTCTACAGTTGAAGAGCTGTCCCTTTGTTTGGAGCTGGGGTGAGTTTTCAGCTGTGAAGAGGCTTTCAATGTGAACATTTTTAATGCAGAGGGTTTTGGGGCCAAGGCAGTTATTTTCGACGCCTAAGAAGTTCGAGGTCTCTTGACCCTGAGTCTCGCCTCGAGGCCGACGACTGGTGACCGTGGCTTTTATGATGCTCCTTAGTTGGCGAGCTGGGGCAGGGCTTTTCCGATACAGCCGTTCTGTGCAGACCATGACCCCAATGTGGTGGTGGCCTGTGCACATACTTTGGTCGATCCAAAGAAGGTGGTTGACCCTTCACGATAGTTTGTGGGGAGTGGGCACAGTACTTGCAGTCTGTCTTGGGGTAAGGTCTTGGATCTCGATCTTAGTTCCTGAACTGTCATGTGAAAAGATACCCTGTTCCACTGTCTACACTTGAGCCTGGGCCTCGTGGTGGTAGTCTTCAGACCTGAATATATCTGGAGTGTCTTCGATTGAGTCTTCGTGCTCGCCGATCACGCAGTGTCTTCTTTGAGTGGAATGACTGGCAAGCCTTGCAAGTGGATTCTTAGTGATCCAAAGAAAGACACAATTTTCACACCAGATGTTAATCGCTGCATGGGAACTTGACGTGGCAGCGTGGGCAAAATCTAAACGTGTCCGTTCCATCACCAGATGGACATGGCATGGACGAAAGGTAAAAAAAAATGTTTGGCCTGGAGAGCAAAGGTCCTCAGGGCCCTGGTCGACTGGAAACGTATCGATGAGCGACCGACGTAGATATCCAAGTACCCATGACCGATGATAATACCAACATTGAAAGCCTGCCTAGTAGGAATCAACTATACTGACACAGAGCAGAGAAGCACACCCACAAACCCAATGGCAGAAAAAACAATCTAACAATGGAGATTACGGCCATGCGCATTGCAAGTAAGAGGAGTCACTACACTTCCTGACTCAAAAACACTTCTTCGAAGAAAAACAACTTGCACGCTTCCTAGCCCATTTCTGGATGTTGACTTATGGTAAGCAGGTGTTCAAGGCATATGATGCGTTAGCATAGATCGCCATCTGGTGTTGGGCCCGGATGTTTGCACTTTGTTTTCCTTCGGAGAAGTCTTTGTAGTCACGAGGTAGGTGACTCCTCCCTTTGGTGATAGTGAGCATGGGCATCGACTCCATCCCCAGATTGTTTTTTTACGCCATCGGGTTCGGATGTGTATTGCTGCGGTCTGGTATCGTTTTCGAACCCCTTTGACGCGCAATCCTTTACCCTCAACGGTATTGTCTTCGATCACGTTTCCACATTCGTCGCGTGCCGTCCAAACTGAAACCTTCAATCGGGAATCTTGAGGCGGGCCGTCGGGTCTACCCTTGCCGACCACGCCAGCAGTCAATGGAACGGACTCCGTTCAAGCTATGTCCCGGGTGTCCTGCTAAATTCCCACGCACCGACCTGCACGAGGTCTGCAACCTGTGCCTATCCCCGGAACACGAAGAATCTTTCTGCGAAGCGTGTCAATCATTACGATTGAAGAAGACCATCCGCAATCGTCGGGCTCGACACCACGAGATGCAACGCGGCAGCAGCTCTGTACCGGACATCTTCGGTGACAAACCACAACACAGTCCTGCCGCACAGACCGAAGAAGAACTGGTCTCAGTGTCTGAAGCTGACTGACATGGGAGGGGACCTGAGCGTCACTCCGGCTAAACGGACCGTGAGTACAGACCCCCCATGTGCACGCTCACGCTAAGGGAAAGGCTCCAGTATCAGCCCCGCGTTCGGGCTCCGGTCGACACTGTGAAAAAGTTTCAGATGCCCCTCCCTTCGGTCCTGCTATGAAACACAAATATAAGCCTTTTGGCTCGGGCTCGAGCCGATTCCAGTCTTGTGCCGATCCAACACCTTCGGCACCGAAAGATAGGGACAAACAATGGACTTCTCTCAAGTCGTCAGTACAGAGAACGTCTTCTACACCGAAAGCTTTGGAGCCGAAACCCTCTAAGCCAAAAGAGCTGGAACCAAAGTTTTCCAAGCTAAAATCCTCGGAGCCGAAAGGCTCCACACCGAAAAGCTCGGAGCCGACAACCTCCGTGCCAAAAAGTTCAGAGCCGACAACCTCCGTGCCGAAAAGTTCAGAGCCGAAACAAACCACCCCGAAAGGCCACACAGCCTAACCCGGCTAAATCTAAAGAACTAGATCCCAAACATTCGGCACCCAAAGACTCTAAAGGAAAATCTTCGATGCCGAAATCTTCCCCAAAAGGAACAGACTCCCTTCAAAGAAATTCCATCGGAAGAAACACCTTTGGACCCAAAACAGAAAAAAACTCACTATCGATCCCAAAACTGGACATCTTATGGCTACTCTTCCCAAAACACGGAAGTTAGACCTCCCGCAAGAAGCCCCTATACCTCTAAGCAAAAAAAGAGACATGGGTACCAATCCTTCTTCCCTTTACATACCGCTATCTCCTCCTTCTATCCCAAACATCACACCATCAAATTCACCACCTCCAAGGGCACCTGACTCACAGGATGAAGATTTTGATTACGGAGATGGGGATGGGATTGGGGATGATAGTCATCATATCCCGCACGACCCAGACATACCACAAGACACTGACCCTTGAGATGATTACGATAAGGATCCAGATATACCTAATGATCCAGATCTTTATCCCTCTACACCTTCCCCACCTGATGACAATATTGGCTTTGTGCAACTCATCAACAGGGCAGCCCAATATCACGGGGTGGAACTACATAATGACCCTGTAGAAGAGGATTTCCTTATAGAAAGGTTCACGCATTCACAGAGAGCTATTAACACCCTACCCATGCTAAAAGGCTTGTTAAAACATACTAACGAAGTATTCAAAGATCCAGTTAGAGCCCGAATACTAACACCTCGGGTAGACAGGGCACATTATGACGAACTAGAAAAACTTCGACAACATTTACCAGAAGAACATAAGGCCAAAGCTAATGACCTCATTCAGTAGGGGAAGCTCCTAACAAACACTTCCATAAAATAAGCTCTAGATGCTGCAGACACAGCTTCGCGTGCTATTAACACTAGCATACTCCTACGGAGACACGCGTGGCTTTGAATCTCTGGATTTAAACAAAAGGTACAATCTTCCATACTCAATCAGCCTTTCGATAAGGAATATCTTTTCGGGCCAGCAGTGGATACTTCATTAGAAAAAATGAAGAAAGATACTGACACTGCAAAATCCATGGGAGCCCTACAATTACCATCTAGCAGGGGCTCCTTTCGTTGCTCCTTCTACAGGGGTGGCTCAAAAACAATTTTGTCAGAAAATCCCTTCTCCTCTTACAAGGGGAACAACCAATCAAGCCCCTCTAGAGGCTATTTTAGAGGAGGTTACAGAGGAAACAATAACAAGGGCAGAGGAAGGGGCAACTCCACCCGCTCTTCCCCTGCCAACAAACAGTGACTTTCCCCCTTTGCCCCCGACCATTCCACTCCTGTTGGGGGACGTCTCTCACAGTTCCTACCTGTCTGGAAGTCAATCACCTCAAACAAGTGGGTAATACAAATTATCCAAAATGGTTATTGCCTGGAACTTACCAGCACTCCACCAACAATCCTTCCAAAACAGCGAGCAATGTCACCAGAACATCTCACCCTGTTAAAACAGAAGGACCTCGCTCTGTTAGGCAAACATGCAATAGTACCAGTTTTATTACACCACCAAGGGACAGGAGTGTACTCCCTATACTTTTTGATTCCCAAAAAGGACGGCTCTCTCAGGCCCATACTGGACCTCAGACAGATAAACCTCTACATTCAATCGGACCACTTCCACATGGTCACCCTACAACAAGTGTTCCCATTGCTTCAGCAAGGCACTCTGGATTTAAAGGACGCCTACTTTCACATTCCCATTCACCTGGCTCACAGGAAATTTCTCACGTTCATGGTGGACGGATAACACTACCAATTCAAAGTCCTCCCGTTTGGGGTAACTACAGCACCAAGAGTATTCACCAAATGCCTAGCAGTAGTAGCAGCTCATTTAAGAAGACAACACATTCACGTCTTCCCTTACTTAGACAAATGGCTAATAAAAGCCAAGTCGCAACACAGCTGCCTACACCACACTCACAAAACGCTTGAACTTCATGACTTGGGATTCACAGTAAACCTCACCAAGTCTCATCTCCAACCCTCCAACATACAAGAGTATCTAAGAGCTACAATAGACACCCGCAAAGCTCTAGCGTACCCCAACCCAATCAGAATACGTAACATGCAAACACTGATAACACGATTTCAACCGCAACACTCACTACCAGCACAAGTGTTTATGCAGTTAATCGGAATGATGGCGTCTTGCATTCTAATTGTTCCTTATGCAAGACTCCAAATGCGTCCACTACAGGAATGCTTAACACGTCAGTGGAACCAGGCTCAAGGTCAGTTAACCGATCTGGTGTTGGTAGATGGCCGCACTCATCGCTCTCTGCAGTGGTGGGACACACAAAACCTTTACAAAGGGCAGCCATTCCTCGACCCGGTTCCACAGATAGTATTCACAGCAGACGCATCCCTCATTGGTTGGGGATCTCACATTCAGCAATATACCATTCAAGGCACATGGACACTACAACAAAAGCGACTGCACATAAACTATCTGGAGCTGCTAGCAATTTTTCTGGCATTGAACGCTTTTCAACTACACATAGTAGGCAAGGCTGTCCTAGTCCGTACAGACAATATGACAGCAATGTACTACATACAGAAACAAGGGGGGGGGGGACACACTCTACAGCTTTCGCACCTAGCTCAAAGCATATGGAGATGGGCCATACCTCAAAAGATGTATCTTCTTGCGGAACATCTCCTAGGAGTAAACAATCAGATTGCAGATCTGCTCAGTCGTCAAAGACAGCAGATCCACGAATGGGAATTACATCCTCAAGTACTTCTTTCATTCTTCCAGATATGGGGATACCCAGAAATAGATCTGTTCGCCACACACCTCAACGCAAAATGCCCAAACTTCGTGTCCAGGTATCCACACCCACTGTCCAAAGGCAATGCGCTATGGATGAATTGGTCAGAGTAATTTGCTTTCACTTTTCCACCTCTCCCACAAATTCCATTAGTGGTTCGGAAGCTCAAACAGCATTCCCTTACAATGATTCTAGTTGCTCCCACATGGGCTCGACAGCCATGGTACACAAACCTGTTAGATCTGTCAGTAGTTCCTCATCAAAAGTTACATCTTCCCCCAAGCTTCTCACTCAGAACCATGGAGAGATAAGACACCCAGATCCCAGTCAACTCAACCTTGCGATCTGGCACCTGAAATCAGAGTTTGGCTACCTTAATCTCCCGCCAGACTGCATGGATGTCATTAAAGAGGCTAGACGTCCTACCACAAGAGCATGCTATGCAGCAAAATGGAAACTGCTATCAAAGCTTTTATGGAAGGACTCAAAAGAATCAAACTAACAATCAACAGATCATTTGGATTTGATCTGACATCCTATGCAGATGACACTCAGATTGTGGTGTCTCTGCTACCAGGGCAAGAGAGGGGGACAGAACTACGAATTCATGATTGTATGGATGCAGTGGGTATATGGATGTCTCAAAACTGCTTAAAACTTAACTCAAGCAAGACGGAGGTCATTTTGTTTGGCAGTGCTCCCAAGTTCTGGACCCCAAGTTGGTGGCCAGCTTCGCTGGGCTTACTTCCAATCCCCTCCAGGAAAGTAAAAAACCTGGGAGTTTTGATTGACGATAGGCTTCAGTTTGAAGACCAAGTCAACTCAGTTATCTCGGCTACCACATTTGCCCTGAGATCTTGTAAGAAAATTCTATAGTACCTACCAAAGGAAAATCAACGTACAGTAGTGACCGCATTGACTATGACAAGGCTGGACTATTGTAACAGCCTCTACCTTAATATCCAGGAGCGTCTGCTGCATAGACTACAACTTCTACAGAATTCGGCCGCCAGACTGCTCACAGGGACACCTAAGTTCGCCTCTGTTTCTGGTGGCATCAGAAGACTCCACTGGCTGCCTATTAAGAAACGGGTGCAGTTTAAGTCTCTCTGCACCGTTTTCAAAGCTCTTCACGAGATTGGCCCAGAACACCCGAAGCAGCAGTTTCAGTGGTATGTTCCGAATAGACTGCTGCGCTCCTTAGGAGCTAAATTGGTAGGAGTTCCCTCTTTTAAAAAAGTCAGCTTGGGAGGCAGGAGTTTTCGAGTGGGGGCAGCCAAAGCTTGGAATGCCCTCCCATTTCAGCTTTGAAATAGTATGGATCTCTTGGCAGTCAGGAAAGCCTTAAAAACCTGGATGTTTAATGTTTAATTTGCGGCCTTTTTTTTGGTGAGCTCTGTGGGAAGTTCTCTGTAGATAGCGCCAGGACACCTTCGGGTAACAGTTTGCGCTTTAGAAATATTATAACATAACATATATTATAACATAACAATACAAGAACCATTTTTACAAATTTGACCACAATAAAGTGGTTCTTAGGACTAACTCAAAATTTTTACCCAAAGTAGTTTCGGCTTTTCACCTCAACCAGTCTGTATAGTTACCTGTGTATTTTCCTCAACCAGACTCAGTAGTAGAAAGTGCTCTTCACATATTAGATGTAAAAAGAGCGATCCTTTATTATATTGAAAGAACCAAATCTTTTAGGAAAACTAAACAACTCTTTGTTGCCTTTTCCCCACCACAAAAAGGCAATCCCATTTCAAAAGCAGCTATTGCACGTTGGAAAGTTAACTGAATCCAAATATACTACCTCACGGCTAAACGCACCTGAACAATTCCCCCTAGAGTGCACTCTACACGCAAACTAGGGGGTTCTATGGCATTTTTAGGGAACATACCCTTAGATGACATCTGTAAAGCTGCAACATGGTCTACACCACACACATTCACAAAACAATATTGTGTAGATGTGTTAGCAAAACAACAAGCTAGTGTGGGTCAGACAGTTTTAAGAACACTATTTCAAACCACTGCAACAGATACAGGCTAGCCACCGCTGGGAACATAACTGCTATAAAATCTTATGCTAACGCATATGATCTACAGCTCATATGCCTCGAACAGAAAATGTTACTTACCTAGTATGCATCTGTTCTTGGCATATAAAGCTGTAGATTCATATGAAACCCACCCACCTCCCCGGGTACCTTGATCTGCTGCAGTATTATCTTAATTAGATACACTATACATGGGCATCTTTTTCTACTCTTATTAACTCCATCGTCCTTACACTGTAGTATTAGTAGGGGTCCCCGCAATTAGCCATGACAGAGGAGAAACAACACAAACCCTGATTAATAAGGCCTCACATTGGATACATAATAACACGAAGGTGAGGAGTTTCCAACATAGTCACATCCTCATGGCTAGGAGGGTTGCATGGATTGGCAACAGCAAGAAACAGTTTGCTGGAGACTGTGTTGTGGTTAATCTCAGGCACCCAGAGCTGGCAAGAGATTTGCTTGACAACCACTATGGGGATACTGAAAACGGGACGTGTATAAGAATGCTGCCTCTATACTTCTTTTATAGAGATAAAACAAAAGAGGTAAGATTTGATGCCCATAGGTATCGGCCAAATCTACAAGGCTGGGAGGCGAGGCCCGGACTAGTATCAAATAGATTTGCCCTGCTCCCCAGCACAGCCACGTTAGATGAACCGGACTGACTGGGCAGGGGAAGGAAAATGGAGAATGACAAAAAAAAGGAAAGTTGTTCCGAGATTGATGCCATAGGCCCCCCAGGGGAAATAGAACTATGTATTGTCCCCCACATGGTAGCCGAGCGAGAGAGGCGGGGGAAAGGTATGAAATTAGTAGCAAGCAGACCAGAAACGCCATCTCCCCCAGGGTTGGCCAGCGGAGAAAGTAGTGCGCCCGCCCCAGTCTCCAAGGAGCTCAGAGTGGTCTCCTGGAATATTGCTGGGATCTCAGCCAAACTACAAAACAAGGAATGGCTAGATTTCATTAGACAACACCATATTATCTGCCTCCAGGAAACCTGGGAAACTAATATTGGTGCCCCACATTTAGAGGGCTATAAAATGTTTTTTGTCCCTGCCAGCAAAACCAACATGGGCCGCGCTAAGGGTGGCTTAATAACATATGTGGCACTGACAACTCTAGGGACTTGGGAGGATTTGGGGTGGGACTCAGATTGTATTCAGGGGATTAGGTACCGTAAGAAGGGCTTAAAACTCATCTTTATTAACTTTTATAATGCGGGACAATCCATGCACAGATTGGGCGAGCTAGAAGATAGATTGGCTCGTTTACAAGATTTAGGGGATATAAGCACTCAGTGGGTAATAATGGGAGATCTTAATTGTCATCAGTGCCCTTATTTGAAATGGTGCAGGGGAAAATGGGTTTCTTGTCCCTCCACCAAGGATTGGCACCTAGAGCACTCCAGAGAGGGTAGGGAATTAAGTAAGATTCTGGGCACTCACGATTTAACTCACACGATGGACTTGATTCAAAGTGGGTTATCCAACACAATCAACCACTCCTTTAAGGGTAGGGGCAGTGATACGATCATTGACTTTATCTTCGTAACAAAGATGCTCAAATGTAGGATAACACATTTTAGTATAAAGGTCAGTGTCTTCAGCGATCACAACCCTCTGGTACTGTCCTTGAGGGACGTTACCTCTCCCCCAAAACAGGGTAACAGGATTACCAGTGGCCCACTCAAAGCCACTGACCAGGGCAGGTGAATTAGATGGAGCAATATTGACAGGGAACCATTCCACAGATCGCTTCTCGCTAATTCTAAAAACCAGATATGGAGGTGCCTAGACTTAATAGTGGAGGGGAGAGATCTGATTAGAGCTTATGAGGGTACTGCTCAGCACATTGACAGATTATTGAGGGGCAAAAAGAAGAATCAGGCCCTCCCATACCCAAGATGGTTTGACAAAGACTGCTCAAGGGCTCAAAGGGACTTGAAGTCAGCCCTCAAAACGGCCCCTAAGGATAGGGGTAAGATCGCCGCCTGCAGGGCTCATTATAAATCGGCCACAAAACAGAGAAAAACCTCCCTACAAATTCAGGCATGGGAGACTCTGAGAGAGGCTGCTGATCTCAGGGACATGAACAGATTTTGGAGGGTAATCAACGACCCCTGCTTCCAGGCCTCAAATAAAACGAAAGTGGCTTGTCATATTCTGCCCGATGCCTGGGTGTCCCATTTTAAAAGCTTGTACAACCATGGAGGCTTGGAGGACTCACTAACCCCAGTCACAGGCTCTGAGTCTTTACCCAGCACGTGGATGTGCTTTACGGTAGGCGAAATCAAGCTAGGAATTGACGGTCTAACAATAAACAAGGCTCCAGGACCAGATGGGATCCCACCAGACCTTTTAAAAAACCAAGCAGACCTATGGGCCCCCATACTTACTAGAGTCTTTAATACAGCTGTAGAAGTAGGAATGCCCAGGTCATGGTCCACGGCTGTCATCGTACCTTTGTATAAAAAGGGAAATAGGAGTGATCCGCAATGTTACCGCCCGATTTCACTTATTGACGTGTCTGTGATAGTTCTGGGAAGGCCAAACAAAAGTGCAAAAAGAACGGTGCTTTTTGCTGGCGTGAGCACTTTGCAATGGGCTATAAAGAAGCCATTCGCTGTTTGTAATCAAGTTTCATGTAGAGAGTAATGACAATCGGAAGTCGTTGTCTTCATCAAATCAGTTTACTTTCAAATGTTGCTTGCATTCAATATTTTCAAACGAAAAATGCTTGTTAACGCTGGGAAAGGTCATCCAGCTAATTACCATCTCGGCAATTTAACAATGTACCCAATGCATTTCGGGTCCCATTAGAACCCTTCATCAGGGGTATTCCTTAAGGTCGGTGTAACTAAAAATAACACAAAGAGGCAATTCAATCACTGGTCCTCATAATCAATTCAACATTAAAAAATTAAAAAATCAATTAATGCCTGTGTCTACAAGCGTAACTTAATATTTTGCTACGATAATACAGTCTTACTAAGAGTAATCGACTCATACTAGTTTTTAAAGCAGTTATCAATCAATCAAACGATGAGACCATCAATTGTCGGAAAAACGTAGGTACATAAATATGTGGGTTATACCAAAGAAACTAACTAAAAGGCCATTACCACTTTTCACCGTGAGATAGACTCGCTACATAAGATAGACTCGCTATGTAAAACGTGACTAATGGATAAACAAAAGCGGTGCTCGTATGAAAATAGATCGAGGACAAAGTGAAAAGTTTAAACCGTCAAACTGACAGACAAGTGAAGAAATAAGCAAAAGTGCTGTGATGAGAGTAAACTCACGAAAGGACCCGTGCACATAGGTTTAGTGACGAGGGGGATCTAACTGATGACTTCCCGTGTTCTATGGGGGTGAGGCAAGGATGTATCCTGGTGCCCTTTCTATTCACGTTATATATTAATGGCTTAGATAGGGCGCTTGGAGACTTGGGGGTAGACTGCCCACGCATTGGGAGGAGAAGTGTACCCGTCCTCTTATATGCGGACGACGCGGTCCTCCTGTCACGTACAGGAAGGGGTCTGCAGTCTCTCATTGATGGATTCGTTAGTTTCATGGCGGATTTAGACTTAACACCTAATCTCACCAAATCATATCTCATGGAAACAGGGAAAAGTCCGTCAAAGAAATTCATTTTTACAATAGGGGCCCATAAACTAGAAAAAGTAAAGGTTTTTAATTATTTAGGGATTTTATTTGACAAGCACCTTAATTTTAAAACATTGATTTTGGACAAATGTAGCCAACAAACTAGTACGAAGGGTTCAATTATGAACTGTGCCACAAGATTAGGTCGCTGGTCACCAAATGAAATCCTGCACCTGTACAGTTCGGTTTGTTGTGCCAAGACCATGTATGGGAGTGAGGTATGGGGCTTTAGAGATTCATCCCCAATTCAAACAGAAGAAAACAAGTTCCTCAGAAGACTCCTGCAAGTACCTCAAAGCACGCCTGCCCACATAGTTCATGAGTAGCTTGGCATCACATATATCAACGAGAAGTTAGGTTTTAAACCCGTCACTTGCTGGATAAAAATATGGACGAATCCCGAGGCAAGTCTAAGTAGACAAATACTCGTGGACTGCACTGCTGGGGATAAAGGTCATCGGATACCCTGGCTTAAACATGTAAGGGACACCCTGAGTTGGTTGGGTTACGTAAACTTTTTTGATGAGCCTTCCACACTCTCCGTCAGAGACAAGGGAGTTATAAAATCTGTATTTTTACGGCGCTTAGCTTGTGATAGGGAGGATAGAGAACTGTTGAAAGTTTCAGTAAGAGCCCACCTGTTATCAAAATCATCGCCGGGAATGGAATTTTATCTCTCCAACATATATAATAGATATGATAGATTTTTAATGACTAGATTTAGACTGAATCTTCTGCATCATATTTTATCAATCCTGGCCGGGTTCACAGCAGACATTGACACAAAGGGACCCTGCGGCTGCGATCAGAGATCTCCGCAAGATATTCTTCATTTAGTTTTACTGTGTCCCTTTTATGCGCTCCCTAGGTCATTGTTTTTAAAAACTATTTTAAGATGCTCCAAAATAAACCAGGCTAAGGTGGCACTCTTATTTTTGAAACTATCCTCTAATCCATTCACGCTGTTCAGCACTGTAAATTTCTTAAGATTGGCTGTAAAACTAAGGAATACTAGAAGTGAGGATTAGCCTCCTCGGGCCCATGGGGCGTATAGGTGTTCGATGCCATCATATCGCCTTGGTTTACAGCCTCTACTAGCTATGTATATGATGAATGCTTTTCTCTTTAGTAAATCCCGGTTGCAGCTTTTTGCATCCGCTTAATATTGCTGCATGGCGGGCCCACTGATATTAGGGAATCTCATGCTGTTTAGATGGCTGGGTCAGCATATTTTACCCGTTTTAAATCAAAAAGCCTTCAAGTCTAAGATGGCTTAGTGATGTCATTTGCTTATCTGCAGCAGCTGTGAATATTTTATTGTTCTTAATAATGTGTATAGTGAATATAAAATGTAAGGTGTTATTGGTTTTTTATGTCATGCTCTTTTATGGATATTTTTATACCCGAATAAAGACTTATTGAAATTGAAATTGAAACTCCATCATCAACCCTCACAGCAAAACAATCTGGGGATGGAGTCGATGCCCATGCACACTATCACCAAAGGGAGGAGTCACCTACCTCGTGACTACAAAGACTTCTCCGAAGAAAAACAAAGTGCAAACATCCGGGCCCAACACCAGATGGCGATCTATGCTAACGCATATGAATCTACAGCTTTATATGCCAAGAACAGATGCATACTGGGTAAGTAGCATTTTCCTTATCTTCTGCCACACATGTCATCAAACATAAGCAAACCATGAGGGTACACGGCAAACTGCTGCTTTGCCTCCCTTGTTGATTTCATGCGTCACGATCCATATATAGCCAAGTGTTTAACGTTGATTAATGATTGGATAAATGTTAAGAAATGTTTAACTCCTAGGTATGTCAATCTACCAGGATCTTTCAAGTGTATAAAAAACCCTTTTAAAATAGTAATAGGGTTGCCAGTCCAGATATGTGACTCATTCCATGCCATAAGTGTCACTTTGAATATTACTACGTATTTGTTTTATTGGTTCACACCTCAACAGATGTGATGGAGAATGCCACTCTGAATCCTGGTCACAAGCAGCCGAAGCCATCTTGGCATTGAGGGGAGTCAACCAGTCCTCCAGTCTTCTCACAGCACCACCCAAAGGAACGTATAGTTTCTTACCTGTGGGTGTAGTTTTGCAGCTTGAAGACTTTCTGGATTCACTATGCTGTGCATTATTCCGCCATCTAGTGGTTGGGTCCAGAATTGTAGTCTTTTTTTCTCTTTTTTTTTTTTGTTCATGGCCCAGGTGGGCGTCGACATACCACCATTTGGTGTCCTTCGTGACGTCGACGTGATTCCTCCGGAAGCTCCCACCTTTGGCCGCCATCTTTGGATTCTTTTTTATCATCTTGTGTTATTCTTGTTTTTCCTTTTGCTTTTCAAAGTCTTTCATCTTTTAATCCCTTTCCTCCCGTCTCATCTTTCTGGCGGAGGAGGGTGGGTTCACTAGTGAATCCAGAAAGTCTTCAAGCTGCAAAACTACACCGACAGGTAAGAAACTATACATTTTGCAGCGTGAATCTTTCTGGATTCACTATGCTGTGCATAGACTTTGTAGCGGTTTGTCCTTATTGTGGTGGCTGGGTGGAAGATGAGCACTGGTTACTGAATATGTGTTGTAAGACCTTCTGTCCCACTTGCGCTTCTTTGTTCATTTGGTTATCTACACAGTAGTGCTTAGTGAACGTGTGCACTGAAGACCATGTTGCAGCTTGGCAAATGTCTTGAATTGGTGTGTTAGCTAGAAACACAATTGTTGCTCCTTCCTTCCTTCTTGAGTGAGCACGAGCTGCTCCTTGTAACTGATGTCCTGCTTGTTTGTGGCAGAGTTATATGGTTTGTGCAATCCATCATGCAATGGTATTTTTGGTAACTGGTCGTCCCAAAAAACTGCTGGCGAATGAGACAAAGAGTTGCTTTGTCTTTCTGCACTTCTTTGTCCATTCTATATAGTGCATCACAGCCCTCCTGGCATCCAGTGTGTGCAGGGCCCTTTCTGTGCTAGTGGTTGGTTTTTGGAAAAAACTAGGTATTTGGATTGTTTGGTTGATGTGGAACCGTGACACCACCTTCGGCATAAAGTGCGGGTCTGTTCTCATTACAATTCTATCATTGTGTATTTGCAGGTAGGGCTCCTGCAGTGTTAGCGCTTGCAACTCACTTACTCTTCGTAGTGATGTGATAGCCACTAAGAAAGCCGTCTTTAGCGTGAGCATGTGCAGTGTAGCCTTGTGAATCGGCGCAAATGGTGCCTTCATCAGTTGAGTTAGCACTACGTTGAGGTTCAATGTCGGTGCTGGCATCCTGTTTGGAGGTGCGATTCTCTTTGCTCCTTCTAGAAATCTTTTTACCACCTGTGAGGTGAAGAAACTTTTCCCTGTTTCTCCTCTTGTGTAAGCCACTATCGCTGCTATGTGCACCCTTAGGGATGTGTAGCTTAGTTTCCTTTGCAGTAGCTGCGTTAAGTATTTTAGTACTGTTGACTCCTATGTAATTTTCCTCTGCAGTTTCTCCCTAATGCACCATTCGGAGAATCTTTTCAATTTTGCAACGTAGCATTTCCTTGTGGTAGATCTTCTTGCTTCTCTGAGCACTGCCATTGTGCTCACTGGTAGTTTGAGGTGTGCAAACTCTAGGCCTTCAGGAGTCATGCTGACAGGCTGAGGCTCTCTGGCTCTGGGTGTAGCACCCTTCCGTTCTGCATTGTTAACAGGTCCCTTCTTTTTGGGAATCTGTGCGCTGGTGCATGCGCCATCTCTACTATTTGTGAGAACCATGACTGTCTGGCCCACTGAGGTGCAATTAGTAATAGCGACATTTTGCTGATTCTGCATTTGCTGAGTACCCTGTGTATCAGTGGTATCGGGGGAAAAGCGTATGCAAATGTCTTTGACCAACTTATCCATAGCGCATTCCCTTGCGACCAATGGTCTGGTTGCCTGGATGCGAAGTGTTGGCAGATGCATTCTGGTGTGTTGCAAATAGGTCTATTTGCTGTGTACCCCACTTCCGGAATACTCTCTTTATTTCCTGTTGGTTGATCTCCCATTCGTGGGATGCGGACGTCTGCCTGCTGAGTCTGTCTGCTTCCACATGGTCCTTCCCCGGGAGATGTATTGCTAGTAGGTCTATTTTTAGTGGAATGGCCCATGTCCAGATCTCCTGTGCTAGCCCGGATAGTGCTACTGATTGTGTTCCTCCTTTTTTGTTGATGTAGAACATGGTCTGTTTGGATCAACACCCTGTTTCCGTACAGCTCCTTCTGGAAGGCTTTTGAGGCTCGGAACACGGTCTTTAGTTCCAGGTAGTTGATGTGCTTGACTGCAATCTTCTGCGACCATAGCCCCCTCACCTTCAGCTTGTTCATGTGCACGCTCCACCCCAGCTGGGAGGCGTCTGTCGTGATGGTCACTGTTGGAGTTGGTTGTGTGAATGGTTTCCCCCGTGATATGTTTTCTTTGTTCCACCACGCTATTTCTTCATGCACTGCGTGTGGGACAACCACTAGATCTTCCCAACTTCCCGTTGCCTGTGACCATTGCTGCTGTAGCCATTCCTGGAATGGTCTCACGTGTAGTCAAATATTCTGCACCAGGTGAATGCATGACGCCATAATTACCATCTGCTTGCTCACCGTCCTCACTGTCAGAACTTGCCCCTTGCGGTAATGACGTGTTTCCTTTAGTATTGCCAATGTTCCCTTCCTGCTGGGAAACACTTTGGCCTGTATGGTGTTGATCTCTGCCCCTAAGAATATCTTGATTTGCGCCGTTGACGGTTTTTCCCAATGGATTGAGAAACCCAGTTGCGTCAGTGTTCGTATGACCTGCTGGATGTGTTGGTTACATTGGCTGTACGAGCTTGCCTTTACGAGCCAGTCATCGAGGTAGGGGTATACGTGTATTCCTTGCCTCTGTAGGTGCGCTGCGACAGCTGCTAGGCATTTTGTAAACACCCTTGGTGTGGATTTGAGTCCGAATGCCAGTATTGAGAACTGGTAGTGACTTTGGTTGATCACGAACCTTAGTAGACGTTTGTGCTTGTGGTTGATGGGGATGTGCAAGTACGCTTCCTTTAAATCTATAGTTGCCATGTAATCCCCTTGTTGTATTTGTGGTATTACTTCTTGTAGGTAAGTCATTTTGAATATTTGAGTTTTTATGAATTTGTTCAAGAACCTCAGACCTAGGATAGGTCTTAGTGTTTCGTCCACCTTTGGCACAAGGAAGTAAGTTGAGTAGACCCCTTTGTTCCTCTGGTTGTCCGGCACTATCTCTATCGCCTCCTTGCTGAGCAGTTCTTGCACCTCTAGTCGCAAGAGCGAGAGTTCCTTTGCTGAGTGTGCCTTGCTTCTTGGTTTTCTGTTTGGAGGTTGTTTCCCTAGCTCTATACAGTATCCGTATTGTATGATGTTTAGTATCCATTTGTCTGTTGTGACCTTCCTCCACTCCTGGATGAAGTTTCTTATTCTGCCCCCTACTGGTGTTGCGTGTTCGAGGTACCGTTTGTCGTGGAACGTCAGTTTGTTACTTTTTCTTTTGTCTTTGTACCGACCCTGTGGTGTTGCCAGGGTGGGGGTTGGATTCATGGCGAAGTCACTTGGAGGGGGGCTGTTGGCCTCCTCTTTGTGTCTGTCCTCGTCCGTTTGCGCACCCTCGAAAGGACTGGCCCCGGGGCTGGTACTGCCAGTTCAGCTGCTGCTGTCCCTGCTGCGGCTGGCCTTGGTTGTTCCCTTGGTAGCCCTGTTGAAACGTTTGGTGCGATGTAGTAGGCACGTTGCCCCCCCCCCTACCACCTGGTCTTCTTGTGGGTGTACCCCTTCTCATCCCCCTGAACTGCAGCGCTCCCATGGACCTTGCTGTCTCGTTCTCCTTCTTTAGCTGCGTTAACCTGTCGTCAACTGGTGCGCCAAACAGTTGCTCTCCGTTAAAAGGCGTGTTCAGGATGTTGCTTTGCACCTCTGGCTTGAATCCCGAAATTCTGAGCCATGCGTGTCTTCTCTCGGTAACCTCTATCATCATAAGTCTGCTGGACGTCTCTGCAGCATTCAAGACCTATTTTAAGCATGTGTTCGCCATGCTTTTGCCCTCTTCTACCAGGTGAGCTGCTCTTTGTTGGTACTGGTCTGGTTGATGCTTTAGGAGTTGCCCCACTTCCTCCCAGTGCTGGTATTCGTGCCTGTTGATCAGGGCGTTGGAGTTTGCGACGCACCAATGGATTGCCGCATTTCTCTCCACCTTTCTCCCTGTGAGAATCATCCTCCTACTCTCCTTGTCTGGAGGTGGTCCGGCATTAGTGGGCACATTGGCCTTCTTCCTAGCCGTTGCCGAAATTATGGAGTCGGCTGGTACTGACCCTTGGATGTATGCAGGGTCCTTAGATGAATGTTTATACTTTTTCTCCGTTCTTGGAGTCACAGCCTTGCATACTGCTGGTTCCTTGAAGGCCTCTCTTCCTTGGTCCAGCACACTAGAGAGCATGGGCAGGAACTGGCTCCTAGTTTGTTGAGCCAGAAAAGTTTCCAGGAGAAAACATGCCTTGGGCTTCTCCTCTTCCATTTTCACTCCATACGTCTGTGCAGCCTTTTGTACGACCATGTTGTAGATCCCTATGTGGTCTGGCGGCAGTGGCCTCGAAGGGTAAGTGCCTACCCCTTCTTCCGGCAATTCGGCGTCGAGATCCTGCCATTCGAAGTCTAGTGCTCCCAAGGACGTAGAGTCCCGGTAGGATTGCTGATCCTCATCACCCTCGAAATAATAGAGTTCGTCCTCTAGTTCCTCGACTGGTTCGGGCGTTTTCGGCGGTTCTGCGTTCTCGTTGTCTCTTTCGACTTCGAGCACGGGTTTCGGCGGGATGGTGTATTGGCTCATCTTCTCATCAAAGTCCCTTTTTCATTGCTCGATGCTCGCCATTTCGGCCTCGAGCCTCATCTTCTTCCTCTCCATCTCGGTGGCATGTTCGGCGCCGAGGGTTGTAGCGCCTCGCTTCGAGGCCATCGACGTCGATGCAGGCCCTTTTCTCAGTGTCTAGGTGTCCTTTTCGGGGGCAACCTTCGATGAGCTGGGTTTTTCAAGGGCTTTCGCCAATTGGGAGTCCTTTTCGAAGGATCTGCTCGGCTGACTGTCCTTGGTTGCTGTTGCCTTCGTCGAGTGTTTCGGCGTCAATGCTCCTTTCGAGGACTTGGCTTCGCTCGGGGCTTTAGCTGCACCCTTTTGAGTGTCTAGGGGTCAACGACTCCCTTACCTCCTTCGACGGTTTCTTATGGACCTCGACGACCGTGCAGTCCTCTGGTCCTTCAGCAATGTTGTCTTCCTCTCCACTGGAGAGGCCCAAGTCCCAGAGCGATGGAGGTGGCAGACTGGATGCTGGTCCTTCTGGGCGTATTTGTGGTGGCAATTGGTGCAAAATTTGAAAGGTGTTTTGTCCATTCCAGCGCTCAGGGAACCCCCTGCGAGCGCATTCTCCGTTGAATGTCGAGATTTTGGTCGAAACCTTCTCCCTCGTCGTCCCGGTTACCGGACCTGAAGTCTGGTGTAGCTGAAAACTTTGATCTTGATTTTCTTCTCTTTCCTTGATTCCTCTTCCAAAACTCTGGAACTCTTCCGTAACGATCCAGATCCAATGGCGGAAAAAAGAATCTGAAGATGGCGGCCAAAGGTGGGAGCTTCCGGAAGAAGCACGTCAACGTCACTCAGGACACCAAATGGTAGTATGTCGACGTCCACCTGGGCCACAAAAAAAAATAAAAAATAAGAGAAAAAAGACTACAATTCCGGACCCAACCACTAGATGGCGGAATAATGCACAGCATAGTGAATCCAGAAAGATTCTCGCTACAAAACTAGTTTTCCCATTGCAGTCTCTGTAAGCGCACCCTTCGTAGGTCAGGGGGTCATGCTTTCGCCATTTTCCGCTGATATAGTTGCAGTACTGTTTAAATTGTCCTTTGAAGCTAAGGATCCTAATGGCATTTTAGTTTGTGTGCACACAGGAATGGTAGCAGTAGCAGTGAGGTGGCCACAGATGTAGTCACAGTAGAAGCTTCAGCAAGGTTCAGTGTCGGTGTTTGGACACCCACGTGTAAATAAGAAATATCTTGTACAAATAGTTACAGATTGCAGTTTATCTAGATGAATGTGTGTTGATTTGTACAGTGGGTAGAGTTCTTGACTGTGAGTGGATTAGGGAAACCTGCACAGTTCTTTACTGTAGTGGGACATACAGGGCATCCTGACCCTCCACCCATTTGGAAGCATGGCCTATAGGACATACTTTGCACCCTGGGGTTAGGGTAAATTGAAGGTGCACCAGACACCAGTGCCCTCAACCTCAGTGGAAAGGCCCTTTCAGGTACTCTTGACAATTAACATTGCAGTAAAGTGTGCCGGTTGAATTTTTGGGGGAATGGCTCGCACGCAAAGAAAGTAGTTCCACCAAAGCAGTAGCATAGAGCATCGTCAACTTTAAGGAAAGGCTTTCTGCACCTTTGATTACAACAGGTTATAACTTAAGGTGAAAGAAGCCTACTGTTTCCAACCAATGGCTAAGTAAGGCAGAAAGAGCATGTGACCTCTCCATGCATAATGGCTGAGACCTCAGAGAACAATAAGTAAGTGGCCTTGGTAACTGGCTCTGTTGTGTACCTTTGTGCCAGCAGTAATAGTGACTGTGTTACTCCTCATCTTCAAGCAACATATCAAGATTCTAGAGGGAGAAGAGACAGAAGGAACTTTGATCGAATTAGATGTTAATGAGTGAGAGGTCGGTTACCATCACTCCTGCAATAGATTGATCAAAATGAAAACCAAGTGTGAGGGGAAAGTGTTACACTGAGCTATTGGAGAAATCGGATTCAGCTTTAAATGTTTTGTTATGTTTGCACACCTCTGCCCACCAGTACTGAGGATGAACTGACCCTAGTGTAGTGCCATTAAAAACAACTATGAGCTGTGCCCTTTTACAAGACATGCTATATGAAAGCAGATATTATCCCTCTTTGGCTAAGGAACCGCAAAAGAACTAGATACCACAAGGACAAACAGTAAGTCCCTGCACTGTTTGACACATCAAAAGGGAGGACCTTAAAAAAGTAGAATATTATGATAGGGATATCAGAGAAGGACGGCGGACGATGTGGTTGACTAGGTGAAACGGCGGTGCGGTGTCCTTGACGAATGTTTGACTACAGGACAGCACCTGAACACATGAGATCCGCATGATGCTAGTAGGCATCTGACAGTAGAAAATCTACTGAAGTTGGAGAGAATATACGGACAGGTGAGTGCATTAGGCCTCACGTACGGATGGGTTGCATGTAAACACATGTACGGCTACACCGCAGGGACCTTAGAGTATAAGGAACAGAGATATATCGCCCTGACGAAGGCCCTCAGACCCGATTGGGCTACCATATGGGCCGAAACATGTTGACACACGGTTGAGGGTATAATTGAACAGAATCAAGTTCAAAAGAACCCCAATAATAAGTTTTTAGTGATATCATGAGTGCCCAGGAATAAAGGATTCGGATAAAGGGTACACTCATAGGTATTTTTAATTTGATCTGGTTCCCTGCTTAACCAGTTGTTCATTTATCTAAGTACTCCCAGTATATCTTTGGTTGAGTCCGCCCAGAGAGTACCATCTTCTCTGGGTGTGGAGTAACTGCCTATGATGAAGCATGTCACTATTATGTGAGTGAGGCTTTTACTTCAATATCTTTGATATTCCACCTGAGAAGTAGATAGCTGAATAACATTCCAACACTTCCCTGAATCTGGTTATTCTGCCAGTTCAACAGTGGTTGCTTTTTGTGAAAAAAAAAAAAAAAAAAAAAAAAATCAGAGAAGGAGCCAGAAATTCCAGACTAGACTTGAATGATAGTAAAGCAATACTTACCCGTTTAGAAACTGAACAGACAATAGGACCCCTTTATATTATACTAATAACAACACAACGCATTCAGACCCCATGTTTTTAGGAAACAGAATCTGCAAAGATTATATAGACCCCCCCCCCCAAGCACTGAGTGTGGGTGGAAAGTAATATATTTATTTGCCCCAGCTATTATCTGTCCTTTGTCATGCGCAGGGTGTCTCATGTTAAACAACTACCAGTACACACCTACCATACGTTTGAAAATAATGTCTGCCTGGGTTTTGAAGCTGATAAAATTCTTTGGAGAAACAATACCCCCACTTGGAGTAGCTGGTAACAGTCATTGGCTGAATGAATTATCTAGACTAATAGAGGATCCGTCAGAGAAAATAGCATCTGCATTAGGGTATAATATTAGCCATAAAAAACGTGGTTATTCAGAATAGAATGGTCCTTGACATCTTATTGGCCAAGAAAGGATGGTTCTGCAAGGTTATTAGACAGAAACATTGAACTTACATTCCTAATAATGTTTATCCTGCCGTAGATGTGATTCACCACACAGGTAAGGAAGCACATAGCATTGGGAAGGACATTTATTGATCTCAGTGTCCTTCTGGCTTGGTGGATGAAGACCGTGTCTTTGTGGAAGCTGTTTTGATAGGATTGGGCATATTAGTGCTCCTCCGAATCATAATAAAAGTTGTACCCTAATGCCTTTCTTGTGCAACAGCACAGCTGTCTGGCCAGTATGTAAAGTGGATGTAATTTCTAAAACTCCTCAAAGTCATGCATGAATCAAGTATCAAACAGGAAGTGAAGGTTATAATGGTCATCGAGATTGATTATGTGACACTATTAAGTGTAAGAGCAGGATATGCGGAATCCATTTTGTTTCAGGTTCCATTTTGTGACACTAAATAGGAGCTTGCAGAATGTCTAAAGGGTATGCTGGCCTGTGTTGTACTTGCAATGACTGCAAGGCTTTGAGAAATAAGGAAACCATGACCATAAGGGGCAAAGTGCTGCTTTGCCTCCCTTATTGATTTCATAAGTCAATTTCCATATACAGTCAAATGTTTCAATGTCAATTATTGATTGTATATATGTAAAGAAATGTTTAGCACTTGTTGGCTGTGTGAATCCACCAGGACGTTTCAAGATTGTACAAAAACACTTAAAAAAATATTAACCGGGAAGCCAGTCCAGAAAAGCGACTGACTCCACGCTGCTGTACTTCGTAAAGTGTAACTTTTAATTTTAAATCAATTTTTTTTTATTGGTTTAGGCTTATACCCAGCCGTTTTCCCAAATCCACACGTGTGTAGGCATCCTTTATATATGTCCTTGATATGATGGAGGCAAAGACTCCAACGGTCTGACTGGGGAGATCCTTAGTGTATACACTGCGAGAGAGCTAGTGGAGGGGTGAAGGTAAAATGGGCTGGAACCCTGCTAGTGATGCTGCTGCACCCCTGTCAATCTCCCCCAGCCAGGGTAAGGGGCGTGGCATTCACCCTGGAATAGTGGGGTGCTCTTTGGGTGCACCATCGACCTCAGAGCTCTGCTCCCCCGTCAAACTTGTAAAACAGGTGAAACCTCTTTGGTTTCACGTGGCTATCGAGCTCGCTGGGGAAAATGGCGCAGGGCTATGCAAAGGCATCTCAGGAGAACACAGCTGTATCACGCTGTGCAGAAGACTTTCATCCCAACATCTTGTCATCTCAATATTTCACAGACTGATAAAAAGGGCTTCAGTGCTGCAACAACACATGGGTTTCTCGAGCAGCAAAACTACATACGCTCAGCTCACCCTCTTCCGTCACCAAAACCGAATAATGCTGTCTCACTTGGAAGTAAAGGAACACAATTTTATTAGCAATGGCCTTTCGACCTCTAATATAAAATACATTGTATAAAATCTGCACAACATTGCACTCAACAGAAAACAAACACACATTTCTGGTAATAAAATGTGTGCCTCATTTATTTGGCACATCTGACTTATGTTCTAAAATGTGTTTTCAGGTGCAGGTTTACTATAGCGTCATGGTTAACACAGCACACAGAGGGTTGAGGCAAAGATCCTGCACCTATTACTTAAAGTGGCATGATAGTATTGCGAAGGTGCTTGAAAAACCAGGAAGTGCACCCCTCTCCACTTCCTATTGGGTAAACCCAAATACAGTCAAAAATATCGAATGGAATTAGCACCCATCATTTGAAAAATCTCATTAAAATTCATTGAAATATGGAATGTCCATAGCAAGTAGTAGAAGAAGCAGGTCCAAAATGTGCTTGTGGTCAAAATAAATGTTCTTTATTCATATGATGTATTCAAATATTTAAAATCCAAAGATCATACAAATGATTCTTTTAGCCAACGCGTTTCGTCTCTGTCGAGACTTCTACAGGGCTAAAACAAAACATATATACATTACTATTACTTACAATCAATACATATATATATTTGTATACAAAACAGCACTTTGGTCTATACATATATATACACATATCTATATACAAAATAACACCTTGTCAATTCATTGTTCTTAAAAGAGTACTTGAAGTCATACCGAGCTAGCAGATCACCATTTGGCTGGTTTGTTAATATAACATCATAATAATTAGATGATTGCACATCAAAGAAGCTTTGTGTAAGTCACCAATCACACAGAGAGGAGAACATAAAAAATACAATCTGTATTATTATAATCATTACATTCCTAATTTGTCAAGAGAGAGATTTACTTCATTACTTTATTTATTCAAATTAATTTCTCTTATGATGTCATCACATTAATTCTAAAGGGTAATTCCTAAGCTGCATAATATAACATACCTCAAAATTCAATATTTGTGGATTCAATTATATTCCACTAGCAAAAGGAAAGTTTCAATGAAACAAATAAATATAGTGTCACAATAGTCATCTGCAAGGCAAACAAAAAATAAAATATAACACTACATCTTAATCTTGTAAGCATATCTCAAATTAACCATTTATCAAAATGAAATTTGTAAGCACACAACCAAAGTAATTAATCAGTTGCACAATCTTTTCCTAAAGAACAAGTTGATCTGAATCTGATTATACTGGGTAAAGAAGAAGATTTTGACTTATCTTAGAGCCTTCCCGATTTGCAGTACTATCACGTCAAATTTGAGCAGAGCGACTCTATGTTAGGATCTACACCCTGTCCCCTATACAAACGAATTCAATATGTGCAAATGTTTGGTTTATTTAAACACGTTGTGTTTGTTAAAGACACTGTCATAATTTTTAATTGTGGAAAAAGTAATTCTCTACCGAACAATAAACATCCAAAATACGGACTGAATATATACCGAAACAATGTTCCACTTAATACTTTTAGTAATTCATTTGTTCTTTTAAAAGGTGAAAATACTATTTTAGGATGTGTGAGTTGCCACTAAATAGGACATATGCAGACTGACTGTATTAAAAAGCATGCCAACTACTATGACTAATGTGAAATTATCACAATTATAGAAGGGAGGAAGCGATCCTGTCCCTTTGTTTGTGTGCGATAATGTGATATTTGGACAATATCCTGAACAAGTAAGTTTATTGAGAGTAATCTGCAAATAGTATGTTGACACATTAATAATGTTATATACAGTTTTATATTATTTTTATGTAGATCTGTATTGACATGTGTGTCATATTGTTTATCTGCTATTTTCTAAGTAATAATACATCGGTAGACTGTTTGTGGCTACCTTTTCATTGTATTTCTTCTATACTTAATATGGTCAATGTAAATATTTCTAATTTTAGCAAAACCTTTTTTGATTATAGTATGCATAACTGTTGCACAAAACTTAAGGTGGTCTAAATTAATTATGTCTAAAGATACTATAATGGGCGATATGCCTAACAAGATGTAGAGGCCTAGAATTTAATTATGTGATATTGTGAAGTAAATATTTCTTCATTCTTACTTTTCAACTTTACCGCAATTTTGGTCATTATTTCAAATAATCTTTTTGGCATTTATTGGTTTTAAATTGATATACGATTATGGTCTTGTGATCGAATGTAAAAAGTATATTGTGTTTGGATATACCGTATCTTTACCAATATGACCGACAGTGGCATCGCTAGTTGTCTGAAGGATTACAACTTTATCAAAATGGCCGCTATTGCCATCGCGGTCAATTATAAGTAGGGACATGGCCACAAACGTATATAGCTTTGAAAAAAAATTCCTTTTTTTATTTGTATTTCATTTCTAATTTCATCGTGACATTGCCCATTATCTCGAAGCAAAAATATAAATTTTTCTTTTTCTGTATTTATTGGTCGTGTATCGAGATATGACCACAGATTCCTTCTATTAAATGCAATAAAGTACACTGTTTCGATAGCCTTGATCTTTAATAATATGGCCGACAGAGATATCATTCGCTCCCCTAAGGTTTTGAATTTGACCAAAATGGCCGCCATTATTATCGCGATCAATGAAAAGTAGTGATACGGCCACAAACGTCTATATAGTTCTATCTATGAGCATCTCATACCAACATTGCCGCCACAACTTTATTTAACAGACACTCGCTGAATCGATTGTCTGTTTTTGGTTTTGAACAACACAGGTGAAGGAAATTAAGCATGTTACACTATATAAAAATGGGCGAGACCTCATTAGCCGGTTTACTATGCTTGAGTACGGACACTTTAGATCGCTGCTGGCCACCCTGCCTATTCCTGGTATGTTACAAATGAATGGAAATGCTACTTCGCCCTTTCAGGAGAAATTTTTTGTTTGGGAGTACCGATTGGTTTCCATCTAATTTATAATACCTGCTTTCCTTTTCTTTTTCAGTTATTTATTTATGAACATCTAATTCAGGTATGTCTCATTTTTATGTTTGTTTCAAACAAAACCATGAAAATATGGCATTAATGTCCTATCAATTGGATGTGTTCATGTAATGAAACATAAATCATTCGGCTGTAAATAGATGGGTAGATACAAGTGAAAATTATTTTTAAAAACTGATTTTATGAAAAATAAATGAACGATAGGTTATCCTCAATTGCCAATAAGTTATATGAAATTTGATCTGTCTGGCCGTATTCTCTTGAGAATTTGATTTATTTTGTTGATTATCCCATCTTCAATTTTAAAATAATTGTGATAATTTCACATTGGTCATAGTAGTTGGCATGCTTTTTAATACAGTCAGTCTGCATATGTCATATTTAATGGCAACTCACACATCCTAAATTAGTATTTTCACCTTTTAAAAGAACAAATGAATTACTAAAAGTATTGAGTGGAACATTGTTTCGGTATATATTCAGTCCGTATTTCAGATGTTTATTGTTCGGTAGAGAATGACTTTTTCCACAATAAAAAATTATGACAGTGTCTCTAACAAACACAACGTGTTTAAATAAACCAAACATTTGCACATATTGAATTCGTTTGTATAGGGGACAGGGTGTAGATCCTAACATAGAGTCGCTCTGCTCAAATTTGACGTGATAGTACTGCAAATCGGGAAGGCTCTAAGATAAGTCAAAATCTTCTTCTTTACCCAGTATAATCAGATTTAGATCAACTTGTTCTTTAGGAAAAGATTGTGCAACTGATTAATTACTTTGGTTGTGTGCTTACAAATTTCATTTTGATAAATGGTTAATTTGACATATGCTTACAAGATTAAGATGTGGTGTTATATTTTATTTTTTGTTTGCCTTGCAGATGACTATTGTGACACTATATTTATTTGTGTCATTGAAACTTTCCTTTTGCTAGTGGAATATAATTGAATCCACAAATATTGAATTTTGAGGTATGTTATATTATGCAGCTTAGGAACTACCCTTTAGAATTAATGTGATGACATCATAAGAGAAATTAATTTGAATATATAAAGTAATGAAGTAAATCTCTCTCTTGACAAATTAGGAATGTAATGATTATAATAATACAGATTGTATTTTTCATGTTTTCCTCTCTGTGTGATTGGTGCCTTTCACAAAATTTCAAAGCTTCTTTGATGTGCAATCATCTAATTATTATGAGGTTATATTAACAAACTAGCCGAATGGTGATCTGCAAGCTCAGTATGACTTCAAGTACTCTTTTAAGAACAATGAATTGACAATGTGTTTTTTTGTATATAGATATGTGTATATATGTGTATAGACCAAAGTGCTGTTTTGTGTACAAGTATATATATGTATTGATTTTAAGTAATGTAAGTAAAGTATATATGTTTGGTTTTAGCCCTGAAGAAGTCTCGACCGAGTCGAAACGCGTTGGCTAAAAGAATCATTTGTATGATCTTTGGATTTTAAACATTTGAATATATCATATGAATAAAGAACATTTATTTCGACCACAAGCAAATTTTGGACCTGCTTCTTCTACTACTTGCTATGGACATTCCATATTTCAATGAGATTTTTCAAATAATGGGTGCTAATTCCATTCGATGTTTTTACTATATGGTCATGCTCTAGACTTAAGTAACTGGAATAACATAATTGTGCGGTCATGACTGTTCCTGCATTAATACAAATTTGCTGCACTTATCACATAGTGCCCAAACTACCACATAAATTACATGCCTTATAACAAAATTTAAAAAATGTCCCAGCTGAAGACTAAATCGCACGTCATATTAATTATGTAGATATCTCACTGCAAGATACTTTTTATTCATAATATCAGACCTCAAATAGAGATGTGACATGTTTGGGATTCTTCCAAAGTCTGGGCGCCATCTTGAAATACCTGCTGCTTTGAGAACAGAGGCTGAAGTAACTCCCAAATGTTTAGATCATCTATGCAAAGGTGTCACCCCTTGAAATGCCAGTAAACTCGATCACAAGCTGCAAGGCGTCTAATGAACCTTTGCAGAGTGTGTGGCGCTTCAGGGCACGGAGTGTGCAAAAACTGTACTAACTTTTGATCCGTTTAGTTATAAATGTGCAAAAATATGCAGATGAGGGGAGGTATGAGGCAGTGAGGCCTGAAAATTCATTTTTTTGCAGTTAAAGCAGTCGCTGAACAATTGCGTTTTTCCAGTGGGCTTTTGTATACGTCACTCACGTATCTGAGGCCCGAAGACGTCAGTGTTAAATGGAGGTACCCACCACGATACCTCCAAGTAACCGCCGCCTGCACCAGAACCCTGAGAAAAGTCCTTGCACCTCTCTGTAATGCCAGTCCCTTAGTCTTGTGCACAATATAAAATACATTCTAAAGGGAACCTGTGGGTGACTTGTCCTGTTAGTATGGCCAGCTCTCCACTAAAGGGCTCGGCCATGCATGAAGGGGTGAAAATCTCAGTTTTAGCTTGTGTAATAAACTTCAGTCAGACCTCTACTATAAAAGTCAGTTTGTTTTGTCCTGACAAGCATTGCAGTGCAAGCACGAGGCAACTCTGAGGCAGTAACAATTAGTGCACAATTTTCGTTTTTTTACAACTAAAAACAAGATGTAAAAAAAGAAAACATAAAAAATATGGCACTTATTATTAAGCATCTGTTTGATCCGGTACTAAAATTATAAAAAAAGTTTTAAAAAGTGGATACTGTTTTAAAACCTGACGGGGAGGCTAGAGTGGGGGGGAGGAGAAGTAGTAACGAAAAAGTAAAGAACGAACAAGGGAAGAAAGGTGGATCTAGAGGCATGGAAGTAAGAAAACCAAGTAATGAACAAAACTGAAACGCTTAATGAAAAATAAAGACAGAGGGAAATTAAACAACATTTTAAAAAGCGATGTGCGAAAGAAAATAATACAAAAAAGAATAAAGTTTGAAGACAAGCTGAACAGCTGGAAAGAAACAAAAGTAAGAAAAAGAGAAACTAAGAAGTAAGACAAAAATTGAGTCAAAACAAGGAACTCCTTTCCCCCCCAAAAAATAAATGCAACAGGGAGAAAGAAACGGGTTGAGAAATAACCTGGAACTTTAACCAGAAGAAACATTTTTCCTATAACATGTCAAAAGGATAAGTTACTTACCTGTAATCCTAGTTCTCTTCCAGGGGTATCCTCATCAGTCATAAGCACTGAATATTCCCGCCCATGTGCGGGGACCCCGGAAATAATACAAATTCTATATGAAGAACATATATATACAGCTCTGTATATGTATAAACATATATTATTTTTTTCCAAGCAAATGCAGCCCCCATAGAAGGCTAAACAATGTAGATACAAATATCCAATAATGCACCATAGGTATAATAATACACCTAAATCTTTTTTTTTTTTTTTATGAGGTAAAATACTCATGATAAAGGAAAAAAGAACACTGTGCAAAACACAGATCCACAAAACATTGTTAGCCTGCAGGCTGCATTGCAATACAATACCATAGAGACTGAAAAGCCTTGTACAGGTAAAACCTGGCACCGTGCCTTTAAGGCAGCCCTGACTCCAATATCCCATCATGCCTCAGGGGTGACAGTTGGGTCAGTTGTTCTTTCCGGCTCCTTCAGTCAGGACCCTGGAATTCAGCTCTCTTCTTTTTTGACTTTTCAGTCAAGAATTGTTACTTTTCTAGTCATTTTTTGGGCTTCCTCTGGTTAAAGTCTGTCAGGTAAGCGTATACTGTGTTTTCTGACTAAATTTAACAACTTTTTTCTGTCAGAAAAATGCCTTCTTTATTCATGCCGTGACAATTCTGAATTCAAATTGTTCCCTATGGGGGGCAGTGAACCCCATCTCATGCACAGCAGGTGGGGCTGAGATCTGAGTTTAATAAGTCCGTAATACTGAGATGCAGCATCTGGTCTGCGCCCCGGATGCTGGGACCCTTTTCTGCATCCATAGCGCCTCTCTGAGAGCGCCCAGCACAGCCACCTTCCTTGAGGCCAGCCTTGCGCTCCTCATACAGGCCAGGCTCAGATCGCCTAGCCATCTCCTTCCAGGTGAGTCCTTTCTCCCACCATCAGGGCAGGGGTCTTGTCTGCTGCGCCCACCATAGCCCGCTCCCGCCGCCGGCACTCCAGGAACACGTTTACCGGGTGGATGAAGGCCAGAAGGACGAAGATGAGCAGTCCGATGTTCACCTGCAGGTAAGAACAGGATGGAAAGATGAGGACAAGCTGTGCCCCTCCCTCCCCGCACCCACCGCAAGTGCTTAAACTGTAAAAATATAAGTGCCAGGGCCGTCATCGGGAGCCCACTGCACTTTCACCGCCCATTGCCTCTGGCAGCGCTGCCAATAACTGTACCAACTCAACTACACAGACCCTCCCACTCCTACAAGTGTGATAATATCAGACGTTCTTAAAAGATACTACATTATTATACAACTGTTGTTGCACTCAATTGTAAATTAGACACACATCGCCACCATGTGGCAGACTGCCATAAACTCAGTGTTGACCATTAGGTGTCGGAGCCAAACACCGGCTCAAAATAAGCACAGCCCACTCTACTGTTAAGTTGAGTAATGACGAAAATCCACTGTGAAAAAACCGCTCAAGATTCCGCTTGCGGTGGCCACCTTGGAACAAGTTTTCTTATAATATGTAGAAATAGAAATACAATAAAATATGGCCGCCCTAAGGGCAAGCCATGCGTACGAGCCATCAATGACCCTTTTTCAAACAAAAGAAAGTTCATTCAAAAGTAACCGCCGTCCATGTGCTGCATCTCATAGCGGCCATCTTTGAATACGTTTCTCAAAATATAAGCAAACCCATAATAAAATGTCCATGTCCATGCACACTTATGCATCATGGTCACCTTTGAATGGCTCTCTTCAAACAAAAAGCGCGCTCACAGTGGCCATCAAGGGAAAGTGAAGCATTGGCAAAGCCATTAGTTTCCACCAGTGAGAGGATTGACTTTGCCAATGCTTGCCTTTGAACTGAAGGGAGTGCCACCCCTTCCCCTACCGCTCTTCTGGCCCGTCGATGACAGCTACTCCAGTGGTAGTTGTGCGCATGGCGAGGTGCCGGGTCAATGTTACCCATTTGAGGGTAATCTGCCGTACAGTTTTAATGAGGCGCTAGTAATGCTTCTTGAGTGCAGGGGTGATTTTGGGGACTATCGTAAGCTGCAAGCAGGGGGTGCATTGTTATGCCCCATGCATCAAAATATGTCAATACTTAAAAACAAATCTAATTAACTAATTGAAGAATTTCTACCAACAACCACCCTATTTCCAAGCACAGGACGGATAAATGGATTGTGTAACTTGTTCTCTCCTACTGTGGCTTATAAAGAGCCTGCCAACCCAACACGGGCCTCCCAGCGCTAAGAAAAACTCTGACAGTTTTAGTTACACTGACGCTAAAGGCCCTCGGTGTGGTGCGGGCAGGGGCGGCTCCTCCGGTATCACGGAGGGGCGTCGCCCCACTGCTTTTCAGCAGTGCGTGGCGTACATATTAGTAGCATAACATGATAATAACTTCGCGGTATGATCATTTTATGTTTGCTGCTGCTTTGCGGGTGGGCGGGGCTGCTCTGCTCTCCAAGTAGGGGAGGAGTGGTTTGCCCACTCCTGAGTGCGCAATGACTGTTTGGTCGGCCTTCTTGGGCTGCCCAAACCAGTCATGCACACTTTCCCCTTCTCCATGCAGGCTGCATTACAGCCTGCATGGAGAACATGACCACCCCCCAGCCTCTGGCTGAGCGCAGTATCACGGCGCTCTAACCAATCCTGGCTGCCTGCTTCCTGTTCCTGGAGTCGGAGGCAGGAGAGCAGGGACACAGGACCATGCCGGCTCCCACTGGGTGAAGGACTGCTCGCACATCAAGAGAAAAAGAGCCGCACCTCCTTTGAGGTCAAGACAGTCACAAAGATGGACATCTTCATCAGAACGAACCGCTGAATGGACTTGTTTATGGACACATGGGTGTGGATCAAACACACCTTTTTGGGTCTTCCTACTTTGTCTGCCGTACACACAGGGGCCAGTAGAGCCTAAAAGATTATGGGCCAGAGGTACAGAGCATTTTTCGGGTCGCAAATTGATCGGCCTGCTTGTGCCCAGAAATTTTCTGATGTATAAAAAACAAAATGCAATTCAGTATCTTGCCACCGAATCACAATTTACATTTGCGAATCAGTATTTGGAAGGGGCATGTTTTGCACATCCTTTCCAAATGCCAAATTGGTATGGTATGTATTACTGTTTTGCGACCAAACTCTGGTTGAAAAACAGTAATTTTTGACACCATTTTAAAACTTATTTTAAGAGTAGGCAGTGGTCATAGGCACCACTGTCTAGTCTAAAAAAAAGTTTTCCAAAGTTTTCATAACAGGATGCATAAAAAAAATATTGCTTTATTTTAGAGCAATCATAGATATGGTGGTTTGCTGACCTCAACACATGGCACCGTAGGTGGGATGACATGTTTAAGGCCCTCCAGAAAGGCAGGAGTGTGCAGTGTTCCCTGTTATGCCTGCATGTGGTGATAGCAGCTAGGTGCAGGTGAATTGAGATGTAGGCTAAACTAGACTTTTGCAGATGAATGAGGTAGCAAATTATGCTGCAGGCGTGAGCGGGTTTATGTCTCTCGGAATGCAGTAGTGGACAAACCGTTTCCACTTAGCAGCATAGCAAGTGCATGTGGTAGGTCTACAGGCATCCATGAGAATGCCCATGCACTCTTGAGGTAAGTTAAGGAAGGTAACTAAACTCTAGGACCTCAGGAGCCATATCACTAGGTTGAGCTGCCTGGGGTCTGGGTGTTGGACCCTGCCTTGATTTGTGTAAGAAGCTCTGGCTATTGGGGAGCTTCTAGTGTGCAGCGATGAACAGCTCTAGAAGGTTCAAGAACCACGTTGTCTGACTCATGCGGGAGCTACTAAGTTGAAGGTGAGGGTTGTTTGCCACTGTTTCTTCTGTACAGTAGAAGTGGGAGAGGAGGAAAAGCGTATTCAAAGATCCCGGACCAGTTTATCCACAGAGCATTGCCCATAGATTGAGGGTGTCGGAACCAGGAGGCGAAGTTCGGGCATTGTTTGTTTTCACATGTGGCAAAAAGGTCTATGTTCCACACTGACAAAAGTAAGGGAGTAGGACTTCCCACTCGCAGACTTGTTGTTACATCCTGCTGAGCAGGTCTGCAAAGTTGTTGTGCACCCCTGGGAGATACCTCACCCGGAAGTGTAATTGGTGGTGGATGGCCAAATGCCAAATAGGTTGTGATAGAGCTGAGGTTTGAGGCGTGTGTGCAGCCTTGGTTTTGCACTTAAAACATGGCAGTGCTGTTGTTGGTCTGTACAAGAACCACCTTATCACGGATGTCCAGGAGGAAAGCTTTGAGGATTAGGTGAATAGCTAAAAGTTTCAGATGGTTGATGTGGAGACCTTGCCGTTCCACTACTGCAGAGAGCGACAGGTGCTGGCCCTTAGATCTTCTTAGATTAACCCAGCAACCTTCTGCTTGTGACCACTGACCTGAAAGACACTCTTGGACCAGGCACATACGGACCCTTGCTTCAAGGACTATGACTGTGCATGAGGCCATCATACCCAGAAGGCACATTACTGTTCAAACTGAGGGCAGGGTGGCTGAGAAAGAGGCAGAAGTTGCTCAAATGCACCCACCCTTTGGTCGCTCTGGGAAGCCCTGCACAAGACTAGATTTAGAACTCACCACAGGAAACTGTCGGAGCTGCAGTGGCTCAAGGTGGGACTTGGTGATGTTGACTGTAAACCCCAAGCTGTGTAATAGAGTGATTGCCAGTTGAGTGAGGGTTACGCAGTTTTGTCTGCTTGCGCTCTTGACCAGCCAGTTGTTTAAGTAGGGGAAGACACTAGTTCTTCCCCTTTAGGAATGAGTAGCTACCAATGCTAGATACCTGGTGAAAACGCTTGTGGTCATGGCAAGTCCAAAGAGTAACACTTTGAACTGGTAGTACTGACCATTAACCATGAAACACAGGTAGCACTGACGAGCCGAATGGATTAAGACTTGAAAATAGGCTTCCTTCAGGTCTACTTGTCCAAGAAGTTGCCGTGCTGCAGAAGGGTGGTGACATCCTGTAGGGTGACCATATGAAAATGTTCCAACAGAATGTGTCTTTTGAGAGGCCTGATCTTGAGGATTGGCTTGAGGGATCCATCCTTTTTGGGGGATGAGGAAGTTCAGAGATCAGACGCTTTTGTCCTGGTGTTGAGGGGGCATGGTCTCTATGGTCCCTCTCAGAAGGAGAACCTGAACCTCCTCTTGCAATATGGCTGGGTGTTCTTGGCTGAGGGTGTGTATGTGGGGCGAGATGTTTGGTGGGACTGAAGTTAGCTTGAAGCAGTAGCCATGATCAATGATGGATAGATCCCACCGAACTGTAGTGATCTCCTCTCAGCGGAGAAGAAATCGCTGGAGTCGCCTCCCGACAGCTGTAGTGCGATCAGGGGAATGCAGGAGTGGTCAGTGCTTGGAGGTAGTGCCTCCATTGGAAGGAGTAGCTCTGCCTCGACGCTTCGGGGTTTTACCTTTGAAGGGGCTTCGCGTCTAACCTCTACCGCCCTGGTGGTGGTAACCCTATTGCTGACATTGATAGGACTGTGTTGGTTATGGTGAAGTGGCCTTGGGTTCACCCCTTGTTTGCTGCCTTAGAAAGGGGCCCCTGGTAGAAGGGACAGGAAGGGCACCCATGGCCTTAAGGCTGTTGGTGTTCTGTTTTATTGTTCCAACATCTCATCAACCTGCAGGACAAACAGGTGTTCCCCCTTGAAGGGCAAGTTGATGAGATGTTGCTAGCCCTCCTGCTTTAAGCCAGACACTCGCAACCAGGAGTGGCAGTGGAGGATTCCTCTGGCAGCCGTATCAGCTGAATCCAAGGCACACCTGATGGTGGCGATGGAAATGACTTTCTCTTCCTCTACAAATGCCTGCCCCCTTTTGCGATATTGTTTAGGAAGATGTTGGAGTAGGGTCTCCATTGTTTCTGCTGTGCCCTGCCACAAAGAGACACCAGTTTGTAACTAAACACTAGGCACCAGTGTGTGGCGTCACCAAACACTACCCTTTTTCCAGAAACGCATAACAGATTCCAGCCTCCTTAGTCTGTAACCGAATCAATCCCCTTTTTGGAGAATCACCCTCTTGCCAGCAGCATCAATACAATTACTGTTCTTGTCAGGAGGAGGTGCACGTCTGTGACCTGGGCTGACTCACTTTTCTGGGCAGTGGAAACAACCAAGGAGTCCGGTGGGACTGGACTCCTGATATAGAGTGGATCTGAGGGTGCAGGCTTGAACGTCTTTTCAATCCTGAGTGTAGGCACCCAGGATTTCACTGGCTCTTATCAGCTCTCAGGATAGGTTTTTACCATCCCTTTGAGCATGGGCAAATATTTGAGGGAGCACTTGGTTCTGGAGGGCATCTCCCCCAGAAAATCCATCTTCTGGGGTGACCTACTTATCCACCTTGTAGTCAGCGGCTGCACGTTGGATAACTCTATGGTATCGCCTGCTGGAGGGGAAGCTCTAACAGGATCAAGGTCGGGATCCACTGTAGGATCATCATCATCATAATCCTCCCAAAGATTATCAGTGGGGTGCGGGTAGACTGGGACGCTATCGTCCTCTGCTGGAAAGTAGGGGCTAGAGTGACCTGTGTCGGAGTACTCCGGGAAATCCTGAGAGGTTGCAGGAGGCAGTGGAGAGGGCGGTGGTGGAAGATCAGGTAGAGGAGGAGGAGGCGGCAGAAGAGGAGTAGGAACAGGGCCAACAGCCTTATTCTTAGGCCTTTTAGAAGGTGACTTTAGTAAAGGAATGTTCGATGGTGGAATGCCCTAGAAGTCAAGTCTGTGCTTTTTAGGCAAAGTCTTTTCTGATGTGGAGATCTTTATTGTGCGTGGGTGGATGATTGGCGCCCCTGCCTTTCAACCTGCTACTACTGGAGCTCTCAGGATCGGCCTTTCCTTAGAATTGGCTGTCAATGGTATTTTCCCCTCCGATGTTGGTTTCAGCCTCAACTGAGGCGCGGTCTTTAAAACTTTGGCACTGACACGTGGGCTTGGCTTCATGGGTGCTTGGTTTCGAGGCTCCAATGCTTTGCTTTGGTACCCACCAGGGTTCAAGGGCAATGGGGCACTGGAAAGCAACAGTGGCTAATGCACAAGGCTCGATGACCAACCACCAGAGTGGCAGTGCTCACCTTCAACGTGCAGTTACTCATGTGTCTTAGAAGTGTTGACCTTACTCACGCGCCTCAGGGTGGTCTTTAGATGAGGAACAGAGTTGATGGAGGGAAATGGGACGTCCTCGGGCTCCTCATCCTCCTCCTGAACTTGTTCCTTGGGTTTCGAGGAGTTGCATCTGACAATTTTGGGACTGGGCTGGTGGGCCAAAAGATCGGCTGATTTACCAAATTGTTTTTTATTGGTGGCAAGTGGGTCAGCCTCGCCGAGGGAAGTCCTACGTCTATGAGGATAAACAGTACATTTTGTTGTGGGCCCCCACATTAATCTCTGCTGCAAAGGGTCTTTTTGCTTCTAAAGGCCGAGCAAGAGTAGCAGGAGGTCCTGTCTGGCTCTGGAGAGAGGCATAGGTTACAAATAGCATGGAGGTTGGTTCAAGGACACTGAGTGACACTGAGGTCATCTTTTGAGAGGTACCATTTGCATGACCTTCCATGTGTCCTCAGTTTTCTGATGTCAGTAAGGAGGATGCACTGCCCGAAAGTGCCGAAGATCCCTGAGGGCTCAATTCTTCGCTGACTATTTTCTGGGCAGTTCGAGCAGAGAAGGTTGAAGGAACAGTAGACACATCGAACAAGTCTTCTCAGCAATGACAAAGAATGTCTCAGATGCCGCGACGGGGGAGCAACGTTGATACAGGCCCAAACCAGATGGTGGAAAAAGAAATTTAGCAATGGGGTCAGGGTTCATGACCAGAGGAGGAGTCAATGAGACCTCGTGACTCCAAAGACTTCCTTGAAGAAAAACGAGTTGCAACAGTCCAAGCTCAACACTAGATGGCAAGAGTATGCAGAGTATGTACATCTCCAGCTACATATGCTACGTCATTTACTTACAGGGTATAGATGAGTGGGGGGAAATCCTCACTAGAATGATGGGGACGCCCATGTTTTTGGAAAACCGCCCACCACCCATTCCATTCCACGTGACCGGTACTAAGGGGTCTTATTACAAGCATCATCACAGATCGTGTACCCATCCCAGGTGATGTTTACAACTTTTCACTTTGTGACAATTCGTATTGCAGACTCTTGTCAACTAACAGTTGGACCTGCTGCTCCTTGTTACCAGCTGGATCCTTGAATGATGGTGACTTCCCTTCTCAGAGTGATTATGTGAAGGCTAAACCTGTGGACATTGGATGGTGGTGCAAACGGCAATGGATAGCAGTGCACAAGCATGGGCAGTGACTGGTGGTGCACACAGAAGTGGGCAGTGGATGGTGGTGCACACCATCTGGGAAACAACAGACCTCATCAGCAACCTGGATCTGCGCAAAACCAGAGTCCACTTTCTATATAATTTTATTTGGTCCACCATTGTGTGTGGCATGTAGATATGTCGTATGCCCTGTCATGATGCCAGCTGCCTAGAAATAAATGGTGAAAGTCTAAGTCCATCCTAAAGTGGCAAGAGTACCAACATTAATAAACATGACTGCCCTCACACTGCAGTGTCAAGCAATTCTCTTCATAGTTCAGCACTCCAGGAGGCATCCAGAAGGTTAAGAGCATGTCCATGGTTTTTCTAATTGTTATTTATTAGGAGGTGCCACAGGAGCCCTCGGGAGTGGATTCCTGCCAGGGTGGAGGGTCAAAGTGTCTTCTACAACTGAACAAGGATTTGTGAGAGAATAAACAACAAGGAAATAACTAAGTTTTGAGTCTGGAGGTTCTGAGACTGAAGGCCCTGATGTCTGAGGAGAGGGCATACCGGCGCTAAAGAAAATGTCTGTGAGAAGTTGTAATATAGCCACCACACCTGTACCTACTCTTATGAGGTGGGCATGGCCACCCATTTCAAACACACAACAAAGGCTGATAGGACTAGAGGCTAGACCAAACCCCACTATGAAGAAGGTCAGTTATTTTAATTATGTGGTGGTGGCATATGAAAACAAGCTTAGAGCACACATCTCATATCATGTGAATATGATGTGTTCATACTACACATGTGCTGAGGTGACCATGTTTGTATGTGGCAACGAGGATCAAGAAGGGGTGGTTTTGACTTCCTAGATTTCTGTAGACTGGAATCGGCCTTTACATGAAGCTCCCAGAGGAGGCCCCGTCCGCCCAGGTGCTTTATGATCCAGCGCGATAATGGAACGTGGCAGAGTTGCATGAAACAACGCCTCTAATCAAGTCTTTCTATTCTAACTCTGGTAACTGTCTGGGTGGAGCTGCTCTGGTGTTGGTTGGCTTTTAATCATAACACAGCCTCAGGGGTCTGTGGCACCCTCTCATCAAGAATACTCACATAAAAGGGATCTCCATGAAGCACGTCTTTTACGAGAGCAAAGCACGGGTACTGAAGGATGGATACGAGCGCAGACAGTGCCATCACAAGGCCATAGAGTTTCCCAAAGTGTGCGAGAGGGAATCTGAGGGAATAAAGTGAAAAGGACACGGTCACCAAAACAGTAACTTCACACTGAGGATGCCCACTCCACACTCAACCCCACCTGTTCACACACAACATTCCTATGCTACATATTACCCCCTCCTACCTATGCACAAACAAAAGCTGTCATGGCACAGTCTTCTCTCCATCACACAGACATCACCTACACAAAGGATATACTGCCCCTCCTGCACCCACACACATCTTGGCACTTCTTTTGTTCATCCACTCACATACAGCAAATACATTTTTCTCTTAATCACAGATGCATCGCATATCCATCCCACCTCAGATACAAATATGTGGGCGCGCACACACACAGATACATATATACCTCCCCTCACTCAAGACTCCACCCCACTCTCCACCTTTGGAAGGTGGGGTGCCCACTCTTTCCACACTACCTGTTTCTTTCAAACAGGAGTAGTAAGATAGGAGAGAAAGGCTGCATGACTGAATATGTTGCATCAGATGAAAATTAAGGCAGGAGTCAGATTGCTGAGTTGATGAAAGATATTTACAGTGTCTGTCCCCAGTTCAAAGGTATGAGCAAGGGCAGGAAATTACAGGATTATCTCTAAAGCCCGGAGCATACAATGTCTTTTGATTCAGAAAAGCAATTACATTCTTAGGTAGCTGTAAGACATCAGGTAGTCAGTAAAGACCTGCTCAAGAAATAGGTCTACAATTGTCTACTCACTGGTAACCGGGCACCCCACTGTCGTGATGGACTCTCTCAGGGTAGCGAAGCAGAGCCGTCCAAGGCTTACTCAGGGGAGGTGATGTGGGCTAGTAATCACCATTCACTGGCAGACAATATTTTGGAGCACTTATACCTCCTATAGGAGTGGCATTAAATAATGTAAAGATTAGAAATCTGCTCACATTGGTAGATCAACTTGCTACTACCACGGCAGGAGCGATGACTGTAATAAATAAAGAATTGCTTGCTATGAGAGCTACGATTATGCTAAATCACCTTGCATTGAATTTACTTCTTGCAAAAGAGGGCTGAGTTTGCAAAGTCATTCATACTCTGGAATGCTGAGCTAACGCCGCACATAGATAGGTTGGTGGCTACATTATTAATTTTATGAGCAGAATGCATGAACTAACCGAGCTAGAAGAGTCAGGTCCCTTTGTGGGAGTGGGTTCTAAATTTGGATCTAATGTAGGGGTGGGCGGTGAACTCTGCTCCACCAGCGGAGTTTGCTGAGTTTTTCCAACTCCATGCTCTGCTGGGAGCGTGGAGTTTGGCAAAAACTCCAATTCCACTGCATAGCGGAGATTGCCCCCACCACCCACGCCCACACCTAATTATATGCCCTCAATTACTTTTTTCACCTTAGAAGCACGAACTCGCAGAACTGAATAATTTTATGTCGTCAAATGTCTGTCCACCCCTTGAAGCAACATTTCAAAAGGTACTGAATGGACCATTATCTAGCATTGCTCATTTAAAACCCTGAAGTTATAAATCCATAGCTGCAAAAATAACCATTATTGTGTCTCATGTGTGATGGCACTTTACGTATTGCGAAACAGAAAAAAAGAGATGTTTGAAAAAATATATACTACAGCAACCCCCATGGAAAGGCCTCATCCCTGAGACTTTTCTCGAAGAGCATCGTGACCTAAAATCCTACCGCTGATCAGAAGCTGAAAAGATAACTCGGATGGTTGATGGCCCGATGCAAAGATCGGTATGTAACCAACAGGTCACCTGTTTGTACACCCCAAATTCTATGTCAGCATTTCATCCTTCCAAAGCTGATAAAAAGTGTACCATAGACTTAGCAAAGAATAAAAAGTACTATTTCAGTCCGAGACAAATCTAGTTCTGGGACGCTCCATATATTTATTCAGTATTATATTTGTACTATCATAGTTCTCCTCGAGAAATACTGTTCTCGCACACACATAACATGCACAAGAAAGCTGTTATTTCTACAAGCATGTGTCTTCTGTGCGGTGGTTTGCTGAGTTACGGTCAGTGTGTTTTGCTGCAGTGTCCCTAAATGTTTTGGGTGTAGATGCAGTGGATGAGCAGCATGTGTTAGTGCTGCAGGCAGTCGAGGGGGTGTGGGGGAGAGTACCATCCTCTGTCAACAGTTGTTATGTCCCCGGTGGGGTGGTGGCGATATTAGGTCACACCGGAACTATGTGCGCAGGGTCAGAGCATGGACAGTAAGGCATGCAAAACACTTGATTGCATCTGGTACGGAACTGCTGATGAGCGGCCGGCCTGTTTATTTAATGATTAAGGTCGCATAAACCCCCAGGCAAACTATTATGTATTCTGAGGCTAGGGGTACTAACAAAACACCCCTCAGCCTGTAACATTTCACAACAGATCTTATTACCTTACCTAGAGTGTCTTGCCTCTTTGCATAATCCGCCCCTGCATGGTGGAGAAGTGTGGCTCAATGATTAGAGCGGCAGACCCTGATGCAGAGGTCTAGCCCGGGACCAGGGTTCAATTCCCCACCTCGGAGGGTCTTGGGCTCAAAAATTCCACGGACCTGATAATTCTCGCCTCGGTGCCATTCCAATCATGGAGTCCCACTCTGCAACTCTGGGCAATAACTTGCTTAATCTCCACAACGGCCCCCACAACGCTAAGGATGCCTGGCCTCCACCTTGGGGGTGCCTAGGAGTGGACGCCTCACAGGGAAAGCCAGGATGGGTTCCACAGCGGTATTCGTACAAGCGCCTTGAGACCCTTGCGGGTGAGTAGTGCGCTATACAAGTATCAATTTACATTTACATTTACATGGTGATGTCCCCTCTCCCAAGACCACACCTCCCACCCCTGATCCCACCCACACTTGTTCCCACGCTCATTTCTCCATCCCAGAAAAAGACAGAAGGCAAGAAGAGGAAAGAAAGCAGCTGGGACAGGGAGGAGCAGTTCCAATGTGAAAGTGGAGGTGCGGCTCCATCGCAGCCATGAACAAGCAAGGTGGGCGGAGCTCCATCGGGGAGGCACAGGGGTAGGCAGCAGCCCGCACCCCTGGTTTGAAACTCTTGGCAGCTGAGCTGCCTGGGTGGCAGGGCAAGGTGCAGCCTAGCACTGACAGCTCAGACTAGCTGCTAGGGCAGAACCGAACTCTGTGTAATTCAACTGAGTTTTTATGCAAGTCTGCGAAATTCCACCCACTGCTAATCCAATGGAAGAGGTTTTGCTTAGATAGGGGAGTGGCTTGGTACGGTTGGTGGAGGAATTCTAAAGTTGCTTTTAATACCTCTCCTAGTTATACTAATCGGCATTGCATATATGCAAATTTTCCTAAAATTGTGCAAGAGAACTTCATCAAGGAATGATAGACTGTGGGAAAAAAGAAGCTGTCAGCAAAGAGAGGAAGGAAGAGAAAAAGACTTGACTGAAGGTCGAAGAAATGCAAAAAGACCTTTAAGACACTTTGCAGGAATTGGGAGAATCCAAAGTTAATGTCTGATGTGTTGTAATAAAGAGATAAGGTGATGATTGAGAAATCATCAGAGAGGGGCTGTGAGAGTGTTTTTAGGTCTCGCCTGGCAAAAGCAGCGCATGCGCTACCCTCGCCATGCGTGTGCCTTTTGTAATCGATTCTGCCAAAGCCTTACATGCACGCGCAGGGATGGACAAAGAGGGCTACTCTCGCCATTTGTCTAAACTTAATAGCATGCGCGTGCATGTAAGGACAGTGGACAGCCCACCGCCATCTTGATAAACACGCGTGCTTTCAAAGTGTAAGCACGCCGCCATGCGCGCGTGCACTGCACGCCAGCCCGGCCGACCTCCCTTGTTTTCAGTGCTGGTTCACTTTATTTCGGAGCGCGGTGCCCGATTTAGGGTCACTGCGCTCCGTTTATTTATTTTAACTTTTTTTCCACTGCTTGAGCGCGGCGCCCGATTTAGGGTCACCGCACTCCCTGTCCGCTTTCTTCTCTTTGCTTCTGTACACCCCTCGCCCTCTCAGAGCAGCCTGCTGTGGATGTCTGTAGGTGCCAGTGTTTGTACATATACAGAAGCTTCTGTGTGTTCAGTCGGTAGATTTCTGTGTATTCATTCTCTGCGTTTCTTTCTGCATTTGTGTGCATTTTTTTTTTCAAGTATGTACGCGTGACGTTTGTGTGTGTCTTTATGTGCGTGTGCTCCCCAGTTTGTGCTTGTGGCGTCTGTGTGCCCCCTGTGTTTGCGTGTGTGCCTACGTGTCTAGGTACATACAGTTGTCTACGGTTTATTGGTCAAAATGAATGTAATTATGTTCCATCAGCGAGACTGCTAATTTGAGGTTATACATGTACTTTTACTGACCATAAATAACAAACGTAAATAAAGAGCATCATTTAGGATTGATACCACCACGTGACGTTAATGCAGCGTGATTCCCTTAGTCACCCCACTCACCAGGGAGTAAAACACAAGACTTTACATCATTGTCATATTTAGTACCTGTGTATGCGTACATTCTGCATATACACACGCACCTAATTAATAAACGTATTTAAACACATCCATGCTTATACGGACATGCAATTACACACACGCACATCTGCAGACACGCATTGACACATGTATAGGCACACATGCAAACACACAAACATTTGTATATAAGCATGAAAACGCACGCACAAGATGTTTTTTCTTCTCGGGGTTATGGCCTTGAAAAGGGGAAACATAATGAATTATAGGAAGTCACCCAAAACAGTTACTGGAAAAGTTAAGAAAGAAATATTAAGACTAAAAGAATTAACTGTCCGAAGGAAACTTGGCTTTTAGAGCACTTCTAGCTTTTCAGTTACTCTAAAAACGAGAGGGGACCGGTTTAAAAAAATACAAGGGATTATCCCTGAAAAACTGTTTATAGATTAAAAAGAAAACTCACCCACAAACTTTAGCTACAATAAAAATGCTCAGTAAAAAACGTAAATCCTTTTGCCACGTGTCTATATACTCGGTGTTTTTTACAAATGCCAAACCGCAAATATGATATGCTACATTTTAACATGTATAAGGCATATATGCGACAGCGACATCTCTTTCATATATATATATATATATATATATATATATATATATACGCTCAAAGTTACCCTTCAGGAATGAGTTGCACTCTGAGCCAGCATCGACACCAGGCCTTTAATAGGTAGAAACATCGTCTCCCTCACGATACAGGTAACAGCCTTACATCCTTCATTGCCTGACGCGTTTCGAAGGGATAAGTCCTTCTTCTTCAGAGGCTGGATGTTCAGGTGAGTGCTTCCCACCACCTCCCATTAAATGCCAGAGTACGCCCTCAAATGGCAAGGATCAATAACGGACACTGCCTCACGAGGCCCATTTGGGGGCTTGCATTGCTTAAGGACAGTAAGAGGTGCCATTATTCAAAACCACATCTCCCACAATGCTTCGTGTCATGGGACCGGCCCATTTGAGGGCGTACTCTGGCATTTAATGGGAGGTGGTGGGAAGCACTCACCTGAACATCCAGCCTCTGAAGAAGAAGGACTTATCCCTTCGAAACGCGTCAGGCAATGAAGGATGTAAGGCTGTTACCTGTATCGTGAGGGAGACGATGTTTCTACCTATTAAAGGCCTGGTGTCGATGCTGGCTCAGAGTGCAACTCATTCCTGAAAGGTAACTTTGAGCGTATATATATATATATATATATATTCAAACGAAAACTCTTGCACATTCCCAGCAAGAGAATCAAGCCCTCCATACGAGAGTAGTTTCAAACTTCTTTATTCAAGCAGGTAAACCAGCAGCATGTCAGCATGTCAGTATGCATAACGCGTTTCAATCCCAAATGGATCTTAATCATATGCAAGTTCAAGGGGCAGGTGTTTGGGAAGCTTAAATACTTTGCTAACTCAGACAGAGAGGAAGGACTTCAGTACGAGTGATTTTTCCTTTTCGTGAATTACACAAGCAATAAAAACGTGCAACCCACTGTTTTTTCTTATTCAAGCAATCAAATACATCGGACCAAATCCATACTCTGTTAAATATATTTGCTATTGCATTCTTTTTTATATATTGTTCGAGTTGGAAAGTCCATGATCACTATTTCGTTTCTTAACATGACTGCAATGTCCATAATGCTTTGCATCTGCGATTTAAATCACTCTATCTTCCCCCAAGTCCAAAGTATTTATTTAGCAAATTCGTTATTTTACAAAGAACCATCATTTGCCTCATGTGGAATAATTTCCGTGTAGGGCTGACAAAGTTCAATTCAGTTCATTGCCCAAGCACACATCCTTGTGCGTTTATATTCATTCACAATGTCAGTACCTGCTTGTGTAGAGACAAGTTAGTTTTCCGCTCTCGACGCACAAGAGTAAGTACTCCTGTAAACCCTGGCTGTTTCCAAACTGTTATCAAACAATCAGCAAGCAGGCCTCTTGTTCTCACCGTGGCAACGGCCTCCGTGAGCAGTGGCACCAACTCAGCAAAATCCTCCGAAGCGAATCCAGGGCAGCCGGCGGGCGTCCGGTTGCAAATGCTCCACATAACATTTGACGACAAAGACGCCCAGCACATCGGGTCGGGGCTTGACGGTGACGTCGCCATCAAGCCCCGACCCGATGTGCTGGGCGTCTTTGTCGTCAAAGGTTATGTGGAGCATATATATATATATATATATTCAGTCTCTGGAATATATAGAAACGTGACACATTATCTATTTTTCTATCTAAACACAGTTTCAATTTTGCGTATAAACCTATATATATTTGTGGATACAAACATATATTTATACATGCATACGAAATTTTGTCGATTTATTTCCTAGTGAGATTTGTGAAGTGTAGCATCTTAACCCCCCCCCCCCAAAAATGTGCCTTTTTAGGTCTCGCCTGGCGAAAGCAGCGCATACATTGCTCTCGCCAGAGAGGACCTTTTGCAATCAACTCTGCCAAAGCCTTACATGCACGCGCAGGGATGGACAAAGATGGCTGCTCCCGCCATTTGTCCAAATCTAATAGCATGCACGTGCATGTAAGGACAGTGGTCAGCCCACTGCCATCTTGATAAACACGCGTGCTTTCACTTTAAACGCAGTTTAAAGCGAAAGCACAACGCCATGCGCCCTTTCTGCTACTCACTCTCTACTACTCTCTACTACTCACTCTATAATTTCACTCTACTCATTCTCTACTACGCTACTACTCACTCTCTGCTACTCACGCTCTACTACTCTCTACTACTCTCTATTACTCACTCTCTACTACGCACTCTACTACTCACTCTCTACTACTCACTCTCTACTACTCACTCTCTACTACTCACTCTACTCACTCTACTACTCACGCTCTACTACTCACGCTCTACTACTCACGCTCTACTACTCACGCTCTACTACTCTGTACTACTCACTCTCTGCTACTCACTCTCTGCTACTCACTCTCTGCTACTCTCTAGTACTCACTTTCTACTACGCTCTACTCACTACTCTCTACGACTTACTCTCTACGACTCACTCTACTACTCACTCTCTATGACTACTACTCACTCTCTACTACTCTACTACAATCTACTCCTCACTGTACTACTCTCTCTACTCTCTACTACTCACTCTCTACTACTCACTCTCTACTATTTCTACTACTCACTCTCTACTACTCACTCTCTATTACTCTCTACTACTCACTCTCTATTACTCTCTACTACTCACTCTCTACTACTCACTCTCTGCTACTCACTGTACTACTCACTTTCTACTACCTTCTACTCACTCTGTAGTCTCTACGACTCACTCTACTACTCACTCTCTGCTACTCACTCTACTACTGTCCTTTACTACTCACTCTCTACTACTCTCTACTCACTCTGTACTCTCTATGACTCACTCTCTACTACTCACTCTCTATTACTCTGTACTACTCAGTCTCTACTACTCACTCTCTGCTACTCACTCTCTGCTACTCTCTACTACTCACTTTCTACTACTGTCTACTCACTACTCACTCTACTCTCTACGACTCACTCTCTACGACTCACTACTACTCTACTCACTCTCTACTACTACTCACTTTCTATTTCTACTACTCACTCTACTACTCACTCTCCTATTCACTCTACTACTCTCCTCTACTACTCACTCTCTACCACTCACACTCTATTACTCTGTACTGCTCACTTTCTGCTACTCACTCTGCTACTCTCTACTCACTACTCACTCTGTACTCTCTATGACTCACTCTCTACGACTCTCTACTACTCATTCTCTACTACTCACTCACTACTCTCTACTACTCATTCTCTACTACTCACTCTCTACTATTCTTCTCTACTACTCTCTACTACTCACTCACTCACTACTCTCTACTACTCACTCTTTACTACTCTCTACTCACTCTCTACTACTCACTCTCTACTCACTCTGTACTGCTCACTCTCTAACGCTCACTCTCTAACGCTCACTCTCTACTCTCTACCTACCTCTGTCTACTAGTCTCTACTCTCTACCTCTAATAAATACAAATATATGCACGCACATATATACATATATGCATACATATGCATGTTATGAACATGAAAGTTTGAAAAACACTAATAAAAGCAAAGCTAAAAAGCCGCCTAATTACAAACAGAATTGCTTTAACTGAAAGAGGGAGAGACCTATTGCATTTTCAATGCTTGTTTCTTTTCCCACTTGAAATGCATTAGAAGCTGGGCTTAAGCTGACCAACTGTGTTCATACTGTTCTCCATCTTGAATGACTGTCGTAGTCTAACACTCAATAAATGATTGTCCTCTTTCTTTGCAAGAGGAAGAGTACATTTATTATACACACACTAAATGCTATGTACGCAAGTCAAGAAATCAAAGGCTCTTGAAAGGCAGATAGATGCACAGTATGTGAGTCCTCAGACCTCAAAACACCCACACTGACCCGACTAAGATGACTGTCCTATCTAATAATGAACTTTGATATAAAAAGCAGTATTTATTATACACGCTAAACACCGCACACTGAATAATCCACACAAGTTGTCTCTCAAGACTAACACACTCCTGCCTGTCAGGGCAATGCTGCCCTCTGCAGCTCATCTTGTTCCCCCTCCCCCCCTCAGAGATCTACTCAATGTCCTATCAGATTTTTGGATGTAACCCCAGGTGCTCTCTACACTAGCAATATGCATCAAAGTTTGGCTTTGGCCTTGAAACCTTTTAGCTCGCCGGGACATAAACTGCTGAGCTCGAACAAGTCTCACACGGGTCCATGTCCCGACTTCCACCGTACCTCAACCACAGCCTGCAGAAGAAGCCAGGAGTCAGGGTGATTCTCTTCCCCATGCTACACAACAAGCAGCTCGCTCCTCGCCCTTCGCTCTGTCGGTGCACTGAGAAGGTTGCAGATGCGATAAATCCCAGGCGCTCCGGCTCCTTCTTTGCGGTTTCTGCTGGTAATTCGGTGAAGCAGTGGCACTCATGTAAGTGGCTTCTGGACGTGTTCCTAAGTCCATTTTAAGGTTGTGTGGATTCCTCCAACACATCCTAGTAGCCCCCTCCTGGTATATAGAGCTGACAGTTCGGGACAATAGTCTCAAGCTGGTCGGATTCCCTGGGCGACAGCCCCAATAGTTTCAGTGGCCCCTTCCGGGCATATGGAGGAGTCACAGACATGGGCGATGGCCCACAGTCTTATTTGAATGGGAGATGGCCCCAGCAGTCTCAGTGGCAATGGGAGATGGCCCCAGCAGTCTCAGTAGCAATGGGAGATGGCCCCAGCAGTCTCATTGGTAATGGGAGATGGCCCCAGCAGTCTCATTGGTAATGGGAGATGGCCCCAGCAGTCTCAGTGGCAATGGGAGATGGCCCCAGCAGTCTCATTGGTAATGGGAGATGGCCCCAGCAGTCTCAGTGGCAATGGGTGATGGGCTCTGCAGTCTCCGTTGGGCTTTCCTGGCACACGGGGGTCACTGACATGGGTGACAGCCCCAACAAGATCCACTACACCCAGTTGCAGCCCGCAACTTCACGCGAGTCCTGAAGGGGATTCCCAACTTCCAATCGAGAGCTGACTGCTCTCACAAAACCGGTCCTGAGTGGACCAGGCACCACACACTGCTCACTGAGATCCACTCCCCAGGATCCCCGCTGAACCTCACGCCCTCCAGGCTCTCTCGTCCTCCTTACAGGGCACGCTTATCTTGGTGGAAGACAGAAAGCTGATGCTCCAGACACAGGGCAAATGTTCTTGGCTCATGGGTGATGGTCCCTCAGCCACATGGGAGACTAGCAGACCTTGGTCCCCAGCCCTGGTTCCAGCAGCAAAAGAGTTGGTGACCTTCTCTCTCCTGATGAGACGGTGCAGTTCAACCAAGAGTGGGAATCATACGCCCACCTTTCCAGTCCAAATCCAGATACATCAGTGATTTAGTGTCTGACATTTGAAATTCATGTTGTGGGGATGTTGGTTCCTTTGAAGTGCTCTCTCCTCCGTCCTGCCTTTTGTGAAAGGGACAGTCTGCCACAGCGGGAATGCCTCCAATTCCGAGTGCCCCACAGTATAGGCAGAGGGGGTAGCAGGAGATCACACCCGGTTGCCATCCTCCACTGGAATATGCCCCATAAAGGTTTAAAGATCTAAGCCGTCCTCTCTATCAAGCTTCCTTGGCAGTGCCAACCTTCTCAGTCCCATCATCTCCCCGGCAGCGAACCCAGGCTCCACCGACCAGTAAGCAGAGAGCTCTCTGATGCGCAGAGGGTGCTCGGCTTCTCTCCGTTCAGTGTGTGCGTTTCACACCAGCCCTCAAGAGTGTCGGCAATACGCGTCTCCTGCCTGGAGGATGAAGTCCAACCTCTCCTGGCCCCGGGCTTCTTAAATGGAACCCACAGGGCTCCATGTTATATACCATCCACAGGTACACACATGCAACCCAGCACGCATATGCAAGTATCACCAACCGTCAGGCGCTACACACAGTCCATGCAGGCTAAGCGTTAGTTAAGTACACAGCCACAGAACTTTACACAAGTGGGCCAGGAGGCCCCACTCCACTGACAGAGGTCACAAGGCCGGTACATGTTCCAGATTCTACTGAACACAGACTTGTGTCACTTAACTCCAGGCAAGGGCAGATCCCTCTACCTTCACGAGGGTAGTGCTTGGTGTGCCACACCAGGTCTAAGCAGACCACATCATGGTGGAAAAACACAATCTAACAGAGTCGAAGCCCATTCGCATTCACAACTAAGGGGACGTCCCCTGGTAACTCAAATGACTTCTTCGAAGAAAAACAGCTTGCAAACTTTCAAGCCCAACACTAGATGGCAGAAGTGTGCATAGCATGTGTATCTACAGCACCACATGCTACGAACATAATATTTTATACTGTGACTGTTGAGGGCTGCATGTGAAGATTTTTAGTAGTGTACAAACAGCTTTGAGTTAGTTGCATACTATGCCTGTATAGTAGGTGTTCTGGCCTGTTTTAGTAGCATGCCGGCTGTCGAGTCCACATTGTTTCTATGAGAATGAACATCATTTGCGCGTGCCACATTTTGCTGACTAAGGGCCTTATTACGATGGCAGTGAGACCGACAGCCCATTGGTGGCGGTCTCAATGCCATCCATAGAAGAGGTCCAACCACTGGATTATGATCCGGCGGTCAGAGGCATCGGTCATAGGCACAGGCCACTCCTTTTCCGACTGGTTCAAGGAGCCTGTCGGGGCATAGGTCGGACTGTAATAGGGGGGGGGACGACTGTTCGGGCACCACTGCAGGGATTACGATGTCCGTTTCCCTTGGCCTGTACATGGCGGTCTGACAGGCTAATGGAAAGGGACTTTGGGGGCCCCTAGCAGGGCCCCCATCCCCCGTTGGCCTCCGCCTACAGGGTTTGGGGGCACATGAGGTGTCCCCCCAAACATCCATGGACACTGAGCCACTCACCTCATGGTGTCTGGCACACGGTCCATGTATGTTTAAAACATGCCTATTTCTATTGTGGCTTGTGCTACTGCCCTTTTCCAGGCCGTTGAAATAGAAAACTGCATGTTTCCAACCGTCTGCAAGACGGTTGAATTGTAATTTGGCGGGTGAACCACCGACTATGTTGGCCTGTATCCATCCCGCAATGATGGCCGTCGGACGCTTGACCGACCGTGCGTCCGACCGCCATGATAAGGCCCTTAGTATTGAATCCGTATAATTGGGGGGGGATATGTCAACATCCCTGACCTTTTGATGCATAAGCCTTTTCCAAGGGATGGTGGCTGAAGGCATCTTGAGACGAATTTTTGGCACTATAACTTTTTTTGTGTGGCAGACAGGCTGACAGTTGGTGTTCCCCAAAGTTGTAACTGATTTCCCATTCATGAGTTTGTGGATGACTGCTGTTGAGGAGACCTGAAAAGTAATTCCCACTGCTGGGAGATTTTCTGCAAGCAAAGATACCCGATGCCAATTTGCCACAATGCTAGAATGTCTGAGTGTAAGGAAATTGGGGTGTAGTATATGGTGTGATTGTGCATCCTCACCGGGTAATACATTTATCAACCCCTTTAGGTCCAGTAAGTTTCGTCTTCAAAATCCTCAGCTCGCCCCTGGGTAGCGGTGCAACTGAGCAGCAAGGCTTACACCGAGGAACAAGTGTAAAGCATGTATCCGCAACAAAACAATTGAAGAAGAAATTGACACGACACTCAAGAAATTCGACCCCAATTTATAAAACTCGGTTGTATTTTCTAAGAATATAGACACTAGAACGAAAAATATCCACCAAAGGGTTCCGGACATATTGATTTTACAATCAAAAATAAATCAGTGCAATTTCACTTAAACGCGAATAGGCCATGGCAAAATCAATGAATTGGACACTTTGAAACTTTTTCCAGGCAACCATAGGTAAGTGTCACTGCGATCGCTTAGTAGTACTTGGGGCGACCAACTCCAGGAGGGAGCTAGTCAGGGGGACCTGTAAGGTCCTTAAGAACAGTCGCCTCACAGGTGAAGCAGTCCTTAAAGAGGTCCAGGCACTCTATCCACGTTGCACTGGATTACTATGACGTGGTCCTGATGCAATGGAGGATGGATGTTGAAGATGCTCCAAGGATGCATTGGAAGGGACGCAGTTGATGGGGGCATTCCTGCAGGGATCCCTCAGTCCGTGAGGATGGTGAGGGGGTCCTGGGTGCAGGGTTGACATCCCAAAAAAGCCCACTCCAGTCTGTCCGAAGTCCAGTCACCAACAGACTACCAGTCGCCTGTTGTCACGGTCATAGGCCAGTACTTCCTGGGTTGATAACTTCCCTTCTGAGGGTCCCAGTAACCTTCTGATAGCACTTCCAGACTCAGCAAACTCCGGTGCAACTCTGTGCATCGGGTCTAGGTCTTTGTTATTGCTTTCAATGACAAAGCCTAGTTAGCAGTGCGTGACTGCTCTACCAACCTGTAGTTGCGGAATAGGGGACTGTTTTACTTGGGAGACCTCTAGGATGGCAGAATCAGTGTTGAAAGCCCTGGGGCTCCCCTCTAACTCACATGCCCTAGCTACCAGGGTACAATTTACTAGGAACTTACAGGTAAGTTCACCATTTCCAATTGGGTATAGCCATTTTGCCATACAATTTAGGGTCAAAGCACAGGCACTGGGATTTGGTTAGCAGGCCTCAGTGCACTCTCAGAGTCCAAAACCACTAGCATCAGTTGAGGAAACGTGGGGGCGACCATAGAAAAAGAGGCATTTCCCTACACGGAGCGAGTCTAGACAACTGGTGTCAGCGTGTGCCCCGCTGTCTTTGTATGTTGCGCATGGGGGTAATATTCGAGGTTCTAATGAGAGCCACATTGTTGCATATCTGTGCTTGAAGGGCTCTACGAATAAACTGTACGGCCATGAGTTCCAGCACAGGGATGTGCAGCTGGGGCTCCTGCATGGACCACTGTCCCGGCCCCTGGATTGTGAGGCCGCCCATCCATGGAGAAAGGTACCCGTGCTGAACATCCTCTGCGGCTGTGGGTCAAGGAATGACCTACAGCCTAAGAACTTGTTCTCGTTCCAACATGGAAGTTTGTGCTGAACACTGGGCTCTCCCAACAGTAGATCTTCCTATTTCTGTCGCTTATGACCACTGTCTGGAAAGGCTTCCTTGCAGCGGGCACATGCTCCCTTGCATCCGAAGCTAGAGCAATAAATGGATCATCCTCAAGACTTTCATTTTAGTTCTCACTGTCAACAAACAAGACATCTCTTAAAGAGGAACAAGCCCTTGGAATTCGCTGGTCTCCTGTCGTTGGGGTAAACTTTGCCCCGGACTGCTTTAAGACGTGATTTGGCAGGAACTACTCCCATCCCCCTAGACCTTACCTGTGCACAGGTGTCCACACATGCAAGGCCCTTTCAGGCGTGGCTCCTGTGTCTTAAGGGTCATGCCTCGCTCCTCTACTTGTCGCTCACTCTGTCACATTCCTCCTCAGGGTTGCTCCAGTCTTGGTTTTCCGGTCTGTCTTATTCCACATCGTGCTCCATTTATCTCTTCTCCCTGTTTTGTGTTGCTTTGTTCTGTGTGTTTCTTTGCTCCATTTTCTGCACTGCTTTTATCCTTGTTTTGTGCCTCTTTGCTCAGTTGTTTTCCTTATTTTGTGCTTCTTAGCTCTGGTTTTGAGACTCTCTGCTCGGTTTCAGTGCCTTCAATTTTCGAGCCCCCCCAGTAATCCTTACCTTTTTCCAGCTCTGTACCTCCCAAGCTCCCCTTGGCCAGTCCTCCCAGAACCTACTTAATGGCGGCTGCTGCTGGCGCAGCAGAGTCTGGAAAGCACCCAGCGCCAGGAACTCTGGTCTCACACCCATCCTCCTCTCAACAACTGCCGCCGCACTGCTGCAGCACCGCACTGCACATGCTTAAGGAGCTTCCTCCTGCGCCGACTGCAAATATGCATGCACTCTCCCACATCCACATCTACTCACCCCCACACCGACAACACCCATCAACTCCTCCCTTAAACTCACACACTGACAGACATCATTCACACAGCACCCCGAGCACTCGTGCATGCTGCTCAACACCCACTCACCTAACACATGAGAGATGCATGACCACATCCCAAACCTGCTATTTCTCATGGAAACCTAGATGAACTCCACAGCAGCACCAGACATCGCCACAACCATCCCTCACTGATTACATGTTCGCAGGCAAGACCGCCTTCACAAACCCCGAGGTGGAGTCACCATCATCAACAAGAACAACATCAGCAGCACTATCTCTGAAGATGCACCTATGGCCAATATGGAGTATCTGCCATTCACGCTGCCCATCACCACTAACTTCACCCTGAGTGGCACTCTCATCTACCGACCACTGAGGCCCTGCACCAATTTTTCCAGCACTATCACAGGCTTCATTGCACAACTTGCCCTCGACACAATCAACTGCATCCTCCTCGCTAACCCCAACCTCCTTCTGGAAGATCTTGAGAACACTCCTCCATGATCATGGAAACTTGGGCTCCACACAACAAGTCAAAGGACCTACCCACGTCACCGGGCACCTCCTGAACCCTACCTTTACTTCAGTGGACAACATCCAAGTTGAAGAACCCCCACTTGTCACCCAGAGTGACCACAACCTCGTGAAACACACACCAACCAACCACTACCAGATTAGCCCACTGCAACCAGAGCAATGTTATAGGTAGAAACTGAACCACTGCTCATAACACCCATCGATCCAAACACAGCACTAACGTCAACGAAGACATCAAGAATTCAACAACTGGATCACCTACTGTGCCAACACCCAGGCCCCCTTCAAGCACTGTGGCACGACAAGTTCAACACCCCAAGCCAATTGGTACACTGAAGAACAGAGGCTGATGAAGCACCACTGCACACAGTCGAAGAAGGTGGGGATTAAACTAAAACAACAAGGATAGTGGCAAATTCAAATCAGACCTGAAATATCACCAAATTATCCAGACCACTAAGCAGATCACCTTAGTAGCTCGAATCAATGCCAGCTCCCACAGACGTGAAGAAATCTTCAAGGACATCACCTCACCTGTGGCCACTTTCATTTCAACCTCCATGTCGAAGGACAACTGTAATGACCTCTCCTCCTCCTTCATCACCAAAATCAACAACATCTGCAGCAGCTTCGAGCCGAAACCAGACCCGGCAGACCATGACAATCGACTTCGGACCTTATGAGTAGAGCCAACTCTAATCTCACGGCCCACCATCACCCCGGATATAACTACCTCCACCAAGACATTTATCCATACAGGGGCCCTGTCAGACCCATGACCCCACCACACTTACTCCAGGGAACCTCTGCTCATCATCGCAATGATCACACCCATCCTGAACGTCTGTGAGCTTCTCAGATGGATGGAAACACGTTACAGTTGTCCTTCCCTTTCTGAAGGATCCCTCTGCAGCTCTCTAACTACAGTCCAGACAGATATCCCTGTAAGCAGATATTGGCTTTGAGTAAATCATCAATGGACGCCTCAATGAATACCCCAACAGCCACAAACTGTATGACGCCGCTCAGTCAGCATTCTCATCCGGCAGCAGCACCGAAACCGCCCTCATCTCTGCTCCTCCACACACATTTCAAACTACCGACCCAGCCCTAGTAAACATCTCTTTCCTCCATATTCTTCTCGATTATCCATCGCCCCACTGGCCAGCGGCTGTTGAGACCATCAGTATCCAACCAGTCTCGCACCCAGTATCTCCTGTGAGTTGTCAAGAGAGGAACCTCAGAATGCAGTCCTGAGACCAGTGTCCGCTCCATCAAGGGCACATCAGATGGTGGCATTGAACAGGACTTTCCCCTCTCCAACAACATCCTCGGAGGTCTTTCAATGTACCTCTGGTAGGTGCTTAGCAATTCCTCCTCCATCTCCTCTCATTCACCTCTGACATACCGGGATAACCGGGTCATCGAGTTGTCAAGATGCCCTTGTGTTTCAGCCCCAAATTCCTCACTTGCTGCCGCATACGGGTTTTGCTCTCCTTGTTTGACAATGGAGAGTCTCTGGTTCGCTGCATAGCTGCTCGTTTATGTGCACGGGTTGGAAATTTTTCCCGCTCCTTGGAGCAATCACTCTGGATTTAACAAGACGCTTAAAGTTCTCTGTGGATCATTTCAGCGTGGTTTGAAGCATTGGCAAGAACAATGGTGCTCGGTGTTGGAAAGAGTCTCAATGAGGGAATCCTCCTCTTCCTCATCTATAGGTTTTTAAACATTGTGCTGCTCTGCCACCCCGACGATGCCTGCTGGATGGACCGATGTGACACCGGGCAGAGAAGGGTTAACAGGCCATGGCTCCCTATAAGAGTCATTGTGAGACCGGCCTCGTGGCGTGGGCCCTCCCGACCAGCAAGCCACCCTGCAACCGCACCTGATCCCCGATGTCACAGACTTCCGGCCACCATGGCCCAACATCCCGATGGCCGGCCGGGCGCCAGCAACACCCAAGACCCCACCACGCATGCCCGGCCGAGGGAGAGAGAAACCCCCACGCCAGACCAGGAGGCGCCATCCCTGTCATACCTCTGGTCTCCTCCCCAAGGAGGGTTTCGATCGGCCACCAGGCCCCCGGTGAGCGGGCGCCTCGCCTGCTGGGTGTCTGGAGTCCCTCCCAGACCCACCTGAACAGATCAAAGGGCCGAGCGACAGGAAATCCCAACACACCGCCCCTAGGCACCAAGACCCCTCTCAGCGAGGACTCCGGACTTCAAAGAGGAGGGGGGAGTATAACAAGGGGTGCTGAAGGGACAGGAGGCAGAGAAGACCTGGACCTACGAGAGCCTGCCGACCTGGTCGCGGCTCGATCGCTCCCCGAACCGAAGAACGCTACCCGAACTCTGAACCACCTGAGCCCTGCTGACGCTGTCGCGGCTCCCCGAACTCTGAACCATCTGAGCCCTGCTGACGCTGTCGCGGCTCCCCGAACTCTGAACCATCTGAGCCCTGCTGACGCTGTCGCGGCTCCCCGAACTCTGAACCATCTGAGCCCTGCTGACGCTGTCGCGGCTCCCCAACTCCGAAACCACCTGTGCCTGCTGAGTGACTTGCGGAACTCTCCTCCAGGAGAATCGGCAGAGATTGCCGGGAGAAACAACATCCCCCAGCTCGAGGATTGATAGCTGTGCGAAGGATACTCCGCAGAGACACTGAACTCAAAGACTGTCCCGCTACCCCCATACCCCCATCACGAGATCGCCACCGCTTGTGGCACCGATTCAATACCTGCATTTCGGATCATAAAGATCCCTTACAACTAACGATAAAGTATACTGTCTTACGAAGAACTACTATGTGGTGTCCCTCTGTCAGAGAGTGCAAGCTCAGCGTGTGCGATCCTAGGTACGAGACCCTTCCAGGAAGGGCCTCCCCGCCCTTGCTCGGCCTAACTCTGGGAGAGGCGGGTCAACGGGTGGTCAGGAACGTATTCCAAAGCCCCCCCCCGGATAACGCCTTTCCAACAGTCATCCTGAGGATCTGCCCTATAACCAAGGCGTGCACCTTATCATGTAACATTAGTGGGACGTGACAGCTGCGGAGCCTTTTTGGCAGAAGTTCCTTGGCCAGGCAAGGTTCTCTTGAAGTCATTCCTTGCCATGGAGCTGAGGGGCCTTTTGATGTTGATTCCCAGGAAGAAGAGCCTCTGAGTACAGATGGACAGTGTCCGGTCGAGGCCATGGATGTTGTGCCTAGTCCTCGGTGTTGTGGCGTAAAACTTTAAGTGCTGCCATAGTCCAGCGTGCAACGTTTGTTGAGAGTCCTGGAGAATTTTGGTCTCCGGAGGACACATACGTGGAGCTCTGCTTCTGAGGGTCTTTGTGGGTACCGGAGGACCTCTGCTTTTGTTGCTGGAATCCACTCCTTCGACATAGGTGGCAGACACAATCCAGTAAGAGGCTCGTCACTGCATTGTGGAGTAATATGCCCAACGTCTTTGGCTGGACAGTGCTATATTCTCGGGCCGGACAGTGTAACATTCTTGAACCGTACAGTGTTACATGCTGGACAGGCGCTTTCATTGTGGTTCAAGACACAAGTTACAGACTCAATGCTGGTCTGACCACAGGAATTTACCACTGCACAAGGAGCCAAATTTTAAATGTATATTATTCATACTATCTCCCTAAACATGCCTTTCTTCTATGGCTTGGCCCTAGGCTCATCTCACAGTCTAGGTACAAAGTGGTTGATTCAAATGAAATCTACTCAATTTCTTGCATATATTGCTGCTTCCAGCATCAACAATTTTTGAAACATCCAAACACAAAGGTGCAAAAATAATCTACGGTAGAGTCTGTGTCATGGTGCAATGTGGGATCCATGGAAGGTTTCACAAGTCCCCTTGAAACAGAAAATACTACTTGGAAGAAAATCAACACAGGAGTAGTGTGCGTAGCCTGTGAGCTACAGCAGCACACACCGCAAACACAAGACTATGTTACATTTCTACACTTTAAATGCTCTGTATTTATAAATGATGCCCACAGGCTCAGTAACAATACAATGTATTTTAATTTGTTTATCTAGGCAATAGCCATTTATTTATTTTTTATTTCAGAAAGTTTTTATTACGATTTTGTACAAACAGTAGAATACAGCTGAGAAAATACAGAGAAAGCAAACGAAAGGGTGGATGGTACCGGCAATCTGTATGGAAACAACTGTATATTCCATAATAAGTGGGTTTTATGTAGCGGTAGAGGGGAGGCGTAAGTGTATCGGTTTATAAAGATGAGGTAGGGTTGTCTAATGTTTGTATGGTAAGAGAGTGAAGTTCTTTACTGAGGAAGGTGTGTGAGGTACCTTGTTTGTATGCATATGGATGAAGGGAGAGAGAGAAGGAGGTGAGAAGAGATAGGAGAATAGAGAATAAGATAGGAAAGATCAGTAGGAGTTATAGTGGAGGAGGGGAGTGGAGAGTAGATGAAGAGTTGGGTGTGACGCAGAGGTGGAGTTAGGTTAGGGCGGGAGTAGACTGGATTGGGGATTAGTGCTGCTGTAGGGACATGACTGACATAAGGCTGTCTAATTTGAACCTGATTCTACCACTTCTCAGTGGTGGTGTCTTGAGGGATGTGTTCAGTGAGTTAATTGCGCCTCTGGTCATTTAGACCCATTCCCACCAGGTCTAGGAGGAGAGTTTGGACAAGTATTTCCTCTCAGACAGGATGACTTTGAGGTCGGTTGTAACCAAAATTACCCATAGAATTTGTTTATCTTTGTCCAGTGTATGTTGTAAGTCTGGGGAGAGGATACCTAGTGTAATGGCCGTTAGTGTAGGAGTCCAGTTCATGTGAAGGATTTGTGATATGGTACTGCTGATGTCCAGCCAGAACCTCTGAGTGAAGGTACATTCCAGTAGCATGTGCCTCAAGTCTCCTTCCTCCCTCTCGCACGTCCAGCAGGTGTCAGAGTGCCTAAGGCCTGGATTTCAAAGTTTGGTAGAAGTCCAGGGGGCCATATTGGAAATCCAGTATTGACAATGTGATGGGGTTATTTTGTTACAAGTAAGGTTCTTGGCGTTCAGAGCTGTAGATTTACATGCTTTGCATACTCCTGCCATCTAGTGTTGGGTCCGGATGTTTGCAAGTTGTTTTTCTTCGAAGAAGTCTTTCCTAGTCACGAGGTAAGGTGACTCCTCCTTTCGATGATAGTGCGCATCGTCATCGGCTCCATTGTTAGGTTGTTTTACCACAAGAGGGTGAGAATGGAGTAGGTAACTGTAGTATAGAGATATCCATGTATAATAAATGTATGATGAAGAGTTGCAACAACTACAGGTATCCGGGGAGGCGGGTGGGCGCATGTGAATCTACAGTTCTACATGCCAAGAACAGATGATTACTGGATAAGTTACATTATCTGTTCGAGGCATGTGAGCTGTAGATCACATGCTTTGCATAGAGTACAAAGCAGTACACTCCCAAAGCGGTGGCTAACCTGTAGATGTTGCAGTTGTCTGGAACAGTGTTTCAAGTACTGCCTGTCCTACATTAGCCTGTAGTCGTGCTCACACATCTACACAGTAGTGTTTTGTAAATGTATGTGGTGTAGACTGTGTAGCTTCTTTACATATGTCAGCTAGAGGGATGTTATCTGAAAAGGCCACCGAAGCCCTATTTTGCGAGTGGAATGCGCTCTAGGGGGGATAGTCAAGACCCTTTTGGCTTTAGCATAGCACGTTTGAATGCATTGAACAATCCATCTCACAATACCAGATAGGATTGCCTTTATGAGGTGAAGCAAATGCTACAAACAGTTGTTTTGTTTTGCGGGAGGCCCTTGTTCCATCTATGTAGTACTATAAAGCTCTTTTAACGTCAAGCGTGTAAAGAGTGCGTTCTGCTACGGAATCAGGTTGAGGAAAGAAAACTGGTAACTCAACCGATTGGTTTATATGAAAAGCAGAAACTACTTTGGGAAGGAATTTGGGGTTGGTACGGAGAACTATCCTGTCTTTGTGTAGCTGAAAGAAGGGTTCTTCTAGCGTTAATGCCTGTAGCTCACCAACTCTCCTCGGTGATGTGATAGCAATGAGGAAAGCAACTTTGCATGAGAGGAACTGTAAAGGGCATTTGTGTAGTGGTTCAAAAGGTGGACCCATGAGCCCTGTGGAGCAGGAGGAATCCTTGGTGGTATTACCCTTTTCAATCCTTCCATGAAGGCCTTGATTGCTGGAACTTTGAATAGTGAGAGATGTTGCCCATTTTGTAAGTACGCAGCCACTGCTGCAAGGTGCAAACAGATAGACTTGTAAGCCAGTCCTGTTTCTTGCAAATGTAACCAATAATGTTTTGTACAGAAGCATCGAAAGGATTGTTTTTGATGTTGTTGCAGTATACAGCAAATCTTTTCCATTTTGCTGAATAGCAAAATCTGGTGGTAGGCCTTATTGCTTATTTTAGAATATTCCTACAGTCTGGTGGTAAATTTAAGTAACCAAACTGTATGACTTCAGGAGCCAGATCGCTAAATTCAGTTCTTTGGGATTTTGATGTCTGATTTCTCCATGGTTCTGTGTGAGGAGACTGGAGGGGAGGTGCAGCTTTTGATGTGTAACTACTGGCAGCTCCAACAGGGTGGTGTACCATGGTTGAAGAGCCCATGTGGAAGTTACCAGTATGAGTGTGAGGGATGTTTGCCTGAGCTTCCAAAGCACCCATGGAATGAGCGGGCGAGACGGAAAAGCATAGGCAAATATTCTTGACCAGTTCATCCATAGGGCATTGCCCTTAGATCGGGGGTGTAGGTACCTGGAGCCGAAGTTTGGGCATTTTGCGTTTTCGGCTGTGGCGCATAGGTCTATTTGCAGAGATCCCCACTGTTGGAAGTAAAGAAGGAGAACTTGGGGGTGAAGTTCCCACTCGTCTATTTGCTGCCTTCTTCTGCTGAGGAGATCGCCAATTTGACTGTTTACTCCTGAGAGATGTTCTGCCGGGAGATAAATCTTGTGATGAATCGCCCAATTCCAAATGGCTTGAGCGAGTGTTGAAAGTTGGAGAGAGTGTGTCCCCCCTTGCTTCTGCACATACTACATTGCTGTCATGTTGTCAGTCTGGACTAGGACAGTTTTGGCTATGAGATGAGTTTGAAAAGCTTTTAGTGCTAGGAAGACAGCTAATAGCTCCAAATAGTTGATGTAGAGAGTCTTGTGCTTGTTGCTCCACATGTCTTGTATTGTGTAATCTTTTAGGTGAGCTCCCCAACCTGTTTGAGATGCGTCTGCTATCAGCACGATCTGTGGAACAGGGTAGATGAAAGGCCGGCCTGCTGATAAGTTTTGTGGGTTCCACCACACCAGAGAGCGATGTGTACGGCCGTCTACCAACACTAGATCGGTTAATAGACTCTGTGATTGATTCCACGGACATGCTAAGCACTCTTGTAGGGGGCGCATGTGAAGCCTTGCATGGGGTACAATTGCTATGCAAGATGCCATCATTCCCAGCAGTTGCATGGACACTCAGGCTGATAATGCTTGGTTGGACTGAAACTTTAGTATAAATAGCCTGAATATTGCGAATTCTGGCTACATTGGGAGAGGCTAGAGCCTTTACTGTTTCTAGAGTGGCTCTTGAGGGATGCAGGTGAGACTTTTGTGCATTGATGGTGAAGCCAAGTCTATGAAGTAGACCTATTGTGATCTGTGTGTGCTGCAGACAGTTTTGGTGAGTGCTGGCTTTGATAAACCAGTCTAGGTAGGGGGAAGAAGTGAATTTGTTGCCTTCTGAGATAAGCAGCAACTACTGGCAGACATTTGGTAAAAACTCTGGGTGCTGTAATCACTCAAAAGTGAAGTTCCTTGAACTGGTAGTGCTTGCATGCTATCGCAAATGTCAGGTATTTGCCATGAGCCGAATGAATCGGAACATGAAAATATGCGTCTTTCAAATCTAGAGTAGAAATAAAGTCTGCTGTTTGTAAAGGTTGGAGTATCTGTTGAAGCGTCACCGTGTAAAAATGTTCTGACAGTATGTAATGGTGTAGCTCTCTCAGATCCAGAATAGGTCTTAGGGATCCGTCCTTTTTGGGGATGAGAAAGTACAGAGAGTAAACCCCTGAGCCCTGGTACTGTATTGGAATTGGCTCTATTGCTCCTGTTAGTAAAAGGGACTAGATCTCCTGTTTTAGCAAGTGTATGTGTTCTCGAGACAGCTTGTGAGATTGAGGTGGAAGGTTAGGGGGATTGCTGGTAAGCTCCAGGCAATAGCCATGTTGGATAATTCCAAGCACCCACTTGTCTGAAGTTATAGACTGCCAAATGGGGAGGAATTGCTGAAGTCTTCCCCTGGCAGGTGTGGTATAATCAGGGGGAAGCGTGGGCAAGTCACTGTTTGTTGGTGGGAGGAGAGTTATGGGTTGTGTTACTCTTGCCCCTACCCTTAAAGTTGTTGCCCCAATAACCTCCTCTGAAAACAAATCTGGAGGGAGAGGACTGGTTGTTACCTTTGTAAGTGGCGGTATTTTGATCTGGGTATGTGTTTTTTGACCCTCCTCTATACGAGGAGCTACAAAATGAACCTCTGTTGGATACAGCCTGAAGTGCTCCTATAGATTTAGCGACTTCAGTGTCCTTTTAGCGTTAACGTTAGGGCCAAATAGGTGTTCTTTATCAAATGGTGTGTTAAGGATGGATTGTTGGACCTCAGGTCGAAAACCTGAAATCCTTAACCAAGCATGTCTCCTGAGCAGAAAACTGGTGTTAATCTCTCTAGCTGTGGTCTCTGCAGCATCTAGAGCTCAACGAATAGAGGATTTAGAAATGAGCTTACCCTCATTCACCAAGTCCTGTGCCTTAGCCTTATGCTCGTCTGGGAGATATTGGAGCGATTTCTCCATTTCGTCCCAGTTGCCCGGTCATATCTGGCTAAAGGCCTTGGGTATTCGCAATGCGCCATTGATTTGTTGCCTGAGCAGCTGTGCGCTTGCCAGAAGCGTCAATTAGTTTAGACTCTTTATCTGGCAGAGGAGCATCCCCATATGTTCAAGAATTTGCTATCTTCCGAGCATTCAATACGACTAGGGAATCTAATGGCAACTGTCCCTTGATGAATATAGGGTCTGTAGGAGAGGCCTTCTATTTTTGTCCACTCTAGGTGTTAAGATGCGGGCTCTGACTGGATCTTTAAAAATCTCATCAGCGTGTCGCATCATGCCCTTAAGCATTGAAAGAGATTGCGATCACCTGTGTGTGGATTCTAGGGTCTCAAACAAAACATCTTCCTCTAGGGATTCTTTGTGGAGCTCTACCCCATGGTAATGTGCAGCCTGGCAATGAGTCCCTGGTGTGATGCATGGTCGTCTGGAGGAGATGGTTTGGCTGGGTAATGGTCTGGATCAGTATCACCTGGGGGATCCACTGTGTAATCTGTCCCTGGATCTGTTAGAATATTCATCCCCCCATCATGTGCATCATCATCGTCATAATGAAAGTGAGGAGAATCCTGAGGCGGTTTATGAAAAGGACTGTTAGCCACAGACTTTCTCTTCAAGGGGATTTTGTAAGTTTGCTCTTCTTCAACCTTGCGTTTCTGATGTGGCTTTACGTGAATATGGCCAGTGTCAGGGTTAATATGCATTTTTTTTGCTTTGGACCGGGTGGTAATGGAATAGTGTCCAATTTCGGATCCGAAGGGGTCTCTTTCTGTTTCGGTGCCGAAGTCTTCAGTGCCGACGTTTTCGGTGCAGACGGTGACTGACCCTTCTACGCGGAAGGTTTTGGCTCCGAAGGCTGCTTGGCTTTCAGCGTAGGGGCTTTTGGCTCTGGACCGGACCTGTGCTTGGATCCGGAGGCTTTCGGCTCCGAGGAAGACTTTTGTCGACTCGGTACGGAACCAGAAGGCTTGACTGGTAGTTTTGGTGCCGTGCCCGGAGGAGGGGCATCGGAAACCATCTCGGTGCCGACCTTGGCAAGGAGGCAGAGGTGGTGTTGAAGCCTTGTGTTTTTTCAGAGTTTGCAGGGGCAAGGGGTCTTCGGTACTCACGTTACCTTGTCCCTGTGGTAGTTCTTTGACGTCAAGGTTTATCTCGAGCTCAGAGTCTGAGTCTTGTTTGGAGAAGGCTTCCTCCTCCTCTGCCCCTGATGCATTGATGTCTTCTTCGCCGGAGTCTTCACCGAAGATGTCAGGCGTGTCTTTGATGATTTCACGCTGCATGTCTCGACATCGAGCCCAACAATCGCAGAGTCTTTTTTCATTGGAACGACCTGCAAGTGTCGCAGTCTTCTTCCTTGTGCTCCGGAGACAAGCACAAGTTGCACACCATGTGTGACTCAGAGTGTGGATACTTCGTATGGCACTGAGGACAGAATTTAAACGGAGGCCTATCCATCGACGCAGAGCTGACCAGGCGCAGTTAGGCCTCAAAGACCATCCATGAAGCTTTCCAATTGAAAGTCAATTCCAATGTCGAAATGATACACGGAGAAGTGGGAAATGCGTACGGAAACAATACCGTCAAGGGTAGAGAGGATTGCGCGTCGAAGGGAACCAGTAGAATGGTTTCGAACCAGAGCGCAGCAATACAAGGTCGAACCTAATGGTGGAACAAAACGATCTAACAATGGAGTCGATGATCATGCGCACTGTCACCAAAAGGAGGAGTCATCTTACCTTCTGACTAGGAAAGACTTCTTCGAAGAAAAACATCTTGCAAGCATCTGTACCCAACACAAGATAGCAGGAGTATGCAAAGCATGTGTATCTACAGCACACATGCCTCGAAAATGAAAGTTTCCCATTCATCTTGGATTGATTTGATGAGTGAGTATTTTGTGGGAGAGAGGAGAGAGTAGTTTGGATGCTAGGTGTCTGCCTTTGGCGGATGATTTTAGAGTGTTGGGTAGGTCGGAAGGGCTTGGTACATTACGTGTGGCTATAAGTGATTTAATTTTTAGGAAATGGTAGAAGTCTAGATCGTTGAGGTAGGAAGTACTTTTGAGTTGGGAGAAGGGTATGGGCTATGAAGGGGTACCAAGATCTCCTACCGAGAGTATGCCTTTTTGTGCCCATTCCTCTATGAACAACAATTCTTCCTACTACTTTCAGGTTTTTGGTGTGCCATAGGGAAGCTAAGTGTGAGTGACTCATTTTGTGGAGTAGTTTGTTGTCGATTTTGCACACGGCTTGCACTGTGTTTGAGAGAATGTTTTCAGAGTGGTCCATTTTAATTTTCTTAATAGTGATGAGGGATACAAGGGAAGGTATTAACAATAGGCAGAAACCATTGGCTTTTCTGTTTCTCTAGGAAAGCATGCTAGTATCTCTTGTAGTCTGCCAGGTTTAGGCTGCAGAGTTCCTTAGGTAGTTCTAGTTTTTTTGGTGCAATTCTGGGGTTTTTAGAACACCATGGGAACTCGGTGAGCAATGCTTCTTTTTTCGTAAAGAAAGTGTCTGAAAGGGACATACTAATTCAAATATTAATTAGGGGAGCGATCATCATTTTGATGGATTCTATTCTCCCCCACCAAGTGATGAATGTGGGGGACCACTTGTCTGGCATGCCTTTTTTTTTTTTTTTTTTTTTTTTTTTTTTTTTGAAACCGTTTATTGCAGTTTTTAAAAAAAAAGTTACAGGTATGGGCCTACAACCGCACGGCCGGCCGCTAGAGCATCACAAGCATATTACATACAAACAGTAAAAGTCTCTCAGCGGTGCACAGTAGGAAAACAGGAGTAATCAATGGTGCAGGCCTCACAGCTCCATGCCACATAGTACGGTTCCATTTTTAAAGGCAAAACAACATCAAACACCACAACCGCAAGGCAACCCGTGATTCGAAGTGGCAACACTTGCTCCATAAGTGGGGGGTCCAAACCAGCAGGAAAATCTGAAGAGGGGGGGGATGGGAGTAGATCAGGGACTGGGGGGCCGCGTGCCCGCGGCCGAGGGAGAGGGGCCAGCTAGGGAGACGGAGCAGGCGAGGCAGCCGGCAGCAGTGGCGGCTCACAAATGCCCCCACGGTAGGCGTTCCAGGGGCCCCAGATTTTCACCCACGCCCCAGGCTTACCCCTCGCCACATACACCACCTTTTCACGAAACATACACCAATCCATATGCTCTTTCCAGGCCGACACCGCAGGGGGCCTCTGGGATCCCCACAATTGAGCAATATCACGTTTCGCTATCATGTATCCCAGAGTCACCCACCGCGTCTGCGGAACCGAGTAGTCATTCGGTTCCCATACATTCAACAAGCACCTCCTCGCTTCAGGCAGCAGCGCGACACGCGTAACCACACGCAGGACCTCATGCACACCACGCCAGAATCGCTCCACCTTCGGGCACTCCCACAGTATATGCATGAAAGTCGCCAACGCACCACAGCCACGCTTACACATTCCGTCACCGGCAAAACCCATACGTAGAAGCCTTGGCCCCATCACATAGACCCGGTGAAGGATCTTGAGCTGGACGAAACGAAGGCGAGCCGGGATGGCCACCTCTTTCGGAGAGGCCACCGCGGAAATCCAATCCTCGTCGTCCAGCTCCAGCCCGTCGGCAACCCAAGCCTCGCGGAGACTAGTTAGCAGGCACGATCTATCGTTAATCAGTTTCTTGTATATGAGGGAGATCGTGCTGTCCGGGACATGGCCATCTAGCACTCTGTCCTCCAGGGGGGAAGACTCCGGAATGGATGCGACATCCGGGAAGACGGAGCCCAGCGCATGGCGGACTTGTAGGTACCGAAAGTACTCACTGCCCTGCAGCTGAAACTCCGCCTGCAGCGTCTCAAAAGTTTTGAATCCCCCCCTCGTCCAGAGATCCCCCACGGTGCTGATTCCGATCGTGTCCCACTTCTCGAAGCCCTTCGATGTCCACAGGGAGCCCAACCTCTCAGATGCATACAGTGGAGACGCCCGGGTCAAACGGTCCTTCCACCCCATAGCTGCATTAGCCGCGTGCCAAACCCGCACCATGACACGCGTCGGTCCCGTCAGACGGGAGTCGGGCGCGCCAGAGTAAAGCGCTCGATTGTAATCGCCACCGGGCAGGAGCATCTTGTCCATCTCAAATGCCGGGTTCAGGGCGGGCCCGTAAAGGCCATGATTAATTGCAGCTAGTTGGGAGGCCCAGTAATACCGTTTAATGTCCGGGAGGGCGACCCCTCCATCGTACCACGGGAGCGTCAGTTTAGCCAGAGCAATACGCGGCCTCCCGTCCCAGAACAGGCGCCGCTGGAGGCCCTCCACCTCACGGAAGTAGCGTGCCGGGACCAAGTCCATGGTATTCTGGAGGGCGTAAAGGAAGCGCGGCAGGGACATCATTTTAAACAAGGCCGCTCGACCGAGCGGCGAGAGCGGGAGACGCCGCCAGCGCACCACATCCTCCTTCAAACGCTGGAGGGGGGGCAGCAAATTCCGCTCATAGCGGGCCTCCGGGTCAAGAGTGATATATATACCCAGGTACCGGAAACCCTGGGAGGCAATCTGGATCGGGCAGTCCCGTGGTAGGACCGGAGCCTCCCCGGAAAGCACGTAGACACAGGATTTCGCCCAGTTAATGACCAGGCCTGAGTTGCGACCGAAGGAGCGCAAAACATCAACTAGGACGATCAATGATTTGCGCGGGGAGGCGAGATACAAAAGGATATCGTCAGCATAGAGGGACACACGGTCCTCATGCTCGGGGGTCCAGCGGAGACCACGGATGGAAGGGTGCCACCGCAGCCACTCCGCCAGGGGCTCCAGGGCCAGGGCGAACAGGAGAGGCGACAGGGGACAACCCTGTCGCGTGCCCCGCCCCAGCGCGAATGGGGCCGACACTCGCCCATTTACCACCACCTGCGCCATCGGGCCCGAATATAGTAATTTGACCCAGCCGATGAAACCCGGGCCAAACCCAAACTTCGCCAGCATCGCCCAGAGATATGGCCATTCAAGCGTATCAAACGCCATGGTGGCGTCCAAGGACGCCAAGATGGCCGGCTCCCGCACAAATGGGACACGCGCGAGCACCCCGTGCAAGCGCCGTAGATTAAGCGCCGTGTTGCGGTGTGGTATAAAGCCCGATTGGTCTTGGTGGACCAAATCGCCCACCACGCCAACCAACCGGTTGGCCAACACCTTGGCGAGGATTTTGGGCTCCGCGTTCAAGAGCGAAATCGGCCTATAGGATGTGACCCGTTCACGGGGCTTCCCCTCCTTATGGATCACCACAATTGTGGCCAGACGCTGGTCCGACGGGAGGGAGCCCTGCGAGTGGGCCGCGAGGAACATCGCACGCAGGTGGGGTGCCAACACATCCGGGCGTAGCTTATATAGCTCAATGGGAATGCCATTGGGGCCCATGGCCTTGCCGGATGCAACCGAGCGAATAGCCGAGGCAATTTCGTCCGAGGTGGGAGGGACGTCCAGCGAATCCCTGTCCTCCACCGTAAGGGAGGGCAGTGCAATGTCCCGAAGCAAGGCATGGGAATCCTCCTCCGAACAGGGAGAAACAGGGGAGTAGACTTCGCGGAAATAATCCGCGAAGCAGGAGACAATGGCTTCCGGCTCAGTGACACACGCACCATCCACACTCTCAATCAAAGGCACCACGCGGCTCGCTCTCTCCCTCTTATCCAACCACGCAATCAATTTGCCAGCCTTGTCACCCACATCATACAAGCGCCCCTGCTGCTCTCTACCAAGGCCCCTGGCCGCCTCCGTGACGAGGGCCCGATAGGCCGCCTGCTTTAAATGCAAAACATGCAACTTGGCGTCTGTTACCCCGCTCCCCAGGTCACCCTCCAGTTCTGCAATCTCGGCCTCCACCCGGGTCACCTCCTCCCGCTCGCGCCGCCGGGCATTGGAAATAAAGGAGAGGGCCTCCCCTCTAAGAACCACTTTGAAAGCCTCCCACAGGGAGATGGCAGATGGGACCGACCCCACATTCTCCTCAAAATAGCGCTGTAAGGATTTGATCAAGTCAGCACGAATGGTGGGGTCGCGCAAATACCAGGCATTGATCGGGGCCACCCTGCCCTCCCCCCTCGGGAAGACATCGAAATGCAACAACAATGGGGAGTGGTCTGAGATACCCCGTGCCAAATGGCGCACCTCCCCCACCCTCCCCGCATGGGCCGCCGGGACAAGGATGTAATCAAGCCGCGAAAGGCTACCATGGGCCCCCGAGTGGAAGGTGTACTGTTGCAATACGGGATGCTTTAGGCGCCAACAATCCACCAGGCCCAGCGTGTCCAAAAGGCCAGGCAGCCACGCCTGTGCCCGGGGGAGGTCCCTAGGGGGATGGCGATCCATAGACCCAGATGCAACCGCATTAAAGTCCCCTCCAACCACCAACAGGCCACTCGGAAGTTCCAGAAGGAGGCGCCCCAGGTCCGCAAATGTAGTGGCTTGTAGCCCAGGCGGGACGTACACTGACACAAAGATAAACACTCTACCCTCCATTCGTCCCACCAGAACAGTGTAGCGTCCCCTCCCATCATGGCGCACCTCATCAATCTCCAACGGGAGCGAGTTCTTGACCATAATGCCCACCCCCCGTGAGCCCGAAGTGAAGCCGGAGTGGGCCGCCAAACGATATCCCCTCCGATTCATTGCATGAAAGGTGTTACCTATAAGGTGCGTCTCCTGCAGGAAGACAACATCTGGGGAAATACGTTTTAAATACTGCAGGACCACACCACGCTTAATCCTATCCCCCAGGCCGTTAACATTCCATGACAACACAGTCAAATCCCTACCCCCCATCATACGTCGAAACAATCGGTCGTCCCCCACCGAGCAGTCTAAAGACAACAAAACAGTTGCGGGTTTGCCTTGCGGTACTAACAAACAACACACCCCCCCCACCCCCCGGTCCCAACAAAACTCCCCCCTCCCTGCACCCCTGCATGAGCCCAGACAGCCCCCCCAAAGTGCAGTGTGCCTGTCGCCCCATAGCTAAATACTAACTAGTCCCCCAGAGGAGGAGGGAAGCCCCCAGCAGACCCCACACGACCTCCATAGGAGGGGAACATACAAGAGCAGTATATGGTGAGGGAACAACGTCCCGAGCAAGGCCTATACAGTCACCCCTCAATTCTGATCCGGCGGGCCCTCCTCGCCAGCCGCGCCCCCCCCGCCCCCCCGGCCCCGATCTCCAGGCAAAGTGTCCAACCAGTCCCCAGCCGCCTCGGGCCGGTCGAAGAAGTGCGTGCGACCATCCACCTCCACCCGCAGCTTAGCCGGAAAGAGCATTGAGTACTTGAGATTTAGGTCCCTTAGACGACGTTTAATACCAAGAAAGCTCTGTCGCTGCTTCTGGACCGCCGGGGTAAAATCTGGGTAGAAGTGCACCTCCATGTTGTCCAACTTGACCGATCCCTGTTGCCTGGAGGTCTGGAGGATGGCATCTCTGTCCCGAAAATTAAAAATCCGGGCAATAAGAGGCCGCGGCGGGGCACCGGTCTTAGGGCGGCCCCCGGGGACCCGGTGGGCACGCTCCACCGCAAAAAGCTTACTCAGCCCCCGGGGCTGGAGATGGGTCAGGATCAAGTCTTCCACGAAGAGATCCGCCGCCTCCGCCTCACGTCCCTCCGGCACACCAATAATACGGACGTTATTCCTCCGGGCCCGACCCTCGGAATCCTCCAGTCGCCGGTCCATCAGGGCGCTCGCCTGGCCAAGCCGGCGCACCTCCTGCTGGAGGGCCACCACGTCAGTCGTGAGGCTCGTTGTGGTGTGGGTCAGGGAGTCGACTCGGTCATTCGTTTTCGATAAGTCCGCCCTCACAAGGCCCACATCCACCAGGACCGAGTCAATTTTTTGTGCCAAGGTATCAAAACGCTGGTCCACTGAGGCCTTCATCTCAGCGATGGCGCCCATGACGTCCCGGAGGGTTAGATCCACCGGTTGGGCAGATGCCTCCGTCGGGCCCACCGGGGATGACCGCGATGTCTCCGGAGAACCCTTCTGGAGCGTGTAGCGGTCCATATTATTGGCCTGGTGCGCCGTGCCACGGCGGGTCGTCTTCACCTTCGCCCGGTCGCCATCTTGTTTGGTGGCCATGCTGGCCCTTCCACCGTCGTGCCAAGATCTCCAAACGGGCCGCCACACCAAATCACGGGTGTCAGGGGGGGGGCGGGGGCGACCACCGAGCCGCGGGTCAACCCACCGCCGGCGGGTCAACCGGGCACCTGGACAAGGCCACACCACCGCACCCCGCTCCGCAGCCCGACCCCGCCTGAGAGCAAGGAGGGCGCAAAAGCGAAAGTGAAAGTGCGGGGTATGCGAGTCGCCCAGCCCCGCTCGCCGCTGTTATTCACCTTGTCCCCGGATCGCCCCACTACTCCAATCCGGGGGGCCGGCGAGGAGAAGGCCGCAACCTTCAATCGATGCTCCCACCGGTGTTCGGGGTCCGATTCGAGCCCAAAAAACGGGTAGCACCTCAGCTCGGGTTCCCCGACACAGTCCCCTCGACAAGGACAGGATATCTCCAGGATTCATTCAGGAGGTCGCGGAGGTCCTCGGGAGCCTCGCACCTACGCGGCCATCTTGGTTGCGCGCTAGGCTCCGTCTGGCATGCCTTTAATTTTGTCTAGTGTCTTTTTTCCCATTAAGGTCCATGGATCATTTGAGGTTTTGGGTGAACCAGATTCCCAATTATTTTATCTTGTTAGGGGCCCATTGGAGGTCATACGCACTGATGAGAGAGCTGTTGCAGTGCACATTGAGCAGAAGTACTTCTGCTTCGTCTTTGTTGAGACAGTGACCTGAGAACTTCCAAGTACTCATTAATAGCAGAGAGGATGTGAGGGAGAGCAGAGTCTGCGTGGGTGGTGAAGAGGCGTTTGTCATTAGCATAAGCGGCTCGTTCCTGGGGGCCTGCGGCGAGGGGGACGCCGGGATGAGGAGATTTTCTCTAATGAGTAGGAGCATAGGTTCTAAAGTTAATAAGAACAAAAGGGGGAGAGAGGGCACCCTTGTCTGGTGCCTTGTTGGAGGCTAAAGGGATTTGTCTATTTACGGTTAATGTTTACCATTTATAATTTTACCAATGACAATTATTGCAGTTAACATATTTCTTCAATTTTGAATTTACACCTGTTTTGTCATTTTATTTTCACAACTGTATTGATTGTTGTTTGTCTTCTGACCATTGTCTCACTTCTAGAAAGATTCCATCTGCCTCCCTTGATGTTACAAACTATACACCTTCTTAGAATTTAAGACTACTCTGTAGTGTTCATGTTATAGCATATGAACGTTATTTAGGATTCAGGTCTGTTTGGAGGTGACAGCTAACCTCCCATTCCTACAGAAAATCTTTCACTTCTCTTCTATCACCTGATCTCTCTCTTCAGTTCCACATATTCTCCTTGATTATCCATGACCCTACTGGCCAGCAGCTGCGGTGACGTCAGTAGCCAGCCAATCCAGCACCCAGTACCACATGTCAGGTGTCAATACTCACGCCATGGCGATGAAGGCTGCGTTGCCACCATACAAGAAGGAGCGGTTCACCACTTGAATGATGAAGGTTGCATACTGGACCGGCAGGACGGGGACAGAAGCAAATATGGAGAAGAGGACACACTGCCCGGCAGTGAGGGCCAGAGACGCGACAACAGAGCGTAGGTCAGCCAGGGTGTTCGAGGCTGGGGAGAGAAAAGAATTCTGTGAATAGAGGGCCATACCCAGCGTGCAAGGACTTCTGGCGAGCATGCTACTGTCGATATAGCAGAATGACTGATAAGGAGGAGAGAAAAGACTATCAATTGCACAGCTAGTTTGGAAAGCAGGGGAAAAAGAAAATTGTGAATACCAGAGCATGTCTTGTGGTGTGGATAGATATTGTCAATACCACAGCACTTCTGTTCTGCTTGTTTTTCTGCCCTCTGGTTTGCCCTCTTTTGCTCTGATTTGTCTTTTTCTGCCCTCTGCCTTTCCTGCTCGTTTTTCTGCCCTCTACTATGCCCTCTTCTGCTCTGTTTTGTATTTTCAGCTCGTTTTTCTACTCTGTTTTGCCCTCTTCTGCTCTGTTTTGCTTTTCTGCTTCAATCAATCAATCAAAAGACCTTTATTCGAATTACTTGAATTCATAAAAGTACAAACATAAAAACAATTCATTAATACAATATACAAGATACAATATTTTTAAAAAAAATTTAAAAAGGAACTAAGACAGCAATCTTTCAAGGGTTTTCCATCATATTGCGTACACGAATTATTAATCTTAAAAAGGCGCTGGTACGAAAGGTCAGTTCCTCTGTGTCCAGAGAGAGTAACTTCAAGCGGGACTCCTCCAGGGAGAGGGGTCTGTGTTTCCTAAAATAGGGTGTTAAGAACCAGTTAATATATTTTAAATAAAACTTGCAAAAAAATAAAAAGTGCAGATCATTCTGTTTACTGGTACCATCACAGGGGCAGGGGTTACATTCTGTAGTGTGATTATAACCCAAAGGAAAGCCCAGCGAAAATTTTATAGAACCTGCCCTTAATCGAAATAACAGAGACCTCTCCCAACTAGACATTGGCAAAGTAAGATAGAGTGGGAGGGGTTGCCTGGACAGGTCATCCTCCATGTATCTGACAACAGTTGATTTGGATATTTCCCTTTCCATCCTTTCAGTTTCAAAGAGTGCGTATAATGCTTGTTTAACCACAGCCTTATCTTGACATCCGATTCTGGAGGGATCTGAAAAGAGATCTCCTTTGTTCGCGGCGCTTAATAATTTTAGGACCCCAGCAAGCCATGGAATTAAGAGGCCGTGATCACATTTAAGACAATCTTTAATTATGTCTTGTGTTAAGGAGGCAGCATTATTCCTCCAGATCCTCAGCCAAAATAGGGCTGGTCTACATCTGATAAAGTCGCTAATATAAGGCAGGTTCAACTCTTTGTGACAAATAAATTCAGAGGACGAGATTGGGGCACCCAATACTTTCCTACAAAAACGTGTCTCTTCTCGTTGGATACCGGGATTTTTAGCAGGGCCCCAAACTTCCGCCCCATAGGTGGCAACAGGGATACACTGCAATCTAAAAAATTTTAAAATAGCACTGGTTGCTCCTAATTTTTTAGGGCGTGGGAGACTCAGTATTGAGTTGATGGCCTTCGAGAACTTGCTCGTGGCGTGGGCGAAGTGCCCACTCCATGAGTTGTTCGCAGCGAAGGCCACCCCGAGATATATAAAAGAATTTACATAGTCAAGTTTGTCAGACCCGATATGGATAGCACTAAGTTTCCGTTTTCCAGGTCCGCATGACATGACAAAAGATTTTTTAAAGTTCACACGCAGGTCTAATCCCTCCATATGATGGACAAAGTTTTCCACAAGCAAACGGAGGGCATTAGGGGTGCGGGCCATAAGGACCGCATCATCTGCGTATAACAGAACTGGCAAGGGATGCCCCTGGACAGTTGGGACATCTCTGGTTACTTGTTTTAAAACCTTTGCTATGTCATTGATGTAGATGATAAACAGCAGGGGTGCTAAAACGCACCCCTGTCTAACCCCCCTACCAATTTTTATGGCTCCGGAAACTTCGCCCCCCGACCCGATTCTAACTTGAGCCCTAAGGTCAGTATGGAGATGCGCCAAAAAATGCACTAGGGGCTCATCCAATCCATAATTGAGAAGCATGGGCCACAGTTTTGATCTGTTTACCAGATCAAACGCAGATGAAAGATCCATAAAGGCGAGGTATATAGGGGACGATCGAGCAACGGTATACTTATCAATTATTAGTTTTACATTCAAACATTGCTCAACCGTGCCCACCCCGCTCCTAAATCCCATCTGACATGGATCCAGTAAGTTAGAATCTTCCGCCCACTCTACCACCCTATTATAAATGACTCGCCCAAGTATTTTTAGAGTATTGTCCAAGAGCGAGATTGGGCGATAGTTAGCTGGGTCTGACCTATCGCCCTTTTTATAAATTGGGACAATAATACTAGAAGACCACGTCATAGGGATAGGCGCTCTTGTCAGACTGTTAAAAACATTATGTAAAATTGGTGCCCATAGATCTGGACTGTGCTTTATAATATCTATGGGAAGACCGTCTGGTCCAGGGGCCTTGTTGCCAAGGCTCTCTCTGACGGCTGTCATCACCTCGGAGTGATCGATCCGCAAGTCTCGCAACTGTCCCAAGTCTGGAGTATTTGTTTCTTCAAAAGGGGCAGCATATATATTGGAAAAGTGGGCTTCCCAAGTGTTGCTGGTTATATTGCAGCCAATTGGGGATAGGTGTTTACCCGTGTCGCGCATTTTCCTATCTGCGGTCCAAAATGGTCCACTGCTCTTCATGTTAGCGCTGACAACCAGGGACTCCCATTGTTCCATCAAGAGTGCCGCTTTCCTTTCAGCTATTTTTTGTTTATAGAGTTTCCTAGCTGATTGTACCTCCACTATATTCCTTGGCTTGGTGGTTAATACCCTGCGCAGTTCCCTGTTTGCCATGGAACAGGCGGAGTCGAACCATCTTGGTTCTTTTGCCTTGGTGGGTAGTGGGACTAACAAATAGTTTTTAATTGCCACAGATAGTTTACCAAAATCGGCAACTATTCTGTTGCAGTCCCCGTCGGGCAGTAAGCAAGAATTTATTAATGCAAGGTGATCATTTTTTACACGATCCATTAGGGCTTCACAATCAATTCCCCTCCATTTTAAACGGAGACCATCACCTGATGGCGTAATATCTCTCGCGCCGTTAAATTTTGCATACGCTGGGCTAGGTCCCAAGTATAAGGTGACAATGAGGGGGTTGTGGTCTCCATAAGTTGTCTCAACCACGTTTGAATCAGTAACACGGTCTATTAGGCAGGGGGATGTAAAAATAAAATCAATAGTTGAGTGAGAATCTCTCCCTCTATGCGTTGGGGCACAAATCATCCTTGGGGATTGGCTTGCTTCCATTACATTGCTAAGGATGTGGTCATTTAATATCTTAGCAAGCTCAATGCCTCTACGATCTGCTAAATCTGGGCAGCTTTTATCCTCTAATCGATGCTTTTCAGGAATCTTCGCATTGAAATCACCCCCAATAAGGATCCCTGACTTCTCGTCTGTGCCTATATTCATGTTAGTTTCAAGGTGTACCAATAAATTAGAAAGTGCTATATAGTTCCTGTTTGGTCTTGAGTTAAAATCGTTATTATAAAAATTAATTAAATAAATCTTGGTCTTTCGCTTGTATTCGAGGACCTGAATATTTGGGTTCCCGAATGATAAGTCCTTAAAAGTGCCACCTGCCAATATTCTAATCCAAATAAAAAGTCCTCCCATTGCACGGCCAGAGACAGACTTAGAGGCAAACACACTAAAACAATGATAACCCTCTATGTGCACGTTCCCTACGGCCCAGGTCTCTTGGAACATGATGATATCTTTGCCATCCAATAGCTGGACCCATTGAGTATCGAACAGTCTAGATTCTATGCCTGCAACGTTCCAGCCTTTTCTGCTTGTTTCTTGCTCTGTTTTGCCTTGCCTGCTCGTTTTTCTGCCTTCTGTTTGGCCTTTGCTGCTTGTTTTTCTGCCCTCTGTTTTGCCTTTTTCTGCCCTCTGTTTCGACTTTTCTGCTTGTTTTTTTGCCCTCCGTTTTGCCTTTCCTGCTCGTTTTTCTTCCCTCTGTTTTGCCTTTCCCTGCTCGTTTCGTCCCTCTTGCCACCGTTTCCTCAAGACCCGGCTTTTCAACAGAGACCTCGCACCCCAGTGCTCAGATACCCTCAGGGGTGGCAGGGCTTTACAAATGCTGATTGAAATCTGCTACGAGGCATTGGCTGTATGCTAGTCTCCAGCTGTAACGTGCGAGCTTGGCAGAGGATTCCCAGGTGTTACCTACCGTACAGGGGAGGGAAGTGGTGGTGGCAGAAAATGCTTAATTCTACCTACTATATTGTAGGGTTCTTGAAGCAAGCTGGTCCCAGGATGTTAACTACAGTGCTGTAGGTAGGTGTCAGAGGAATTAGAGCCTGCAAGCTGCATTCCAGCTGTTACCTTACAGTACTGTGGTTGTTTGATAAAGGATTTTTGATGGTAGCTGCAGTAGTGCTTAATATATAGTCAAAAGTCAAAGTCAAAGTATGCTTTATTCGAATAGTATTCATAAAAGCAAAGTACAATTTACAATAGACATTTCATTAAATGAGTTAAAAAACTATTAAATTCAGTATAATTCGATGCAACATACTTAAACAAATTCTGGCTGAATTACGTCAATAAAGGAGACATTATAGTCGATTTGCGACAAGTGTTATTTGTTAACGTCAGGCAGGTAAACATGGTTAAAACCCTGGGTTAAACATTCTGCATTAATAACAGTGGATACTAATTATTAAAAAACAGAAAGGATTAATTGATAAAAAAAATTTTAAAAACAGATTACAATTAGTAAAATGCTAAGAATAGCAAGGGGGAGAATAGTCAAAAGACTAGCAGTCTCTCCCTGTTCGAGAGAATAGTCAAATGACTAGCAGTCTCAATCTAATCATCCACGCCCATCCTAGATATTTTGCAGTAGCAACCGAAATCCAGGGCAATGTACTGGTGCATATAATACGTAAAGCAACAGTGCTACTGGTAGTTCCTAAATTTTTGCACATCGGGGACAGCCATATACGCCTTGGTAGAGCATAAGCTTTACAAGAAAACAAAAAATGACCAATGGTTTCTTTGTTTGTACCACAGGCAGGGCAGACAGCACTAGTTCCCACTTTGATGTCAAAAATCTGAGGGGGAGTGCACCAGCTCTCAATTGAAAGAGAAGCTTCCTGTCTCTGGGCTTAGTTATAATGTCCCAGTAAGGTTCAAGATAGGGATACATCTTGGCCTCTAGGAACTCTCTAGTCATATTACCAGTGCTGGTGCTGCACCAATGCCGCTGGGCAACCCTCTCCCAATAAATGGTCTTAAGCACACTTTTAGAAGGGAAAGTTGAACTTGCAGGATCTTCCCAAAGTGTGCTCAAGTCAAGCTCAAGCAAGGATGCCCTAAGCGCATTTAGCCAACCTATTTTGTGATGGACATCGGTTCTTATAATATCTAAGAAGCCCCCTGCATAGTGAGAAAGTGCAGGTGTTGTCCATAGCCTGCGCCAGTACAATATTGGGCGGAGCCGCGCCAAATCTAAAATGGCTCTTCTGCCCAAATCATACTTAAGGGGCAACAGCGGAGTACTTTTGGGAACACCTGTAATGGCCCTAAAAAATGTATTCTCTGAAAGTTGAAGAGCAGGCATTTTTTCAAAACCCCACAGCTCTGCGCCATAAAGTACAGAACCCAGAGCTTTTGCTTCATAGACCTGTAAATAAACACATGAGTGCCAGGACCCTTGTCTGGCGCCTACGCAATTTGCACCACTCAATGCCCCTGCTATCTTTGCCAGTGACGTATCAACACAACTACTAACCATCACACTCCTTCAAGTGTGAAAATTCAGACTTTTCCAGGCCCCCAAAGCTATAAGAATGGCTTGGGCGGCAAGTAATAGCCATGTTTAATGTATATTGAATTAATAAACAATTATAGTTGTGCTCATATGTAAATTAGACAGACAGCGCCACCATGTGGCAGACTGTCATAAGCGCCGGTGTTGAAATTCAAGCGCCGGCGCTGAGCACCGGAAGCCACCGGCTCAAATTAAGCACTGATCTGCAGTGTTTTTGGGGACAGGCAGAGGGTGGCCAGTTAAAACATGCTTTATGCTGCGGCATATACGATGGTCCTCACCTTCTGTGCTTCCCTCTTTCTTCTTCCCACGCTTGTGCCGGTCCATGAGGATCCCGTTCCAGGGAGCGCACAAGACTCCACAGAGCTGGGTGAATGCAAAGGCATTGGTGTAAATGCTGACTGTGAGTGAAGAGAACAAGAGACACAAAGGGAGAAAAGGGGGGAGGGGTAGAGGGTTAATACACAGCACTGGGTCTTATTTTCTCTAGAGTTACAGGGGAACGTTTCACTCTCTGCAACATTCGCACTCCGTGCACTTCTGCCACAAATCCTTGCCTTCCTCTTTTGTAAGCTAGTGCAGCGTCCCTGCCCACCTTCCTTACCACACCCCTTTTTGCAGCATCTCTTCTGTCCGAATTCCCTACATTTCCCCAACTCCATCCTCGCTGCTAGATACTTTTTCTGACCTCATTTAATCTATCGCACCATCCTAGCCTCCATCCTTGTCTTCTGTTCTCCTCACTACTTCCTCCCTCATTACCCCATGTCTTCATACATCTCATACATTGACTGATCCATCTCTTCTTATCTCTCCTTCTCCTCCAACACCCCAACCTCACCAATCACTGCCCTGCCCAGCTCTTCGTCATTCCATACTGCCTGATGCTCTCACATCACCCTGCTGCCCTTGCTTCCTCCAAATTCGTTCCTGGTCCACTTCCTCCTCACCTGACCCTTCACCGACCCAAAATCCCTTCCTGCCACCAGCTGCCTCCTCTCTTTCTGCCTGTGCCACCTTACACAACGCCACGCCTTCCAACGCCACATGCTGTACTGCCCATTACCCTCTCTTGCCTCCTTTTTTATTGTTTTGGAGTATCCCACAATACCTTCCCTCCCTGTCCCTTTTAACTCCACCTCTCCTGGCGTTATCCACCCCATGATAACTCCTTTCTTGCCTTCCCACCTCCTCTAACTGCGCTGCCTCCCTTCCCTCAATTCCGGCACAATGCCATGCTTACCTCACACGTGCCGATTCAACCCTTCTTCACCTCCTCACTGACTGCCCTTTCCCTTCCTGCCCGCCTCCTTCACTGTGACATCCACTTCTCCACCTCCTCTTTTGTTGCTTTTCTAAGCTCTTCTTTTTCTGCATCATACCCCCCCTCCTTTTCTCCTCTCTGCCCTCGTTCACCTAGCTCTGTAGCATCTCTTACACCTCCTTTGCTGTTTCAACACTCCATCTCTGTCTCCTTCACAGGCTCTGCCTTTCTTCACCTCCTTCAATACCCTGTCCTCACCCTCACCTTCTCCTTCACAGGTCCTGCCCTTCTTCACCTCCTCTTTCACCACCCACTGACCTTCTTCACCTCTTCCTACACAGGCCTTGTCCTTCTTCACCACCCACTGACCTTCACCTCTTCCTACACAGGCCCTGTCCTTCTTCACCACCCACTGACCTCCACCTCTTCCTACACAGGCCCTGCCCTTCTTCACCACCCACTGACCTTCACCTCTTCCTACACAGGCCCTGTCCTTCTTCACAACCCACTGACCTTCACCTCTTCCTACACAGGCCCTGTCCTTCTTCACCACCCACTGACCTTCACCTCTTCCTACACAGGCCCTGTCCTTCTTCACCACCCACTGACCTTCACCTCTACCTACACAGGCCCTGTCCTTCTTCACCACCCACTGACCTTCACCTCTTCCTACACAGGCCCTGTCCTTCTTCACCACCCACTGAGCTTCACCTCTTCCTACACAGGCCCTGTCCTTCTTCACCACCCACTGACCTTCACCTCTTCCTACACAGGCCCTGTCCTTCTTCACCACCCACTGACTTTCACCTCTTCCTACACAGGCCCTGTCCTTCTTCACCACCCACTGACCTTCACCTCTTCCTACACAGGCCCTGTCCTTCACCACCCACTGACCTTCACCTCTTCCTACACAGGCCCTGTCCTTCTTTACCTCCTCCTTCACTGCCCTGTGCTCACCCTTACGCCCTCCTTCACTGCCTCATGTCCACCCCTCACCTTCTCCTTCACATGCCCTGCCCTACTGCATCTTGTCCTTCACAGGCCCTGCACTCACCCTCACCTCCTCCTTCACTGCCTTGTACTCACAGTAATCTTGTCCCCACCCTCACCTTCACCACCTGCTGACCTTCACCTCCTCCTTCACTACCCTGTGCTCAACCTCACGCCCTCCTTCACTGCCTCATGTCCACCCCTCCCCTTCTCCTTCACAGGCCCTGCCCTTCTTCACCTTCAACACCCACTGACCTTCACCTCCTCTTTCACTGCCCTGTGCTCACCCTCACCTTCTCTTTCACATGCCCTGCCCTAATGCATCTTCTCCTTCACAGGCCCTGCACTTACCCTCACCTCCTCCTTCACTGCCTTGTGTCCACCCTCACCTTCTCCTTCACTCCCTTGCACTCACAGTAATCTTCTTCACTGCCTTGTGTCCTCCCTCACCTTCACCACCCGCTGCCCTTCACCTCCTCCCTCACTACCCTGTACTCACCCACACTTCCTCCTTCACTGACTTGTGTCCTCCCTCACCTTCTCCTTCACATGCCCTGCCCTACTGCATCTTCTCTTTCACAGGCCCTGCACTCACCCTCACCTTCTCCTTCACTGCCTTGTGTCCATCCTCACCTTCACCACCCACTGACCTTCACCTCCTCCTTCACTACCCTGTACTCACCCTCACTTCCTCCGTCAATGACTTGTGTCCACCCTCACCTTCTCCATCACTGCCTTGTACTCACAGTAATCTTCTCCTTCACTGCCTTGTGTTCACCATCACCTTCACCACCCGCTGACCTTCACCTCCCTCCTTCACCTACCCTGTCCTCACTCTCACCTCCACTGACTTCACTACCCTGTACTCACCCACACTTCCTCAATCACTGACTTGTCTCCACCCTCACCTTCTCCTTCACTGCCTTGTACTCACAGTAACCTTCTCCTTCACTGCCTTGTACTCACAGTAACCTTTTCCTTCACTGCCTTGTGTCGACCCTCACCTTCACCACCCGCTGACCTTCACCTCCCTCCTTCACCTACCCTGTCCTCACTCTCACCTCCACTGACTTCACTAACCTGTATTCACCCACACTTCCTCCTTCACTGACTTGTGTCCACCCTCACCGTCTCCTTCACTGCCTTGTACTCACAGTAATCTTCTCCTTCACTGCCTTGTGTCCATCCTCACTTTCACCACACGCTGACCTTCACCTCCCTCCTTCACCTACCCTGTCCTCACTCTCACCTCCACTGACTTCACTAACCTGTATTCACCCACACTTCCTCCTTCACTGACTTGTGTCCACCCTCACTGTCTCCTTCACTGCCTTGTACTCACAGTAATCTTCTCCTTCACTGCCTTGTATCCACCCTCACCTTCACCTCCTCCTTCCCTACCCTGTACTCACCCACACTTCCTCCTTCACTGATTGTGTCCACCCTCACCTTCACTGCCTTGTACTCACAGTAATCTTCTCCTTCACTGCCTTGTGTCCACCCTCACCTTCACCACCCGCTGCCCTTCACCTCCTCCTTCACTACCCTGCACCCACCCACACTTCCTCCTTCACTGACTTGTGTCCAGCCTCACCTTTACTGCCTTGTACTCACGGTAATCTTGTCTCCACCCTCACCTTCACAACCTGCTGACCTTCACCTCCTCCTTCACTACCCTGTACTCACCCGCACTTCCTCCTTCACTGCCTTGTGTCCACCCTCACCTTCTCCTTCACTGCCTTGTACTCACAGTAATCTTCTCCTTCACTGCCTTGTGTCCACCCTCACCATCACCACCCGCTGACCTCACCTCCCTCCTTCACTACCGTGTCCTCACCCTCACCTCCACTGACTTCACTACCCTGTACTCACCCACACTTCCTCCTTCACTGACTTGTGTCCACCATCACCTTCTCCTTCACATGCCCTGCCCTAATGCATCTTCTCTTTCACAGGCCCTGCACTCACCCTCACCTTCTCCTTCAATGCCTTGTACTCACAGTAATCTCCTTCACTGCCTTGTGTCCACCCTCACCTTCACTGCCTTGTACTCAGTGTAATCTTCTCATTCACTGCCTTGTGTCCACCCTCACCTTCACTACCGGCTGACCTTCTCCTTCTCCTTCACTACCCTGCACCCACCCACACTGCCTCCTTCACTGACTTGAGTCCACCCTCACCTTCTCCTTCATCACCTGCTGCCCTTCATCCATCTACTTAATTGCCCTGCACTCACTCTCACCTCCTCCTTCACTGCCCTTTACTCACTCTCACCTCCTCCTTCACTGCCCTTTACTCACTCTCACTGTCTCCTTCAATGACCCATGCCGTCCCTCACTGATGCATGTTCTCCCTCATTGCCCCTACTCTCCTCTACCATCCCCTGCCCTCCCTCACCTCCCCCATGTTGGGAGGGGAAGTCTTCTGCCTGGCTCTGGAGACCCTGCTTCCCGCCCCAAGTCGATCTCCTGGCACGACACTAGAAGGTTCTGTAGGTTCTTGATCTCGACCTCAGTGAACCTGACAATCCCATATGTCTCCCTGTTTACATGGATTGAGACCCTGAAGCGTGGATCTGAGGACCATTGGGCATGCCCAGAGCACCCATTTTTTACAGAGCGTGGCTACTGCCCTCTCTACCTAGGGCGTGGCTCTGAGGACCACTGGGCATGCCCAGAGCACCCCTCTTTTACAGAGCGTGACTACTGCCCTCTCTACCTAGGGCGTGGCTCTGAGGTCCCACGGGCATGCCCAGAGCACCCCTCTTTTACAGAGCGTGGCTACTGCCCTCTCTACCTAGGGCGTGGCTCTGAGGTCCCACGGGCATACCTAGAGCACCCCTCTTTTACAGAGCGTGGCTACTGCTCTCTCTACCTAGGGCGTAGCTCTGAGGTCCCACTGGCATACCTAGAGCACCCCTCTTTTACAGAGAGTGTTTACTGCCCTCTCTAGCTAGGGCGTGGCTCGGAGGACCATTGGGCATGCCCAGAACACCCCTCTTTTACAGAGCGTGGCTACTGCCCTCTCTCTACCTAGGGCGTGGCTCTGAGGTCCCACGGGCATACCTAGAGCACTCCTCTTTTACAGAGCGTGGCTACTGCCCTCTCTACCTAGGGCGTGGCGCTGAGGTCCCATGGGCATACCTAGAGCACCCCTCTTTTACAGAGCGTGGCTACTGCCCTCTCTACCTAGGGCGTGGCTCTGAGGTCACACTGGCATACCTAGAGCACCCCTCTTTTACAGAGCGTGGCTACTGCCCTCTCTACCTAGGGCGTGGCTCTGAGGTCCCACTGGCATACCTAGAGCACCCCTCTTTTACAGAGAGTGTCTACTGCCCTCTCTACCTAGGGCGTGCTAGACTGACAGTGGTGGCAGCATGAATCTACACTCAGGGGTACCTGTACCCCTTAGGAGGCGCTGCCAACCCACTCCCTCCCGGTAGAATCTGTGCACTCCCTGACTGGGGTTCTTTTTGCCTCTGGTATGTGGGATGTGTATACCAGGAGCCAGTGGGTTCACAAGGTGAAGAGGGGGAGCCCTTGTGTTTACTGTAAGCCGAGCTGGCATCGGTTCTGCTGGACATTCCAGCTGCACAGTGCCCCTCCCTATTCTTAGTGGAGGCTTGGTGGGTTGGGGTGGGCAGTAGCTCTTATCTGTATTTATCTAAGCATTCCTCTGCCAGGATGGTCCCCGCCCTCTTTGCTGTGGGATTGTGAAGGCCTCCTGGTCTGGAGTTAATTAAAATTCCTCGTTGGGGAAAAGGACAGGCAGGTACCAACAGCCTGGGAGAGCCCACCTCCACAGACTGATGGCAGACTGAAGATGCAGTGAACATGCAGGGAATATGCCCCGGGGTTGGAGGGGCACGAATGCTGCAAAAGTAGCCGACCATTTAATTGGATTAGCCGGTCACTCAGGGAATGATAAAAGTCTGGGCTCATCGGACAGGTGGTTGGTCAAGGCTGTTCTCTTTTCTGTCAGGCATCCATAAAGGGACATTGAGGAGGCTGAGATGCAGGAGTGGAGTTCAAAGGTTGGATTGTAATTCTACAGCAAGTCCTGTGGCTAATGGATTAGTGGGACTCCAGTAACAGTGCCAGGACAACAGGCACCCTTGTCCAGACCCCTGACCCCCCCCCCCCCCCCCACCCCGAACTGTGGGCCCGTTTCACAGAATTAACTTAAGACAAAATCTTAAACTTACTACTTTTGGTATTCACAGAATGCACTTACTACTTTTGGTATTCACAGAATGGATTTACGACTACTAACTTTACGTCCGCACTCGGGCCGGGGATTCCGGCCCGGAGGCGGAGCTTCCGGCTGGTGGCGGAGATTTAGCCATGGCCGGAAGCTCTGCCTCCGGGCCAGAATTTCCGGCCCGAGTGCAGACGTAAAGTAAGTACTCGTAAATCCATTCTGTGAATACCAAAAGTAGTAAGTGCATTCTGTGAATAACAAAAGTAGTAAGTGCATTCTGTGAATACCAAAGGTAGTAAGTTTAGGATTTTATCTTAAGTTAATTCTGTGAATCGGGCCCTGTGTCCTCACCCAGGAAGGGCAGGTGGGCAGTGGGTGGACCAGGAGTCATAGACTGCTGAAACCCTAACACTGTATTACAAGTATTGGTGCCATCTACGTGCTTTGACGAGTAACCCTTTGCAAGGTGATCTGTTCAATGCAATGTTAACTGTGTTTTATAGTGCTTAGCGTCTAGGCACTATATTAATGTTTGGGGTCAGAACTCTGGCCCAGACGGCTGTTGAGACTTCTAGATTTCTCTGTGTAGCGTAGTTTTGTGTGTATTATATTTGTAATGTGCATGTATTAAAGTTCTCTTCTTTCATCAAGTAAAGCCGTGACTGGACATTGATCCTATTAGCTGGCATTAGGGTGTAAACTGTTTCGAATGTGTAACCCACCTCACCTCCTTGAGGGCGCCGTGAGCTGCTCGGTCTTGCTACCCTGAGAGAGTCAAGTACTGCAGACAAGTAATTAGTTATCCAGTTTGGGGTCCAACAGTCCTGTGGCCCCAGGACACCAGCGGTGAGCCCCTTCAATGGATGCAACTGGAGCCCCGTAACCCCTGACTGCCCTGGTGCCCCAGGAAAATCGGTGGTCACACCCCTTCACTAGACGCGTGCTCCTCACTACCCCTTGCCTTCCTTCACTTCCTCAATCTGCTGATCCTCGCCCTCCCCCTCACTCACCGACTTCGCTGCCCCTGCCTTCCCTCACCTCCTGATCCACCAAGACTAGTGGATCATAACCTCATCCTTCACTTCCCGCCCTCCCTCACCTCCCCCTCAAATGCCCCCCACCTCCTCCTTTGCGGTCTTCTGCCCTTCACACCTCTTTTGCCAGTCCAGCTCCCTCACCTCACCCTGCTACCTCCTGCTCTCCCTCTCCCTCTCCTTAGCCATCACCCGCCCTCCCTCTCATCCTTCACTTCCCGCCCTCCCTCACCTCCTCCTCAAATGCCCCCCACCTCCTCCTTTGCGGTCTTCTGCCCTTCACACCTCTTTTGCCAGTCCAGCTCCCTCACCTCACCCTGCTACCTCCTGCTCTCCCTCTCCCTCTCCTTAGCCATCACCCGCCCTCCCTCTCATCCTTCACTTCCCGCCCTCCCTCACCTCCCCCTCAAATGCCCCCCACCTCCTCCTTTGCGGTCTTCTGCCCTTCACACCTCTTTTGCCAGTCCACCTCCCTCACCTCACCCTGCTACCTCCTGCTCTCCCTCTCCCTCTCCCTGTCCCTGTCCCTCTCCACCTCCTTAGCCACCACCCGCCCTCCATCTCAGCCAGCGCCTTACTTTTGTGCTGGTCCCCTTTGGACAGGTGGGTGAGCATGGGGTTCAGCGTGCCGATGAACAGGTAATGCCGGAGCTGCATGACAGACAGCCACACCAGGTGCCAGGCGAAGAGCCAGGAGCATGCGCAGCTCCGGAAGGACGCCACTGGAGCCTCAGGTGTTGCTGCTGTGGATCAAAGAAGAAAACAAAGAGAGAATTACTTACAGTGATGAAGAACAGGACATCCGCACCAGAGAAGCAAACCAGAGCAAGGAGTATGGTAGTTACCCTGTAAGCATCTGCTCATGGCATGTAGAGCTGTAGATTCATATGCGTGCATACTCCTGCCCTCTAGTGTTTGGCCTGGATGTGTGCAAGTCCTGAGGTATTTCACCGATTACTGGAAATGGGCATCGGCTCCACTGTTAGATTGTTTCGCTTCACAGAGGGTGAGGACAGGAATGGGGCGTAGATATACAGAATAAGATGACCATGCGGGGAATGAATAAAAAGGGCCTTTGAAACAACTAAAGACTTCCGGGGAGGACGATGGGCTCCAGTGAATCTACAGCACATGCCATGAACAGATGCTTACCGGGTAAGTAACGTTTTCCATTCCTGGCATTCGCAGCGGAGGTACACCTGCAGTGAAGCAGCCCTGCCCGAAGCAGCGGCGAGCCACAGGATGCTGCAGAAGATAGAAAAAGTATATGAAGGATAGTCTGGCCAACGTTCACTTGTCGGCAAGCAAAGACATTAATGCCCGGTGGAAGTGTGTGGCGTGGACCAGTAGCTGCTTCACAAATGTCAGCTATCGGAAGGTTACCCAAGAAGGCCACAGAGACCCCTTTCCTGTGGGTAGAGTGGGGTCTGGGAGGGAAAGGCAAACGTCCTTTACCTTTGGTTAATAGGTCTGGATACGTTTGTCCCGCCAACGCGCTATTCCTGCCTTTGCAAGAGCCCGGCCCTTGTGTGGTTTCGCAAATGAGACAAAGAGTTGCTGTGTCTTTTGGAAGGGTTCATCCTGTTCGTGTAATACACAAGGCCTCTTAACATCTCGTGTGTGTAGAGCCCTCTCAGCATGGAGCTCTGGACGAGGGAACAACACTGGCAATTCAATAGTTTGACTGAAGTGGAAATAACAGGACACCCTGGAGAGAAATTTGGGATTTGCCCTAAGGTCTAGCCTTTCAGCGTGAACTTGAAAGAAGGGTTCTTTTAAGTTCTTTCATAAAAGCTTTAATAACTGGAACATTGAACAGTGATATGCGTTCCTGTTCTGAAAGTAAGCAGAAACTGCGGCTAAATGAAGTCTAGTGGAGGTGTAAGCGAGGCCCACGTTTTGCAAGTGAAGCAGATAATAGACAATGTCTTGGACGGCTGCCTGCAGTGGGTGGATGTGCCTGGGAGTACAGCAATGCACACATCTTTCCCTGCGTAGCAGGCTCTGGTGGTAGGCTTGCGGGCCCCCTTCAGGATGGCCATTCACTCCAGAGGTAGTCTGAAGAAACCAAATTTTAACTCCTCAGGAGGCAAATCGTAAGATTTTGCTGCTTGCGGGTGGGGTGTCCGAGCATGTCCTGGCTCTGCTGGAGAAGATCTGGTCAGTTGGGCAGCTTCTTGTGAGGAACTAGGAAGAGGTCGAGGAGGGCGATGAACCAGGGCTGTCTGGCCCAGATGGGAGCCGCCAGGATGAGGCACGTTTGTTGAAGCCTCCGAACCACGAACACAAGTGGGAGAGGTGGAAACGCTTTGACAAATCTCCCCAACCAGTTCATCCATAGTGCAATGCCCATGTACTGTGGTTACCTGGAGGTGAAGCTTCGGCATTTTGCATTTTCCGTAGGGGCAAAGAAGTGTATCTCAGAGAAGCACCAATGACGGGAGTAGGACTTGCAGGTGGAGTTCCCACTCGTGAAGTTTAGTGGGGTTGAGGTTAGTTCTAATCAGTAGCCCAGCCTGATGATGGAGAGAACCCACTGATAGGAGGTTATCTCCAGCCAATGTAGTGTGATCAGGGTTGTCCGAGAGGGTGGGGGGCACTACTCAGTTGTGGCAGCTGCTTTAGCCCCTATATCTCTACTTCTAGAGCTACTGCCCTTGTCTCCTCCTCTAGAGTAGCCCCATGAGGGCGTTTGCTGGTACTGTTCTCCTGGTAAGTGGTAGTTGTCTTGAGGGAGGTGGTCTTAGAGCTCTCTCTATAGTTGGCCCTTCGAAAGGACCCTGTGAAGAAGGCATCTAGAGGCTCCCATCGCCTTCGCAGTGTCCGTGTCTTTCTTGATTTTTTCCAGCATCTCATCAGCCTGCTGTCCGAGGAGATGCTCCCAGTTGAAAGGCAGGTTGAGGAGATACTGTTGTGCCTTTGATTTAAAGCCAGAAACATGCAGCCAGGTGCGGCGTCCAATCAGGACACTGGAGTTGATGCCCCATGCTGTGAGTCAGCTGCATCCAGGGCACAGCGGATGGTGGTGCTAGACGTGAGCTTCCCTTCAGAGATGAGCTTGTGTCGCTGCTGCTGCTGGAGGAGGTCCTCCTCCTCATCCCAGCGAGCACGGTCATAACGGGAAAGTAGTCTGACGGAGTTTGCAATACTCCACTGGTTGGCTGAGTAAGTGCTGGTGTGTTCATCTGTCGCATCGATCTTTATACTTTCTTTATCTGACAGAGGAACATCGCTAGTTACCTCCAACCCTTGGGGTTACTCCCTAGCTTTTACAGGGTATTTAGAGGTTTCTAACCTCTCTCAATGTCTGACCGTCTTTAGGGCAGTGCTCGGCCCGGCAGTGCTGGTGTGGAGGGGGCGTTTGCCGCACTCAACACCTTCTACTGGACGAGATGCAGCTCCTCTGCCTCCGAGTTGGAGTGAGAGCTCGGTTCCGAGATGAAGCAAAGGATCCAACAGCCCGAAGTCTCTGTCTGTGGCTCCACCTCAATGTCTTGGTCTTCGAAGTGATCAGGGGTGTCGTCGTCTTGGCAGTGTGCCATGGTACACCGGGGTAGGCACCGATCTTGTCGGTACTGGAGCATCTTTTTGGATCACAAGGCGAAGCAGGTAGTACAGGATGCTTTGTTGTGCCGATTAATATAGGAGTTACAGACTCGATGGTGATCTCTTCTGGGTGTTTTGAGTGGCACTGTGGCCTGTACTGGAAAGAGGTTCTTTTCATTACAGAGTCAGCATTCTTGGGAGAAGATAGAGAGAAGGCCCTTGAAAAGGGATAAGAGCCCTAGGGCAGGGTGACGCAAGGAACTCAGCTGTCGAGGTTAACGGACGTCACTATAGTGAAAGCAGAAGAAAGATTATTTATGCAGATTGGGTGGAAAACCGTGAGGTAACCGCGACGCCCTGCAGCGTGCAGGATACATGTTCAAGCCCGACAGCGGAAAGAAACAATCTATCAATGGAGCCGGTGACCATGCACATTACTAGTAATACGTTCGAAGAAAAACACGTTGCACAAGTCCAAGCCCAACACCAAAAGGCGAGAGTATGCACAGCGTGTGAATCTACAGCACTAAATGCCACAAAAAAATAGCACAATATGGTTACTGCTGATAAGCAGCCTTGCCTCACTGCAGGAAGGTGCTTCACCAGGCTACGGGTGACCCTCAGCAGCACCCCAACAGAGTGAAATGCTGACCAAGGCTTGTTGACGAACAGGATCGACTCCCCAGGCATAGTTATTGTACCACTTTGAGGAAATTAGCATGATTTGGTAGACTGTTAATAGGTCTGTACAAAGCATGCATGTGCAATTTTAAGAGATGAGGGGGGGAAGCGTGACTGTGGACCACAAGTACATTTTATCACAAATTGATAAGTGTATAGATGGAGGTAATGACAATGCAGTGAGGAGATAGAGAAAAGAATGAGACAGTTATGTTATACAAGGATCAAAGACATTTTAAAAAGGTAACTGGTTGTGTTTCCAAAGAAATACCATTAAATCAAATGTGTTTCGCGAATTACAAGAGCATTTTCAGTCAATTCCAATTGTGGCCGTGGATGTTTCGCCACATACGTCAATGCTGCAGACCATCATCAGGGCAAAGTGATCGTTGTCCCGGAGCTAATTCTGATTCGATACCGAGCTTACTGAAGGGAACGAGGATTCTCTGGAATGGGTCCTACAGCTGATGGCTAGATCAATTTAGCCCTAATTCTACAGACTGACCAATGGGGAGCCAGTTTAGGCTTTTCTAGGCCCTATCTAATGGTCTTTGAGCTCCACTTGATGATTGGCCCACTTTCTTCACACTAAAGTTTCACTGAATGGTTCTTATCAGAATCTATACAGTTAACCAGATATTACACATTGCTTGTTTTTGAGTTATAGCCTAGGATTTTCTTCTCTCTTAACACTGCACATAAAATAATTGAATACATCTGGTGAGAAGCTACCAGATCATGTGGACTGTCTAAAGTCTGCTGACTCTGTGCTCAGGAATCCACTGTATTACATGAACCCAGATTCCCAACAGGATTTTGTGTTGCTTGACAAGTTCTTGACTGCATTGTTTTTTTTTTTTTTTTTTTTAAAAACCTTTATTCGTGCATATTAAAAGAACAAATACGGGCCTACAACCTTCAGGCCGGCCACGATACGGTTAAGCACTGATACAAACATTACGGCCCCTGTGCTTCAACGGTCAAGGTTAGCGACGATTTATGAAACATACACTGGAGAGATCCTTGACCCCAGGGAAAGGAGAAGTGAAGGTTAATTTTAAAGTTTTCAAAATAAGTTTATCAGGGAAATAGTCAGTGAAGAATAAGAACCAAGGAGATTCGAGTCCGCACGCTATCTTCACCACACAGGAGAGCAGCAGCATCATTAAAACAGCAATGGAAGTAAAATCACAGGCAGTGAGGCAATGCAGTTATATAACAGGATAGTCACATGAGCAATTACGCACCCCTCCAGTGCCGCCCCCACTCAGTCAACCCCCCACCCGGACCCAGAATCGAAACAAGTATAGCGCAGAAACATAAAGAGAAAAAAGGCCCATAGAACTAATTAGAAACAGTAAGTTACCCCCCCACCCTACACCAATGCGGAGGCTACGGCCTTCCCCCCCCCAGCATAGTGCCTGTCGCCCAATAAACCCGAAATATAGACAAGAAAGAGAGTAAGAATAAAGTAAAGAAAGATAAGAAAACAATACACCTATGTTAAAGGGGGTGAGAAAAGAATAGGACTATTCTAATCTAAACTCCCAAAAAGAAGAAGGTGGGGAGGAGCCTACGTATCATCAGAGCGCCCTGAACCATCGGCCATCTTTGGCTTCCACACACTGAGAACCCACTACCCCAAAAGCGGTCGTGTGAAAATGAATTGTCACAACAATTTAGATGAAGAAAGACAAATCGCGACGAATGCGCACAAAGTACACATACAGTTCCAGTCCCAGTCCAGCCCCTCCGTGAAACCATGGCGATATTAATCAGTCTAGCCCTGGCCCGATCGCGGGCTTGAGATTAAGCCAGCCCCTACATGAAGGCCCCGCATCCCGTGCAGACAAAGACAATATGGCCGTTTGGGAGAAGGTGGTGAAGTAGAATCCCAAAATGGCCGCCGACCATCTGTAGAGGTCCCTTTGTGCACCACATAAAGTCCAGACATGGCATGTAGAGTACAGGAGTTCCGCAGAAAAGAAGCAGTAGGCCACCGTGAACGATTCCTCGAGGATGTTAGGTGTTGCTCAGCTGGGTACTCTTGCAGACGCGGTGAGGCAGGCAACAATGAAGCAGGCAGCAATGAACGGGGAAACAAAGTATCCGCTGTTAAGCTGGAGAGCAATTGATCCTGGGTGCCGGGAAAGCCAGATGCAGGCACCAGTGTAGCACGGTCACACACAGCCGTTGCGTCCCCGCAAGAGGACAAAAGCACTTGCGGACCCACGCCGTGTTGATGACAGACGGAACGCTCACGGCCCGCAGCCGACAACAGGGAGTCAAACTGCTCACTTAGCGCCTGAAAGCGAGCAAACATTTGTAAACGAAAGTCCCGCAGGACGGCCAGTACGGAGCCGCATGTCAGCGGAAGCTGCACCCCCACATCGGCAGCAATCCGGGACGGCACTGTGGAGCTGGTGTCTGGTGGAGGGAGGGCGAAGCGGGCAGCGGGCAAGACCGGAGTATCACCCCCCAGCCGCGAGCAGGCAAACAACGCCATGTTTTACCGCCGGACTGCACAATGGCCAGGGGGGGGGGTCGTAGCAAGGAGTCAGTTCCTCTCAGGTCTGCGCCGCAACTGGGAAAGCCAACAGTCGCCTCCCTTCCCTCGGGTTCTCTTTGCAGCCGACTAGGCAATAGAAGAAGGGGGTCAGCAGCCTCCCACAGCGCGGTCCACAGATCGGGGCAGGAGACCCGCCTCACCGGGGCTTACCCTACAGCCCCAGCCCTTCAGGCGCAGGGTGCAGGAGGTGTCTGGCCGTCCCTCCCCAGGCTCATCTGGCGACAGTCCGTGGTGTTAGGTGAGGTCGGGACCGCGGGGCTCGGATTTGTGCTAGCGGGTCCGGGGACTGCGGAGCTTCCCGGGGGCCGGCAAAGGCCACAATGGAGCAGGGGTCCAGGGCGGAGAACAAAAGCACCAAAAACTCCGGCATCCGGGCGGGCTGAGACTTCGGGGAAGTGGCGGCGTGGACAGCGCGTCGTCGTACACGTTTCACCTCGAGAATCGGCAAGGATAGGAATCAGGATAATAGTCCGGGGCCAAGGGCCGACGGAGCCGGGCGCTCAAGCGTCTGCTCCGGTCGCCATCTTGGCTCCTCCCCCCTTGACTGCATTGTTGACAGAAAGCATCACAACAGGGCTAGTCAATCACAGAGAGCCCGTGGTATCAAACACCAGAGGATGGTGCCACCTTTATTCAACTACCGATGACAAACAAACCCACGCCAAAACAATCCAGGGCCACTGCACCACAGGGCGATGCGAGCTGCAACGAAAGCTTGCTTGTTATGCAACGCGTCAGGCATTACAGGCAGAAAATCTTGTCCAAAACTTGGGGTTGAGATGGCAAGCAGCATTTGAGGGCAGTGCAGGCACAGGTTATTAGGGAGCAGGCTAGAGTAAATTCAGGGGAGGACTGAGTGGAAGGAACCCTGCTGGGCCAGTCACACCTCGAGGGAATAACAGGCGAGGGCTGCCATCACCCCATTAATACTTCTGGGTCAAGCATGAATGGTATAATGGGGCCAGGGTGTCGGTGACCTCATGCAGCAGACGTACAGTCAGAGCTTTGGAGCAGTGAGCCTCACAACAGGAGGCATATGCTGGTGGCTAGCAGATCTCCGTCTGGGCTACAGGGATGCCCTGTACTGTTCATGAGCAGAGAATGGCTCTTACAGCTGAGTTTATCTATGGAGGAGTCTTGGCGAGGGCATCTGGAGATGGAGGGGTCAGGATTGCTGTTAGCAGAGCCCCTCTCAGAGTCAGCGTGAAGCCCTGGTCCTGTTCTATTCTAGCAGTACTCATAGAGCGCATGGCTACCCACACAGGGCTTCCAGGCGCTACAGGGAGTCAGAACCAGAACCACAGAAACTATCAACAAGTTCACTCAGAAAGCCACGTAAAGTGTGAAGGACGTCTAATGACTAAGTCCAGAGGTGGAAAATGTGTGACCTGAGGGACAGATCTGTTTTCTGAGGCTTGAGTCCAAACCATACAAGGCCTCACTCCATACCTCATGCCTGGCATAAGGGACAGCTCGGACTTCTTAGCCTGTATTATTTCTGTAACCTTAGACGAAGGCACTGTATTCAAAGGCCTAAGCCTGTAAAATACAAGTAATCTGTGGCTAGCTTTGTTGTCAAAGTCCAAAGCCAGAGAAATTAGGAAAACATGCAAAATGAGAGGAGTGCTGTGTGATGCCTGAGGCTGCCCTGGGAGTATCTCTGCTCTCTGAAGCCTGAGGCTGCCCTTGGAGTAGCTCTGCTCTCTGAAGCCTGAGGCTGCCCTTGGAGTATCTCTGCTCTCTGAAGCCTGAGGCTGCCCTTGGAGTAGCTCTGCTCCCTGAAGCCCGAGGCTGCCCTGGGAGTATCTCTGGTCTCTGAAGCCTGAGGCTGCCCTTGGAGTAGCTCTGCTCTCTGAAGCCTGAGGCTGCCCTTGGAGTAGCTCTGCTCCCTGAAGCCCGAGGCTGCCCTTAGAGTAACTCTTTTCTCTGAAGCCTGAGGCTGCCCTTGGAGTAGCTCTGCTCTCTGAAGCCTGAGGCTGCCCTGGGAGTATCTCTGCTCTCTGAAGCCTGAGGCTGCCCTGGGAGTAGCTCTGCTCTCTGAAGCCTGAGGCTGCCCTGGGAGTATCTCTGAAGCCTGAGGCTGCCCTGGGCGTATCTCTGGTCTCTGAAGCCTGAGGCTGCCCTGGGAGTATCTCTGGTCTCTGAAGCCTGAGGCTGCCCTGGGAGTATCTCTGGTCTCTGAAGCCTGAGGCTGCCCTGGGAGTATCTCTGCTCCCTGAAGCCCGAGGCTGCCCTTGGAGTAAATCTTCTCTCTGAAGCCTGAGGCTGCCCTTGGAGTAGCTCTGCTCTCTGAAGCCTGAGGCTGCCCTTGGAGTAGCCCTGCTCTCTGAAGCCTGAGGCTGCCCTTGGAGTAGCTCTGCTCTCTGAAGCCTGAGGCTGCCCTGGGAGTATCTATACTCTCTGAAGCCTGAGGCTGCCCTTGGAGTATCTCTGCTCCCTGAAGCCTGAGGCTGCCCTGGGAGTAGCTCTGCTCTCTGAAGCATGGGGCTGCCCTTGGAGTATATCTGCTCTCTGAAGCCTGAGGCTGCCCTGGGAGTATCTCTGGTCTCTGAAGCCCGAGGCTGCCCTGGGAGTATCTCTGGTCTCTGAAGCCTGAGGCTGCCCTGGGAGTATCTCTGCTCTCTGAAGCCTGAGGCTGCCCTGGGAGTATCTCTGCACCCTGAAGCCCGAGGCTGCCCTTGGCGTAACTCTTCTCTCTGAAGCCTGGGGCTGCCCTTGGAGTAGCTCTGCTCTCTGAAGCCTGAGGCTGCCCTGGGAGTAGCTCTGCTCTCTGAAGCCTGAGGCTGCCCTTGGAGTAGCTCTGCCCTCTGAAGCCTGAGGCTGCCCTGGGAGTATCTCTACTCTCTGAAGCCTGAGGCTGCCCTGGGAGTAGCTCTGCTCTCTGAAGCATGGGGCTGCCCTGGGCGTATCTCTGGTCTCTGAAGCCTGAGGCTGCCCTGGGAGTATCTCTGGTCTCTGAAGCCTGAGGCTGCCCTGGGAGTAGCTCTGCTCTCTGAAGCCTGAGGCTGCCCTTGGAGTAGCTCTGCTCTCTGAAGCCTGAGGCTGCCCTGGGAGTATCTCTACTCTCTGAAGCCTGAGGCTGCCCTGGGAGTAGCTCTGCTCTCTGAAGCATGGGGCTGCCCTTGGAGTATATCTGCTCTATGAAGCCTGAGGCTGCCCTGGGAGTATCTCTGCTCTCTGAAGCCTGAGGCTGCCCTGGGAGTATCTCTGTTCTCTGAAGCCTGAGGCTGCCCTTGGAGTATCTCTGCTCCCTGAAGCCTGAGGCTGCCCTGGGAGTAGCTCTGCTCTCTGAAGCATGGGGCTGCCCTTGGAGTATATCTGCTCTATGAAGCCTGAGGCTGCCCTGGGAGTATCTCTGCTCTCTGAAGCCTGAGGCTGCCCTTGGAGTAGCTCTGCTCTCTGAAGCCTGAGGCTGCCCTGGGAGTAGCCCTGCTCTCTGAAGCCTGAGGCTGCCCTTGGAGTAGCTCTGCTCTCTGAAGCCTGAGGCTGCCCTTGGAGTATCTCTGCTCTCTGAAGCCTGAGGCTGCCCTGGGAGTATCTATACTGTCTGAAGCCTGAGGCTGCCCTGGGAGTAGCCCTGCTCTCTGAAGCCTGAGGCTACCCTGGGAGTAGCTCTGCTCTATGAAGTCTGAGGCTGCCCTGGGAGTAGCTCTGCTCTCTGAAGCCTGAGGGAGTCCTTGGAGTAGCTCTGCTGTAGGAGAGTAGGATCTACACTTATGTTGCCCCCACTTTTTTTCTGATGTATACACTGGTTTCTGGGTATTGTCTGGCTGGGTCCCTGCTAATCAGGGCCCCAGCCTCTCCGTTCTCTCTAAATGACTTGGTGTGCATATTAGATGCACTAGTGATTGGATACTGTGGTACCTTATGAGCCCCTAGAATATGGTACCTTAGGTACCTAGGGCATAGGCACTTCACAGGCCTGCCAGGGGCTGAAGCATGCATTATGCCACCCCTGGGAAGCAGACTCAATCTGACACCACAGGCCTGCTACTGCAGCCTGGGTGAGGTAGTGTTAGCACTCCTCACAGAGATATAGGTTTTTATATCTCACCATACACACACATATAAACCTATCAGCCACCCCTATGGCAGGCCCTATCAATCCTGAGGGCAGGGTGCATGGTTTACAATGTGAGGGGGTGCCTCTGCCTGAGCAGGGCCCCTCTGCAGCTACCAGAGTCTATTCTCTATGGCTATTTGTGGATGCGGTTAAACCATATACTCTTAAGTGCATTAAAATGCTTACTTTGGAACGTCTGCATCAAAACATGTCGTGTTTGGTGTCAAACAACTTGGAATCATACCCCCACATCAGTCCATGATGTGGGAGCATGATCCCACCCTTCTAGAGGGGACGACATGTAAAACGACAGAAATCCTATAGAGCCCTGGCATCACAAAATGGGTGCCACCAGCCCAGACACTGGGCTGCCCTCCTGCTGCTGACTGAAACTCGCAGTACCAGAGGCGGGGGGCTCAGAATCCAAGCCCCGGTCATGCACAGCGCTGCGCAGTACCAGAGGCAGGGGGCTCAGAATCGAGCACTGGTCGTGCACAGCGCTGCGCAGTACCAGAGGCAGGGGGCTCAGAATCTGTGGACTGGTCACGCACAGCGCTGTGCAGTACCAGAGGCAGGGGGCTCAGAATCCGAGGACTGGTCATGCACAGCGCTGCGCAGTACCAGAGGCAGGGGGCTCAGAATCCCAGCCCTGGCTGTGCACAGCGCTGCGCAGTACCAGAGGCAGGGGGGCTCAGAATCCGCGCCCTGGTCATGCACAGTGCTGCGCAGTACCAGAGGCAGGGGGGCTCAGAATCGAGCCCTGGCTGTGCACAGCGTTGCGCAGTACCAGAGGCAGGGGGGCTCAGAATCGAGCACTGGTCATGCACAGCGCTGCGCAGCACCAGAGGCAGGGGGCTTCAGAATCCGAGCCCTGGTCATGCACAGCGCTGCGCAGTACCAGAGGCAGGGGGCTCAGAATCCGAGCCCTGGCTGTGCACAGCGCTGCGCAGTACCAGAGGCAGGGTGCTCAGAATCCGAGCCCTGGTCATGCACAGTGCTGCGCAGTGCCAGAGGCAGGGGGCTCAGAATCCGAACTCTGGTCATGCACAGCGCTGCGCAGTACCAGAGGCAGGGGGCTCAGAATCAGAGTCCTGGCTGTGCACAGCGCTGCGTAGTACCGGAGGCAGGGGGCTCAGAATCCAAGCCCTGGCTGTGCACAGCGCTGTGCAGTACCAGAGACAGGGGGGGCTCAGAATCGAGCACTGGTTGTGCACAGCGCTGCGCAGCGCCAGAGGCAGGGGGCTTCACAATCCGAGCCCCGGTCATGCACAGCGCTGCGCAGTACCAGAGACAGGGGATCAGAATCCGAGCCCTGGTCGTGCACAGTGCTGCGAGGAACCCGAGGCAGGGGGGCTCAGAATAGAGCACTGGTCGTGCACAGAGCTGGGCAGTACCAGAGACGGGGGGCTCAGAATCCGAGCCCTGGCTGTGCACAGCGCTGCTTAGTACCAGAGGCAGGGGGCTCAGAATCCGAGCCCTGGTCATGCACAGTGCTGTGCGTAACCAGAGGCAGGGGGGCTTAGAATAGAGCACTGGTCATGCACAGAGCTCGGCAGTACCAGAGACGGGGGGCTCAGAATCCGAGCCCTGGCTGTGCACAGCGCTGCTTAGTACCAGAGGCAGGGGGCTCAGAATCTGAGCCCTGGTCATGCACAGTGCTGTGCGTAACCAGAGGCAGGGGGGCTCAGAATCGAGCACTGGTCATGCACAGCGCTGCGCAGCACGAGAGGCAGGGGGCTTCAGAATCAGAGCCCTGGTCATGCACAGCGCTGCGCAGTACCAGAGGCAGGGGGCTTCAGAATCCGAGCCCTGGTCATGCACAGTGCTGTGCAGTACCAGAGGCTGGGGGCTTCGAATCCGAGCCCTGGCTGTGCACAGCGCTGCGCAGCACCAGAGGCAGGGGGCTTCAGAATCCGAGCCCTGGTCATGCACAGCGCTGCGCAGTACCAGAGACAAGGGGTCAGAATCCGAGCCCTGGCTGTGCACAGCGCTGCGCAGTACCAGAAGCAGAGGGCCTCAGAATCCGAGCCCTGGTCATGCACAGCGCTGCGCAGTACCAGAGACAAGGGGTCAGAATCCGAGCCCTGGCTGTGCACAGCGCTGCGCAGTACCAGAAGCAGAGGGCCTCAGAATCCGAGCCCTGGTCATGCACAGCGCTGCACAGCACCAGAGGCAGGAGGATTCAGAATCCGAGCCCTGGTCATGCACAGCGCTGCGCAGTACCAGAGGCAGGGGGCTTCAGAATCCGAGCACTGGTCATGCACTGCGCTGCGCAGAACCAGAGACAGGGGGGCTCAGAATCAGAGCCCTGGCTGTGCACAGTGCTGCGCAGTACCAGAGGCAGGGGGCTCAGAATCCGAGCCCTGGTCATGCACCGTGCTGCGCCGAACCAGAGGCAGGGGGGCTCAGAATCGAGCACTGGTCGTGCACAGCGCTGCGCAGCACCAGAGGCAGATGGCCTCCGAATCCGAGTCCTGGTCATTCAGCACCAGGAGCCCCATTGAAGTCGCCTGTTTGACTCACTCGGAGAAGAGTAGTGCCCGAACCAGATAAAAAGATCCCCGGCTACTGCAGTGAAGAGGCCCTGCTTGCCTGACAGAAGAGACTTGTGTCCATCTCCGCTTTCATCGCTGGTTGGGGCAGCTGCTTCCCTGCTAGGGTCATCTTGCGAGCCCCAAAGGCGCAGACATCCAAGTCTGTCAGTGAAGCTGGTTTGTTTTACTGTCTCTTCTCTACAGTCCATGAAGAGTACAGAGGGTCTCAGTAGAAAGAACATATTTGCCCGCCTGGAGGAAGCCAGTGGATCAGTTACAATGGATCACATCTCTGCTTCCCCTGCGGGACCTCCTATGTATGGCCAGGGTGGGGCAGAAGGCCCACCTGGCGCCACTGCACAGACACCCCTAGGCCCAGTTGTGTATATTTGTTTTTTAGGTCGAGCCTAGCGTTGCAGCGCATGCACTGATCGCTTTTCGAGGCATGCTGTATTAGGGTATGTTTTAGAAGTGGCGTGGAAGCCCCACCTATATTTTTCATTGGCTGGCGTCATCCTCCATAGTAAATGCTGGCTTCCGATTGATAATGAGGCTTCTTAGTCCCTCCTTGTTACCGCCCTGTCTCTTTTTGGGACCACCCATCAGGACTGGATCTTTTACTTGTAGTCGATAAGCACTATATTTGTTTCACAATGGAGACAGCTTGTCTGGTATTTGTATGCTGGGTTTTAGCGCGCGGCTGTAGAGCCAGAGAGCCAGGTCAGCAGAGCTGCTCTAGAGCCAATGAACCAGGTCAGCAGAGCCGCTGTAGAGCCAGAGAACCAGGTCAGCAGAGCTGCTGAAGAGCCAGAGAACCAGGTCAGTAGAGCCGCTCTAGAGCAAGAGAACCAGGTCAGCAGAGCTGCTGTAGAGCCAAAGAACCAGGTCAGCAGAGCTGCTCTAGAGCCAGAGAACCAGGTCAGCAGAGCTGCCCTAGAGCCAGAGAACCAGGTCAACACAGCCACTCTAGAGCCAGAGAACCAGGTCACCAGACATGCTGTAGAGCCAGAGAACCAGGTCAGCAGACCTGCTGTAGAGCCAGAGAACCAGGTCAACAGAGCTGCTGTAGAGCCACAGAACCAGGTCAGCAGAGCCGTTGTAGATCCAGAGAACCAGGTCAGCAGAGCCGCCTTAAAATCAGAGAACCAGGTCAGCAGAGCCGCTCTAGAGCCAGAGAACCAAGCCAGCAGAGCTGCTCTACAGCCAGAGCACCAGGCCAGCAAAGCTGCTCTACAGCCAGAGAACCTGGTCAGCAAAGCTGCTCTACAGCCAGAGAACCTGGTCAGCAAAGCTGCTCTAGAGCCGGAGAACCAGGTCAGCAGAGCTGCTCCAGTGCCAGAGAACTAGGTCAGCAGAGCTGCTCTAGAGCCAGAGAACTAGGTCAGCAGAGCTGCTGTAGAGCCAGAAAACCAGGTCAGCAGAGCCGCTGTAGAGCCAGAGAACCAGGTCAGCAGAGCTGCTTTAGAGCCAGAGAACCAGGTAAGCAGAGTCGCTCTAGAGCCAGAGAACCAGGTCAGCAGAGCTGCTCTAGAGCCAGAGAACCAGGTCAGCAGAGCTCTTTAGTGGGAGAGAACCAGGTCAGCAGAGCTGTTGTAGAGCCAGAGAACCAGGTCAGCGGAGCTGCTCTAAAGCCTGAGAACCAGGTCAGCAGAGCCGCTCTAGAGCCTGAGATCCAGGTCAGCAGAGCCGCTCTAGAGCCTGAGATCCAGGTCAGCAGAGCCGCTCTAGAGCCAGAGAACCAGGTCAGCAGAGCTGCTCTAGAGCCAGAGAAACCAGGTCAGCAGAGCTGCTCTAGAGCCTGAGAACCAGGTCAGCAGAGCTGCTCTAGAGCCAGAGAACCAGGCCAGCAGAGCTCTTTAGTGGGAGAGAACCAGGTCAGCAGAGCTGTTGTAGAGCCAGAGATCCAGGTCAGCAGAGCCGCTCTAGAGCCTGAGATCCAGGTCAGCAGAGCTGCTGAAGAGCCAGAGAACCAGGTCAGTAGAGCCGCTCTAGAGCAAGAGAACCAGGTCAGCAGAGCTGCTGTAGAGCCAAAGAACCAGGTCAGCAGAGCTGCTCTAGAGCCAGAGAACCAGGTCAGCAGAGCTGCCCTAGAGCCAGAGAACCAGGTCAACACAGCCACTCTAGAGCCAGAGAACCAGGTCACCAGACATGCTGTAGAGCCAGAGAACCAGGTCAGCAGACCTGCTGTAGAGCCAGAGAACCAGGTCAACAGAGCTGCTGTAGAGCCACAGAACCAGGTCAGCAGAGCCGTTGTAGATCCAGAGAACCAGGTCAGCAGAGCCGCCTTAAAATCAGAGAACCAGGTCAGCAGAGCCGCTCTAGAGCCAGAGAACCAAGCCAGCAGAGCTGCTCTACAGCCAGAGCACCAGGCCAGCAAAGCTGCTCTACAGCCAGAGAACCTGGTCAGCAAAGCTGCTCTACAGCCAGAGAACCTGGTCAGCAAAGCTGCTCTAGAGCCGGAGAACCAGGTCAGCAGAGCTGCTCCAGTGCCAGAGAACTAGGTCAGCAGAGCTGCTCTAGAGCCAGAGAACTAGGTCAGCAGAGCTGCTGTAGAGCCAGAAAACCAGGTCAGCAGAGTCGCTCTAGAGCCAGAGAACCAGGTCAGCAGAGCTGCTCTAGAGCCAGAGAACCAGGTCAGCACAGCTGCTCTAGAGCCAGAGAACCAGGTCAGCAGAGCTGCTCTAGAGCCAGAGAACCAGGTCAGCAGAGCTCTTTAGTGGGAGAGAACCAGGTCAGCAGAGCTGTTGTAGAGCCAGAGAACCAGGTCAGCGGAGCTGCTCTAAAGCCAGAGAACCAGGTCAGCAGAGCCGCTCTAGAGCCTGAGATCCAGGTCAGCAGAGCCGCTCTAGAGCCAGAGAACCAGGTCAGCAGAGCTGCTCTAGAGCCAGAGAAACCAGGTCAGCAGAGCTCTTTAGTGGGAGAGAACCAGGTCAGCAGAGCTGTTGTAGAGCCAGAGAACCAGGTCAGCGGAGCTGCTCTAAAGCCAGAGAACCAGGTCAGCACAGATGCTCTAGAGCCTGAGAACCAGGTCAGCGAAGCCGCTCTCGAGCCTGGGATCCAGGTCAGCAGATTTGTTGTAGAGCCAGAGACCCAGGTCAGAACAGGTGCCGCAGGGACTAGAGAGGTAGAAACGTAATCAGACACAGAAGAGGTGCAATGACGCAGCGTAATACGGCACATTCTGTCACAAGGAACTGGTGATAGTGAACCTTTGCAAAGCGTCTGTCCCCCCGGGGGACCACGGCTGATGCTTTTTAAAGCCTCTTTCGATCCATCGGAGCTAGAATCAATGTTTGCAACTGATACAGAACAGCTGAATCATGCGCAAGTGTGGAAAATATGTAAATACTTCGAGAACGCGGCGGCCACAATATTGCGTCATTGCAGCGGTCCCGCCGATGAGCAAAGACTTGCAGTGCCAGGGCCTTGATTACTGACTGTTGTAAATCCACGGAACTCTCCCCAGAAGAATATCTGGGCAAAAAATAACCTCGAAGTACTGATTCCGTGGTACTGCTAAAGGGAGGGCAAAAGTGGAGGCCATGGAGGGTCACTGAGGTCAGGAAGGAAGGGGCAGTTCTGGCCAGCCATTCTCCAGGTAGGAATGCCCATGCAGGGGCAGCGTTAAGTAGCTGGGATGAAACAAGCATTTGCAATGCAATCGGTCTCTCATTTATGCAGTTGAAGCTATTGGCATTGAAAATGACAATGTCTTTCATTCATGTTTTAAAAACCAAAACATAAATAAAAGGCACTGTCATTTACAACGGCAGTAGCTCAAACTTGCGCAAGTGCGAGACCTATTGTATTGCAAATGCTTGTTCTGTGGATGTGAGGTAGCTTTGGGGATAGGCGCTGTGGACAGGCGCTGTGGAGAGGCGCTGTGGAGAGGCACTGTGGAGAGGCACTGAGAAGAGGCGCTGCGGAGAGGCGCTGCGGAGAGGCGCTGTGGAGAGGCGCTGCAGAGAGGCACTGAGAGGCGCTGTGGAGAGGCACTGAGAAGAGGCGCTGCGGAGAGGCGCTGTGGAGGCGCTGTGGAGAGGCGCTGCGAGGCACTGTGGACAGGCGCTGTGGAGAGGCACTGAGAGGCGCTGTGGACAGGTGCTGTGGAGAGGCGCGGAGAGGCACTGTGGAAAGGCACTGTGGAGAGGCGCTGCGGAGAGGCACTGAGAGGCGCTGTGGAGAGGCGCTGAGGGCAGGCGCTGCGGAGAGGCGCTGCGGAGAGGCGCTGTGGAAAGGCGCTGCGGAGAGGCACTGAGAGGCGCTGTGGAGAGGCGCTGTAGAGAGGCGCCGTGGACAGGCGCTGTGGAGAGGCACTGAGAGGCGCTGTGGAGAGGCACTGAGAAGAGGCGCTGTGGACAGGCGCTGAAGACAGGCTCCGAGAGCCGCTGTGGAGAGGTGCTGCGGAGAGGCTCTGAGGGCAGGCTCTGAGGGTAAGCGCTGTGGGTAGGCGCTGCGAAAAGGCACCGAGAGGCGCAGCAGATAGGCACTGTGGAGAGGCGCTGTGGGCATGCGCTGTGGAGAGGCACTGAGAGGCGCTGTGGAGAGGCCCTGCGAGAGGCGCTGAGAGGTGCTTCGGAGAGGCATTGAGAGGCGCTGTGGAGAGGTGATGGGAGGTGCTGTGGACAGGCACTGTGGAGAGGCGCTGTGCAGAGGCACTGAGAGGCGCTGTGGAGAGGCGCTGCGGAGAGGCGCGGAGAGGCGCTGTGGGCAGGCGCGGTGGAGAGGCGCTGCGGAGATGCACTGTGCAGAGGCGCTGTGGAGAGGCACTGAGAGGCGCTGCGGAGAGGCACTGTGGAGAGGCGCTGCGGAGAGGCGCTGTGAGATCTGAAGCTGCCGTTTGGTATCCGAACAACCAGTTCACAGGACTCGTGCCTTAATCCGCGCGCTGCCTTCTCAGTGTGTTGATGTTTCTGTAGCGCTGTCTGTCACAGACACGGCGTCTCGGCGCTTTCGGCAGTTTGGGCAACTCTCCAGATAGAAGCACACATTCTGTTACAGGCCGGAGTCTGACGTGGCCTCTGGGGATGCGTTGTGGTTGTTGTGTTCAGCTGCGTTTCTCTGTTTGGTAACTATGGCTTATTGAGTCAGCTGGTGGTCTGTACGGGGGTGTCGGACGTCAGTCCAGAGACCTTCTTGGTGCTACACCTGCTAGGTTGGTAGGTGTGCCCTGCAGGTGGTCTGTGTGTTGTCACCGACACCTGGAGCCATACTCATCCCTTCAGGCCAGAGTCCATACAATACTACTTAAGCAAGGTGTCCACTGAGTGACACGCGCCACCCTAATTATATCCCAGCTTCATTCCGACTGACTGCCGCCCCAGGGCGCTCACTCGGTTGGAATGAACCCTTCACATACTTGGCTGATGTCTTCTTAGGTAGGTGATGACAGGCGCGAGTACTTGAACCATCCCCCCTCCCCCACCCCCCCGTAGGCTCGTCTTTGAAAGGATGGCTGCAGAGCAGCAGAAGCGACGGCCACAGGCGCTGGACCTGCTGACTGTCAGGGTGATACTTACCGTCCTCCTGCTGACTGTCAGCGTGATACTTACCGTCCTCCTGCTGACTGTCAGTGTGATACTTACCTTCTCCAGCTGACTGTCAGCGTGATACTTACCGTCCTCCTGCTGACTGTCAGTGTGATACTTACCTGCACCTGCTGACTGTCAGTGTGATACTTACCTTCTCCAGCTGACTGTCAGAGTGATACTTACCGTCCTCCTGCTGACTGTCAGTGTGATACTTACCTTCTCCAGCTGACTGTCAGTGTGATACTTCCCTGCACCTGCTGACTGTCAGTGTGATACTTACCGTCCTCCTGCTGACTGTCAGTGTGATACTTACCTTATCCTGCTGACTGTCAGTGTGACACTTACCTGCATCTGCTGACTGTCAGTGTGACACTTACCTGCATCTGCTGCCTGTCAGTGTGATACTTACCGTCCTCCTGCTGACTGTCAGTGTGATACTTACCTTCTCCAGCTGACTGTCAGTGTGATACTTCCCTGCACCTGCTGACTGTCAGTGTGATACTTACCGTCCTCCTGCTGACTGTCAGTGTGATACTTACCTTATCCTGCTGACTGTCAGTGTGACACTTACCTGCATCTGCTGACTGTCAGTGTGACACTTACCTGCATCTGCTGCCTGTCAGTGTGATACTTACCTTATCCTGCTGCCTGTCAGTGTGATACTAACCTGCACCTGTTGACTGTCAGTGTGATACTTCCCTGCACCTGTCAGTGTGGTACTTACCTGTGTTTACCACAAAAGAGCTGCTCCTAGTGTGATAACCCAAACGAGTTACAAGAACGTCGTGAGTGTGGGCATCTCACAAAAAGTTACGGACTGGTCTCACACACCACCTGGTGTCATGCTTCATCATTGACCAGTCCTCGCCCTCCAAAACCTTTGTTTGATGGAGGGCGGGCATACACTTGACGACAAGGATGCACTTCTAAGTGATTAAGTGGGGGCCCGTGACTATGTGAGTGAAGTTAAAAATCATTATAGTAGTCAATAGCGTTTTTAATGTAGAATGAAAACTATATGATATTAAAATTAAAGTGTGACGGTGATTGGGATGGTTATTGTTCCCAACCGTCTAGTGGACGGTCGACATGTTTCTGCCTAAGTGGGTCCATGGCATTCATCAGGACCTAGAAGTAAAGAAAGGGGGCTCCGTTCTTACCAATTTTGGTAAGGTATTACCACTGCGGGAGTGTGGCGGTGGTCACACTTCACCGTTTTGAGCTGCTTCCAATAGTGAAGCCCTGGTTAAATGGACAACTTGTCCCATGGGGGAAGGGGCGGGGGGATCCACAGTTGTGTCTCCTTGTAACTTGTGATCAATGCATCCCGAAACCTATACGTCCGCTCCCGGTCCTCCCGAATGTAGCACTTACCTGTACCTGCTGACTGTCAGTGTGATACTTCCCTGCACCTGCTGACTGTCAGTGTGGTACTTACCTGCACCTGTCAGTGTGATACTTACCTGCACCTGCTGATTGTCAGTGAGATACTTCCCTGCACCTGCTGACTGTCAGTGTGATACTTCCCTGCACCTGTCAGTGTGGTACTTACCTGTACCTGCTGACTGTCAGTGTGATACTTACCGTCTTCCTGCTGTCAGTGTGATTCTTGCCTGCACCTCCTGGCAGAGTGATAATTACCTGCACAGCTGACTGTCAGCCTGATACTGACCTGCACCTGCTGTCAGTGTGAGAATTCCTTCCATCTGCACCTCCTGGCAGAGTGATACTTACCTGCACCTGCTGACTGTCAGTGTCATACCTACCTGCACCAGCTGACTGTCAGTGTCATACTTACTGTCCTCCTGCTGTCAGTGTGATACTTACCGTCCTCCTGCTGACTGTCAGTGTGATACTTACCGTCCTCCTGCTGACTGTCAGCGTGATACTTAGCTGCACCTGCTGACTGTCAGTGTGGTACTTACCTGTACCTACTGACTGTCAGTGTGGTACTTACCTGCACCTGTTGACTGTTAGTGTGGTACTTACCTGTACCTGCTGACTGTCAGCGTGATACTTATCTGCACCTGCTGACTGTCAGTGTGATACTTCCCTGCACCTGTCAGTGTGGTACTTACCTGTACCTGCTGACTGTCAGTCTGGTACTTACCTGTACCTTCTGACTGTCAGCGTGATACTTATCTGCACCTGCTGACTGTCAGTGTGATACTTCCCTGCACCTGTCAGTGTGGTACTTACCTGTACCTGCTGACTGTCAGTGTGATACTTCCCTGCACCTGCTGACTGTCAGTGTGGTACTTACTTGCACCTGTCAGTGTGGTACTTACCTGTACCTGCTGACCGTCAGTGTGATACTTACCTGCATCTGTTTACTGTCAGTGTGGTACTTACCTGCACACTGTTAGTGTGATACTTACCTGCACCTGCTGATTGTCAGTGAGATACTTCCCTGCACCTGCTGACTGTCAGTGTGATACTTCCCTGCACCTGTCAGTGTGGTACTTACCTGTACCTGCTGACTGTCAGTGTGATACTTACAGTCTTCCTGCTGTCAGAGTGATTCTTGCCTGCACCTCCTGGCAGAGTGATAATTACCTGCACAGCTGACTGTCAGCCTGATACTGACCTGCACCTGCTGTCAGTGTGATAATTCCTTCCATCTGCACCTCCTGGCAGAGTGATACTTACCTGCTGACTGTCAGTGTCATACTTACCTGCACCTGCTGACTGTCAGTGTGATACTTACCGTCCTCCTGCTGACTGTCAGTGTGATACTTACCGTCCTCCTGCTGACTGTCAGTGTGATACTTACCTGCACCTGCTGACTGTCAGTGTGATACTTACCGTCCTCCTGCTGTCAGTGTGATACTTACCTGCACCTGCTGACTGTCAGTGTGATACTTACCTGCACCTGCTGACTGCCAGTGTGAAACTTACCTGTACCTGCTGACTGTCAGTGTGGTACTTGCCATCCTCCTGCTGACTGCCGGTGTGATAATGACCTGCTGTCAATGTGATACTGACCTGCTGGCACCAGGACAGGAAGACCTCTCTGTACAGGTGATTTTCATGCACAGAAGACATTGGCAGCGATCTTACAGTTAATGTTAAAGTTCATCTCAGATAGAATCAAGGGATGTAGGCGTCACAGCCTCTTCCTGCAACACCTACAATGGTTTACCTTCGGACCCGAAAAACATAGCGTGTATTTGTAAAGTGCACACCCGCCCAAGGGTATCTTGGTCCTGAATAAAATATATTTATTGTTACCCAATTCAATGGTACTCATTTTATCAACCAAATGGATGAAAGGCTGAGTGGGATTTGAACCTGTGACCAGGAGGTCAAACACAGGCCCCTACAGTGGATGCATTAGTCCACTGAGCCACTAAGCCGTGACAGAAAAGGGCAAAATCCCCCCAGCCCCCTCCATGGAGGAGATTCCTTCTTTAACATCTCTGGATGGGCATGAGCTATTGGTGATTAACCTAACCACAGACTTAACTAATCTGCAGTAACTGCTGCTAGAGGCCCTCTTGTTATATTCCATACAGGTACCCCAATATAGGCCAGGGTAACATCCCAACCTTTCACCTATATTCGTCCCTACACTACATACATAATGGGCTGCTAGGACTGACCCTTTACCCAGTTACAGTACTGCTTACAGAATGTAGGTTTTTCCCTGAACAATCGCCTCATACATTATGCCGGAGGATTCAGGATTCTTGGAAACTCAGCAGGACTACCATCTCCTGCATAATACCTATGTACAAGGTTCATTCCAGACGTCATCCTAAGTCCGATAGTGGCACAGCAAGGTAGAACCCATGGGGAGACCTTTGGGTATATAAACATCACATCTTGCTGATAGCGGGAGAGGAGATTAGGATTTCCCTACGCTGAGGTTCCTGCACGCAGACACTCCAGCTCGCTGTGTTCTGACATCCCTTGCGGGGTGTCCATCTCGAGACCAAGACAGGGTTCCACAGGCACTCACTTCAGGTCATGGGGTTCAACTTTATCCTAGAGGGATTCTTGGCTTAACACCTACATACATGCTAGGTAAACTTAGGTACATCTAGTTACGGTCGCATCGTAGGAGTACGCATTTTATTGTCACGTATTTTATATACCTGCCTGTATTGATGGTTATAGCACGATGGTCGCACTCTGCCATCCTTTCACTTTCCTCGCGCTTCTAATCATTTATATCTGTTACTGTCTAATGATGGTTTCAGCGCGCCCACCTTACTCTAGAATAACGACTGCTCAATAAATACTTGTTGGAAAAACGTCCATCCCGTTTATTCTGTGCAACTCTGGGACTAAGTGAGCACGAGTGACCGAGTTAAAAGTATTGCACTGTTTCCACGGTCCTGACGGATCAGGGTTGTCATGTTCGATGGTTGCAAAGAACTATTCTCTCCCTGGTAACAGGGGTCTGGTGGCACTGTGAGCCAGCTGGTACACAGGCTAACATACCCGAGGGGGTGTCTGGAATCAGTCTGACACCAATCCTACAGTGTATGTTGTCTAAACGTGCAGATCCTGTATAGGTTTTATAGGAACTACACGACACTCTAGGAGACCATGAAAGCCCAAAAGGGAGAGATGAAGCACGTAAAATAAAGGATGGGACTGACTCCGTCCTTCAGTCTCCTGTCATTCACTCAGCACTGATGCAGAAAGACATACTGGTTCTCGGGCTCAGCAGCCAAGACACTGAGCTCTGAGTCTTCAGAGAAGGGGGAGGAGTTGCCCACTCCTGCCGCACAAGGGAGGGCTCAGATAGGGTAGGATTATCATCGAGGCAGACAGATGTGGCAGGGGCCTGGCTGCTATGGCTTCCCCGCTGCCTTTGTAGGACCAGAGAGCAGCAGAATGAATGAAGCTTTCCTTCCAGACAGTACATCTTCTGTCAGATACCCGCGAGTCCTGGACTGATCTGCAGAGGAGCACACCGTCCGTTCTGGCGTGGCCAGGATTGTCCCCGGAAACGTGAGGTGTTCGATGCTGCTATTTTTCGAATTCCTTTTCCTAAAAATACAGGAACAATGTCCCAGTGAAAGTAGGGGTTCAAAGAGAGAAGAGTGGAAATGTCTTCCTTAGAGAGGATATTCTACAGTAATGAGTTCATTCGAATCCCCAGGGTCCGGAGGACACGGCTTCTGAGACGGGTCGCAATCATGACAAAGCTTTGGGGAGCATGCGTGCGTGTGCTCGTTGTAGCCCAGGTGAGCACCGCTGGAGTACCTAGAGTTCAGCGTTCACCGTTATACGAGGGATGCCCCTGGATCGGCGCTTGCCTGGCGTGCAGGCTCGGATTGGTAACGCGGGCACTCAGGACATGGCCGAAGGGCCGGTAGCCAAGATCTAGCTGTGGGCTGCTTTTTAGGTCTCGCCTGACCCAGCGCATGCGCTGGTCTGGCGAGACTTATTGAGAGGGCTCTAAAAAGTGCTACCAGGCCAGCCTAGAGCTACATTGCATGAGTGCGGGCGCCGCGCTTGACCGCGATTACTTTTGCGGCTGCACGGCCGCTTTGATGTTTGATCGCGATCACTTTCACTTTCGCGGCCGCTTGGCATAGCCAATAGGTCTCGCTTTTGGGACTTTATAAGTATTTAGTTATGCAACTGTTGCATGGCTAAACACTTATAAGGTCCCAAAGGCGAGGCCTATTGGCTATGCCAATGCTTGTTTGAGCAGCCTGGGGGCTGTCTGTGCAGTTAGGATGCCGCCAGCGGCCCAGCGGGTGCCTGAGTGGCCTTTCTAGAGGCAGATGGGAGGAGGTATCCCTCCCTTTCTCTCGCTGGGCCGGCCCATTAATGTTTGCGGATTGAGCGGGGGCAGGGGGCCCGAGCGGAAGTGGTCTCACTTGCATTCACGTGTGGCTCAGCAGTGTGAACTCATCTAAGTGAAGTTATTAAAACATGCCCCACCCCCTTTCTTTTCATACATCTTCGCTGAAGCAGTGTTTTGCGGAAAGGCAATACGCAAACGTGGGCCACTTTTTTTGGTGTGCCCGGACTGATTTTTGATCTCAATCCAAGCTTGCGGGCGTGTGAAGGTGGGCATCCGTACATCCATGGGTGCCCTGCGCAGTCCCTGCTCAGAGTAGCGGGGGGCACCGCAGTGCCAGCGTTGCACAAGCGTTGGCAGGATCTCCCCAGGTGTGGTGCTGCCCCAGAGATCCACCCACCCTGGAAGGTATTAAATCCGTGAGGGGTCCCCGCCCAGGCTGCTCTGCTCTCTCGGGTCAGAGATCGAGCATGTCCCGAAGACGGGGGGTGGGGGGGGTGCTCTCTGGAGTCCCTTCTTTATTCTGTGGAGAGGTTAGTTTCGGGGTGCCCCCATCGCCATATGGACACCGGTCTGGCATACACTTTATGCCTGGTCAAGGCGCCCCCAGTCGGGGTCAGAGTGTGAGTGCGATGCCCACACAGGCGTCACTCTCGCCCTCAGTCAGGTGATGTTGCCGGTACCCTCTCTCGTGAGATGCTGGTGGGGGCACTGGGGGTATTCTCTAGAGGGGTGCCTCGGGGTTCAGCGCCTCGTGCTTCGATGCCTGAGGCTGGCCATGGAGACGCTTTCCCGGCTCCAGCCCCCGCGGCCTCGGGGTCCAGTGCTGCCTTTCGCGCTGGGTCTCTAGTATTCAAATCCAATCCAGGAAACGCATCTTCTAAAGGAAAAGTATTTATTGGCTTCCTGCACAGCACACACAACTGCTCTGGACAAAAGCTCCAGCGGTATAAAATGAGAATTAAGAATATCTGCCCCATGGCAACAGCGAACAGCAGCACTTTGGAAAGAAACACTTCTAAGCTGGGTAGGGTAAAGGAACAGTACACTATATGATTTAATTGAGAATATAACAGTCTCTCCTCAATGACTAGGACAACGGCGCGTTCCCACCACCGGCCACTGGAGCCTTAACAGTGACGTCACAGCGGCATGGCCACTGGAGCCTCAACAGTGACGTCACAGCGACATGTCCGGCGGCGCAGCCTTTGATATCAATGGGCCTCGGATGCGGGTGGAAAGGCCGAACTGTAGATTCTCCGCCATGATTCTCTGGGAGGCCTTCGACAGTTCCAGCGTCTTATTCCACGGACTCTTCGGGGGGGGGGGGGGGACCCACAGAGCTTGGATCCGTCAGATAATGACTGGATTACGGGGCCCTCTGTTGACCACGAGGTACTTCCTGTGCATCTGCCTGGCCCTCGTGCCCCTGGCCTGGCCGTGGCTGGTGAGATGGGCGTGGCACTGGATGCTTAGCTCAAACTCTTGGGCGTCCTCCGTAATGATGGACGCTGCGTGGAGCTTAGTTTGAAAACTCCTCTGTTGGTGGACCCTCAGACACAGACAGCTGCAGCTCCCCATACATGTAAGCCATGATGTTATCTGTCAGGGAACACCTACAAGGCACTAGTGATGCAGCCACTTCCTCACACACACAATCAAGGTATTTGTAGAGTGCGCTACATACCCGTGAGGGTCTCAAGGCGAGGGGGGGTAGGGGGGTGCTGCTACTGCTCGAAGAGCCAGGTCTTGAGTAGCCTCCTGAAGGTTAGTAGGTCTTCGGTCTGCAGTAGGATGGGGAGGGTGTTCCAGGACTTGGCGGCGAGGTAGGAGAACGATTTGCCGCTGGAGGTTGCTCTTCGACTGCGAGGGACGGTAGCGAGAGCGAGGTCAGCGGAGCGAAGCTGGCTGTTGGGGGTGTAGAAGGTGAGTCGTCTGTTGAGGTACGCCGGTCCGGTCTTGTGGAGTGCCTTGTGTGCGTGGGTGAGGAGCTTGAAGGTGATCCTCTTGTTGACGGTAAGCCAGTGCAGGTCTCTCAGGTGGGGTGTGATGTGGCTGCGGCGGGGGATGTCGAGGATCAGTCGTGCAGAGGCGTTCTGTATGCGTTGCAGTTGTTTCAGCAGTTTGGCCGGGGCTCCCGCGTAGAGGGCATTTCCGTAGTCCAGCCGGCTGCTGACGAGGGCTTGGGTGACCGTTCTTCTTGTGTCGGTGGGGATCCAGCTGTAGATCTTTCGGAACATGCGGAGGGTGTTGAAACAGGAGGATGAGATGCCGTTGACTTGCTTGATCATGAAGAGTGTTGAGTCGAGGATGAATCCCAGGTTGCGTGCGTGGTCGGTGGGCATCGGTGCTGCTCCCAGGGCAGTCGGCCACCAGGAGTCGTCCCAGGCTAGGAGGGCGGGGTCGTGGAACAGAGGAGGAGGACCTCCATCTTGTCCGAGTTCATCTTCAGGCGGCTGTTCTACATCCATTCGGCAACGGCTTTCATTCCTTCGTGTAGGTTGGTTTTGGCTGTGAGAGGGCCCTTGGTGAGGGAAAGGATCAGCTGTGTGTCGTCGGAGTAGGAAATGATGTTGAGGTCGTGGAGTCTGGCGACGTGTGCGAGCAGGGCCATGTAGATGTTAAACAGTGTCGGGCTGAGGGATGATCCTTGGGGTATGCCGCAGATGATCTTGGAGGCTTCGGAGAGGAGGAAGGGAGGCCGACGCTCTGTGTTCTGTCTATGAGGAAGGAGGAGGTCCAGTCCAGTGCTTTGCCTCGGACTCAGGCGTCGTGGAGGCGCGTGCGTAGCGTGCAGTGGCAGACAGTGTCGAAAGCGGCTGACAGGTCCAGGAGGATGAGGGCCGCGTTCTCGCCGTTGTCCAGCAGGGCCCTGATGTCATCGGTGGCGGCGATGAGGGCCGTTTCGGTGCTGTAGTTGCTCCGGAACCCGGACTGGGACGAGTCCAGGATGTTGTTCTCCTCGAGGTAGCGTGTCAGCTGTTTGTTGACGGTTTTCTCGAGGACCTTCACCTGGAACGGGAGCTGGGAGATGGGCCGGAAGTTCTTGAGGTCCCTTGGGTCTGCCTTGGGTTTCTTGAGCAGGGCGTTCATCTCGGCGTGCTTCCAGCTCTCCGGGAAGGTGGCGGTCTCGAAGGAGATGTTGATGGTCTTGTGGAGATGGGGTGCGATGGTGGCGCTGACTTTGTTGAAGATGTGGTGTGGGCACGGGTCAGACGGGGAGCCGGAGTGGATGGTGCTCATAATTGTGATGGTGTTGTCGTGGTTGATGTTAGTCCAGGTGAGCAGGGGGTCGCTGCGGGTGGTGGCCGTGGGGGCTGGGGTGCTGTTGGCTTTCATGGTGGTCTAGTTGTCGAAGCTGTCGTGGATGTTAGCGATCTGGCGGTAGAAGATGGAAGCCAAGGAGTTGCACAGGTCTTGTGATGGTAGGATGTCGTTGGTGTTGGAGCTGGGGTTGGAGAGCTCCTTCACAATGTTGAAGAGCTCTTTGCTGTTGTGTGCATTGTTGTTGAGGCGGTCCTTGAAGGAGGTCTTTTTGTCGGGTAGTGCACTAAACGGAAGCTCAGTGGTGCAGCTACTTGTGAGAATGACCATTGTGACCCAATGGCGTCCATGTGGGAGCAATGCCGCTGAATCTTGTGGTTTGGCCATGGGTACAGGTGTCTGGGTGGAAGTGGTTCATCGTTAGTGTGATAGGTTCACTCACATCCAGGGGGCTGCCCAGACTCCCCAGCACCCAATCACAGCTGCCCTGTATGACTCGGTGGACCCTTGCGATCCTCAGCCTCTTTAACACCAATCTTCTTCCTAGTGCGACCGACCACTGACAGTTCAAACGGCTCTGATTTCTTCAAGCGGGCAGTGGGAACCCGTATGCTTATCAGAATGGGTGGCGATGGGGTGGAGAGCACGCCCCCCTTCCATATGCTCCATGTTAGAAGCTCTCTAAGTTTTTGAGGTTTATCTTCTTGTACTCTGCATTTCCCCCTCATATGTCCTACTCATCCCAGTCCTTAAAATGTGAGGCAGTCCTGCCTCACGACAGGCCAATTCAAAATGCTAGTCTTTCTTTTATCTCCACCATATAAGCCCCTCCCACAGCCATACCTGTTTTTTTTCCTGTCTGACACGGCGGTCGGAGCGTTGGTGTTTGCTGTGCTGTGTATGTTCCTGTTGCTGCTGGCTCGTGCGGGGGAAGGCTACGATGTGGCAAGTTTTTTTTTTCAATGTTCATTCTGTGTGAACGCGTACCTCACCGGTTTTCCGGTCGGTCTCGTTCCTACTCCATTGACTGAACGGGCTCCCCGCGCATGTGCTTGGCTGGGGTGGAGAGCTTTCCTCTGCGTTCTGTCTTCGGGTCATTCCGGTGCTGAGGTTTCAAACAGCGTCCGGCTCCCGCGGCCATTGTCTTGGTTTCCGTGGCGAGGCAGCGGGCTCTCCTTTTTGGCGATTCGAAGTCTCATATTGGTTGAGGCTTGGATGCCTGGTGACAGTATTTAATGGGAGTTGCTGGGCACTTCCTGGTTAGTTCTGTGGCTTCCTGCGTGGTGCTTGTTCTTCCTGCTTCTGCCATGGGGGATGAGGCTTCCTCTACGGTGCCTGCGGAATCTCGGTCCGAGAGGAATAGTGTCTAGGACCTGCAGGAGGATGACCTGATGCAGATTTCCTGGAAATAATTCATTCTGCTGTGCAGGCTGCGCTGCTTGAGCCTTCTGCGAAGAAATCCAAGGTGGAGGAGGAGGACATGGACAGTTCCCCTAAGGGGAAGTAGATCCATGGGAAGCTTTTTCCGGACATGTTGATCCATATTCGTGAGGTGCTGGGGTTTGATACAACGTCGTTGACTGATGAGGGGTTTTACTCCCAGGATAGTACCTCGGTGGCGGATGACCTGCCTTTTCATGATGTCATTAAGGACATTCTGGCTAAGGAATGTCTTGAGGTCGACAAGCAGGGGATTCCTCACTGTTTGGGGAAAGGGTATCGCCTGATTCCCAGTTTCCTCAAGTTCCTAAAGTCAATTCTACTTTGTCCTCCATGGTTTCTTCTTTGTCTTCGGAGGAGGCTTCCCTTGCTGACGATATTGAACGGAAGGTGGAGTCCGCTTGGAAGCATTCTCAGGCGGCTTCTCATTTTGGGTTCGGGCTAGCACTTACTCTGCTGCCTATGTCTCACAGGGAATCCCACTCCTATCTTGGCGCAGATGGACGTCGTGGCGCAGTTTCTGTCTGATGTGACTTTTGATACACTGTGGGCCTTCTCCTCAGCTGCAGGGGCAGCGGTGGCTGGTCAGAGGTCTCTTTGGACACAGCCTAGGCGTCTTGACGCTGCTCAGAAAGTCTTGATTCATAAACTGCCCATGGTCCATTATAAGTCCCGGCCTCAGCAGCAACAGCAGCCCCAGGGTTCCGGGGAAGAGTGACTATGCTAAAGTGGGGGCTTGGCTTAATTTGTTTCTGGATCGTTGATCAAGACTGATTTCCCACCAGTGGGTCCTGTCGATCATAGAACAGGGTTACCGGATTCTGTTCTTTGAACAAATGGGTGCGGCTGGATCATATTCGGATGGTCACCTTGCAGTCCGTCATTCCCCTCATCCAAAAGAGCGATCTTTTGGCTTCTCTGGATCTGGAAGGTACCTATTCTCACGTTCCTGTCCATCCGGGAAGCCAGCGGTTCCTGAGGTTTGCAGTGAACGGGGTCCATTACCAGTTTCGGGTGTTGTCTCTGCCCTGCAGGAAGGAAGGCCAATGCCAGCTAACGAAGAGCGCTCGGACTACCCTGTGGAAACAGAAAGCCGTCCAGGAAAATAGATGCAGCCAGTAACCCATGAAACACCTGCTGATGATGCTGCAGAACCCAAGCGAGGACCAGCTTGGCATACATCGTGGTGCCCTCCCTCCACCCCTGAACCCTGCAGAGCCCGCATGCTGCTGCCTCAAAAGCCTCAGGCTCCCCATGGGGCACCTGGGCATTGGGCTTGGGGTGGTTTGTGTGGCGGAAGAACCTACATTGTGAAGACTTCACCAAATTCAGTGGGAAGCTGCTGAAATACTGTACGTTAAACCCCCATGTGTGGCTGAACCTGGCTGCTACGAACCCATATTGGTGACTGCGAGCGCAGAATACCCTGATCATGTCCGCATGTTCCGTGGCTTTACTCTTCCCTCAAGCATGTGGTTCCCCAGATCTGAGCCGAGGTGTGATTTTGGCTTGTGTTACCCCTATCAGGGATTCTAAGTACTGTACCTTCTGAGGTGCTGCTGGGCAAGAACATAAGACCAGGTTTAGTACCCTCTTGTAAGGAGTTCCACCTCACTCTCTTCTTGAGACAATTGGTATACCACGGTGCTCTTGTTTGGGTGATGGGCCGAAAGAGGCAGAGGATTACACGGGTACCAGAACCACTCACGACATACAGGGGAGGCGGTGACACGCTTTCATTTCCATGTTCGCTGCACGCAGTGACATCCCCTCTGCCAATCATCATGTCCACCCGATGCTCTATGATGGGGCGTGTGCATAAGCCTGGCTCCCCAGAGGAGAGAAGGGCCCTGACACCTCAGGGGATATGTCAGGGGGATCGTGCTCCTTGTGAGAGATATGGTACCCGAATATTGTTGTCAGAATATCATGTGACAGGAATACTGTCTTCTAAACATACTATACAACAATACTGGCCCACTGGAATCATAATATAAATCTTTTTGTAAATATTTAGGAGCCAATCTTTACGTCGGGTGATATTTCTGTAGGCAAACCTCACAGGCCGCTGTTCACACAAAAACACAAGCAAGAACAGTAGGAATATGTTTGAGTGATTTGTAAAAGCTACCAATGAGCCCTCTTGCCTTGTTTTGGTGTAGCGGTCGTTTCCTCCTAGTTGCATGTGTTTACTTATATGAGGCATTCAAAGAGAAATTGCAAAAAAAGTACTTTCTCTTTTTACAAAATAAGCCACCCACAAATTGTTGCTCAGAGTTCTGGGTCAGCCTTGGATGGCTCTGCTTCGCTACCCTGAGGGTCAAGTGTAAAGGATTGAAGTTGGTGCTCAGTTTCGGTCAAGTGGTAAAGAGCTGAACTTGGAGCTCAGTCCGAGTCCAGCTGAAGGACGACCCTGGTTCAAGAGAGTTAAGCAATCTCATTTGTCACAGCTGGAGTGCAGTAACCCCTGACTGCGCCTGGGCGCATGTACCAGGGATAACAGCCTTTACATCGGGGCTCGAACCATGCTGTGCCTTTATATCAGGGCTCGAACCATGCTGTGCCTTTACATCGCGGCTCGAACCATGCTGTGCCTTTACATCGGGGCTCGAACCATGCTGTGCCTTTACATCGGGGCTCGAACCATGCTGTGCCTTTACATTGCGGCTCAAACCACGCAGTGCCTTAACAACGCGGTCCAAACCACGAATGCGTCTTTACAACGTTAACCACAACTTGTTTTAGGGAAAGTGCTGATGGATTGATGCTGGACTCTAAGTCCAACAATTTCCCTTCTGCTGTGCAGACTGGAGTTGGAATAATAAGTTATACTATTCCAAAATTCAGCGCTTTCCCTAAGGCACGTCGTTGTAACGACTTGCGTGGTAACGGAATGCATTGTAAGACGCATCTGTGGTTCTGGCAGAGAGGGACCAGGGTGCCGCAGCTTCTTTATTCTGCACATGCGCACTGGAGGTTTGCCGCTGGATGATCCTCGTTAGCATAGACTTCCCTCAGGTCAGATGAAGTTAGTAGTGATCGTGAGGCAGTGACAGTCTCATCGTCCTTCCTCGATGTTACAATGTTGGCACCCCCACCAGGGCAGTGTGCTGTTTGGATGAAGAGACCCTCCTTTTGATGAATTTACCCATATGCACTCCGCAGCAGCTCCAGATTGTGTGCCCTTCCTGGTTGTAGGCGATTGTTAGAATTTTTGCCAGCTTTTCTTACCACTTGGGAGGCTTGCACCTGCTCCTAGTAAGGAAAGATCCTCTTCAAAGCACTGTGTGGTTCACCCTCTCTTTTTGTAGCGAGTCGCCAGCCCCTCTTCAATTATGTTATGAAGATTTGTTGACCAGTTAATTGCAAGATCCAATTACAGAAATTACAGCCTGCTACTTTACAAAACAGCAAGTCGAGTAACCCTGGAGACAGTGCAATGGCCATACATGTGTGCTGGCAGTCCTCAGAAATTAAGGGCTACATGTACGACAGTCAGGGTTTGTGTCTCGCAATTTGCGAGTCGCAAAACCTGATGTACCGCAGTGTCTAAGACACTGTTTGCAGTTCCCAAATGGGTGTCATGTGACATGCCTCATTAATATTCATTCCATCGGGAATGGCCGGCACTGACAGGGATGGTGGCCTCCTGGGGCCAGCAGACCACCATGTCTGGGACTGCTTTTTAAATAAAGCATTTTTTTTTTTATCCAGCCCATTTTCCTTTAAAGGAAAAGAGGATGCATTTCAGAAAGGAAAATGAAAAGTTTTCTTTTCATTTTTTTCACGAGTGGGCAGTGGTCATTGGGACCCCAGCCTGTTTGCGAATGGCACCAGTAGTAGTGGCGTCTGCAGATATAAAGCACAACCAAGGGAGGTTACACTCTTTATTCCGACAACTCCCCCAGAGCAGCCTAACACCAGCCGCTCTGCCTCCAACTGCCCCTACTACATTCTGAACTGCCATCCCGGGCGTTCTATATTCTACAGACCCGAGGGATCGCAGTATACAAGTCACAACATATGTCCTCATTTTATAACAATGACATCATGTTTATAAATATAACACAAAAGACTACAGGATGAACACAAATACAACAAGAAAAAAACAATGCAAAACTAGGCACAATAAACTATATACATGTTTGCATAAATTAAACAAGCATTAAAAATGCAATAGGTCTCGCCTTTTATTAAGTTAAAGCCATTTGCTTTGCTATCCTATACCATTAGCAAAGCAAATGGCTTTAACTTAAAGGCGAGACCTATTGCATTTTCAATGATCGTTTAAGAGCTGCATTCAGACTCCGGTCTGGCTGTGATTAATCTGGTTGGGGCGGCCTTTCCTTTTAGCTTTGTAATCATGTGAGTTTATTGATTATACCGCTCTATTCCTTGCAACTTGCTGGAATTTTTACTGATGTTTGTTCTGATTAATTGACTTTTATGGGTTTACTGTGAAAAAAACCGACTAAAGTTTATTGATGGATTGATAAGTGATTACTGGTTTAAGTCTAATGAGCATAATTGTGCTTTTCTTAGACACACAACGGCAGAGATTTCTCTCCCTACACCACATTGGGCCTGTAACATTCATTGCATCTGCAAAAATTACAGGGAACCTAAAAAATGTAAATTTCGGAAGAAACAACCTCTCTAGGGAGACAAGTTTCTGAAAAGGACCACTTTTAGGTAGAGGTGGAACTTAAAAGCGCCACTGCACTTTCCAAGACTCTGCTGAGGAGGTGGAGATCAAATAGGCACCCAGGCATAGCAGCATTTCCCCCACACTCTCTTCTATACTATTTGAATTCTTTTGCTGTGAGAAGACCAATTAATGCCGGGGAGAAAGCGCTGTTGTGGTGACACAGCCTGAATAGACCCCATTGTGTGGTTTTTGGCGCGCCTCTCCGTTTTTGGGTTTGCATGATTTCAATGCTGGTCGTAATTACATATGTGAGTGTTTAACTACATTTATATCTATCCTTGACACGTATAAGGTCTAAAGATTTCTAAATCGTAATCAATGAGTCACCATGAAGTTCTCCTACATCTAGATCTACAATTCCACAACTCGATCCCATAGGCACTGCCAATTTCGGCTTCCTGTTCCTCAACAATTCAAAAGGAGACAACCCTGTGGCACAATGTACGCTTGTTCTACATGCCCACAGCATCTGATTAACATGTCCCACTACGTCTTTACCATTTGCCTCAGCCATCTGTATACTTTCGTTTACAATCCTGTTCACTCTCTCCACAACACTGTTAGCTCTGGGATTGTACACCGCTGTCTTGCAATAACATATTTATTTGACTCAAATAGGTCTCCACTTCTTGAGAACAAAACTGGAGCCCATTGTCTGATATATCTCATCTATGTAACCACGAATAAACATCCTTTCCATATATTGTATAACCAATTTGCTAGTTGCTTCTCCCGTGAACTCCACTTCAAACCATTTAGATTAGTAATCCACCACAACCATCATAAATCTGTTACAATTATCCAACACATCAATAGGACCCATTATGTCCATGGCCACCTTCAACCAAGCCCCCTCAGGAAAACTAACCGGCTGAAGGGGTTTGGTATTATTTTCAAGATTTTGTCACGACTACCACACAACCCACAGTTCTTAACAACACTCCGAGCATCATTATCCATGCTTGGCCACCAAAACAATTACCGTAACCTGCTTTTTGTCATACTTCTACCTAGATGCCCCTGTTGACTAAACTCCACGGTCCTACCTCTCAATATAGCGGGGGAATTAAGCCCGACCACCTCTTCTCAAACCCCACGCATCAGAACTCAGTTTGGCTTTGACCTGTACATGGTTCTTTATGCCTGACACATCAGCAGGCCAACCCTCCCTAATGTACTTGCACAACTTCATTAACTCCCCACCACTAATCACAGCATCCAACCACTCAGTAGTGGTAACAGATTTTGCGTCAAAACACTCAACAGCTGCGATCCATTTAAATTCCTGCAAATCATCCCCGAAAGCGTGTCAGATTCCGGCAATGTCTTGTTTGTAGATAATGCATCAGCAAACATATGACTTGCACCCGACACAAATTTCCATGGTAAAAGTATATTGCTGTAAATTTGCCACCCATCTAGCAATTCTCTGTGACATTACGCCTGATCCCTTAGTAGAAAAAACAAAAACAAATGGCTTATGGTCAGTTATGATTATAAGGGAGATGCCCCGCACAAATGTTCTGAATTGTCTAGCAGCCCAAAAAACTAATAGAGCTTCCCTTTCGCTTGTTTTACATCAGACAATGTATACAAAACATATGCTATAACAACTTCTTCACCATTCTGTGTCAACACTGCCGCAAGGCACATAAGCACCAGCATTGGTCGAAATTAGAGGTTTGCGTATTATGTTAAAACTACTCAAGTAGGATGAACTAGCTTCTGATTTAATCATGTCAAACTCTTTGAGACATGAGTCATCCCACTCAAATGTGCAATATATTTTGAGAAAACCTCTCATACTCTTTGTCTTATCAGCAAAGTTTGCTACAAACTTGACATGAAACTAAATCACCCCAAAAAGATTTCAAATCATCCTGGTTATCCGGTATCATGGTGTTGACAACGTTTATACATTTTCCATGGGGTCCAACACCGTTGGCATCAACAGCATGTCCCAAGTAATTCACACTATTGACTTTCAACCTGTTTGACTGTTAGTCCATTATCCTGTAACCTTTCCGGCATGCCTTTTAATTTCAAATCATCGTCTCGTTCATCATTACCACAAATTAAAATATCTCCCTGGAATTAACCTATACCACTCATGTCTCTAAAAACTCCTGTGCATCAGTCTCTGAAAGACCGGCGACGCAGAGGCGGAGCCAAATGGCGTCCTTTAAATCTATATGCACCAAACGGCGTGATAAAAGATGTCGAATGGTTGAAGGCATCATGCAACTCGATCTGGCGATAAGCCGCCGGTATATCAATTGTTGAAAACCATTAGTTGTTACCGACAGTACGAAGATCAATACACAGCCTAATAGATTGATCAGGTTTCCTAACCACACAATGGGTTCTAACCAATGTGACCATTCATTATCCTCAATGAATGTCAGTATCAACTAGCTTTTGAAACTCAGCTTTGACATCACCCCTCACCGCCAAAGGCAAACTCTGCCCTTTTTTGGACTTTAGGGTGACCCCTCAATGGAACACAATTGGATGTTTGAAACCATTTAATTTGCCCAATTTATTGGTAAACACTTCTGGAAATGCTTGGATAATATCCCGTTCCTGAGCAGTAGCACCCACAAGAACAAACATGTTCGTTTGCACCCAGGTGCAACTGTATGCTCATAGCCAATTGATGAATAGGGCCACACAACGGTACCTGTTTTTTAAGCTATGTATACTCTACCAGAAATGTCTTTGTTCATATGAGATCACAGCAAGAAAGAATCATAGCAACTCCACACATTCACCACTATATAATTTTCAATTTAATATCAGGTTTGTACAATAATTTGTTTTTTGAAACATCACACTTTCGAAAATCATCTTCAGAAATGATGGTATACCTGGCTCCCTAATCTACCAACATTAAAAGGGATTACCATCCATTTTGAACACACACTTCGGATCTCTCACACTCCGTCTATCCTTGTCAAGATCGACAACTGCGGATAACACTAACTGTTCATCCAAGTCATTGGAACCTTTCCCGGAACCTTCATCCACAGCACGTAGGATGTGATCAACATGCAATGCATCACTCTTATAATCCTCGTTGCTATCACTAACTACCCCACGTACCCACATCCTGACCCTTTACAAATCTGGGCATACTGACCCACTTTCTTGCAACATAAACAGGTTACATTTGTGACCGGGCATGACTGGTTATTGGCCCAACGATTCCCACTACTGCATTTTATACGTGCACTCCTGGTGCACCCCAACGTCTCCCTTGAGGTTTGCCGGTTCTCTCACTAGATGGTTTCCCACTTCTAGATTTGCCTTTACCTACATTAACCTTAGATTCATCATGCCCACTGTCATGCTTAACTTTATCCTGTTTAAATATTTTAACACGTTTGTTAGTTAATTCTTCACCTCTGGCAATGTCCAGAGCTTCTAACAATGTAGGATTGCGAGCACTCCATAACTCATTTTGAATCGCACCATCAGATGTGTGCATCATTAACTGCCCACAAATATATTCATCCTGATTTCCTGTGAAAGCACAATTCACCATTAGTGCTCTCAGCGCAGTCACAAGTGTATCTATAGTTTCATCACTTTTCTGTACATGTGGGAAAAACGTGTAGCGCTCGAGAAGAACATTTGTTTTGTTACCAAAGTACAAATCAAGTTGTTTCGTAGTTTTTGCATATAATGACACACTATCCCCTTCTTCCCAAGAGAGAATTCTTCAGTAAAGGATGATACATCCTTTTTTAACTAATGAATGTAACAAAATAGCTTGTTTCCTCTCATCCGCCAACCTTTCATTAGCAGCAGCCAACATGTATATTTTCAACCCATCAGTCCATTCCTCCTAGGGAACTGCAGAATATCCAGGATTAGCCAAAAATGGTAGTGGAACAGTCAGATTATGCAGAAATTTCATAATATGCTCCTAAAATGATGCTGCAAAAATGGAGTCCATACCACATATAACCTGTACACTGAATATACACACTAAATAATGTACACTCCGACAGCGCTAACAACAAAGCAGTGGTTTGCGCTTCACCGTGGTTTGTTAATGCACACTCTGACCGATCAATGATACAGGAAGGATGTGCGCATCACCGATTCTCTGATTGAATGCAGAATTGAGCACCATCAAACAGTAATTATAAAGGACAGGTGTGTGTCACCATAGAACACTGTGCACACGTTTCACTTCGTTTGCCCAAACACACTGTGACATGCTCCGAGGAGTGACCTCACAGTCACAATCTTTACAACGCACACAAGCTGAAACCTCTTGGTGAGTGTGCGCATCACTGCTGAATAAACATACAAACGTGCCACCTTCAGCGCCGCTGCGCATTGCTAGGGAACCCCATAGAAAATGCTGCATGCCGACGCCGACACGCGCTGTGTGTGCTGGTGATGTCGCAAGCCATGCCCAACTCGCAGTGGGCTTGCACTTGTGCTCGAGCAGTGCTCATGAAGCCGCTCAAAAAGAAAAATCTCAGTCGCATATAAAGGGATTCCCGATGCAGCACGGTGCCGAGAAGGATGGATCCGCCCTCCAGCTGGTACCAGTGAATTAGTCGAATGCCAGAAGCCTGGGCGACCAATGTCCGCCGTCAAACATGGCTTCCTGTGCACCTCTTCATGCAGTGGACTCGCTGCGGAGTCATCCAACTCATCACCGGAATAATGTTGGGGTGGCTCCAACAAATACGAAAGGACCACCAAGGTAGGTTGGACTCTTTATTCAGACAACTGCCCCAGAGCAGCCCAACTCCAGCCGCTCCGCCTCCAACTGCCCCTACTACATTCCGATTCCATTCTGAACTGCAACCCCTCGGGACCTATATCCTACACACGTGGGGGATTGCAGTATACAAATCACAACAATTTGAAATTGGTGGTAATCTGCTAATGTTTTGCAACTGCATTCCCGATCACAAAACATTCATACATACCAGTGTGACTCGGTATTAGGAAGGGACCCCCTTTATGCTCCCATTCCAAACAGCAACTTACAAACCCTATTTTGTGAGTTGGTAATAGGTTACCGACTCCCAAAATAGGGTTGGTACAAAGGAACATGCACTTTACCAAATGCGTCGTACATCTGGCCCCAAGTTTCTCACAAGGCAGAAAAAGCAAAAATGTAGTAGTTTTAGTGGGAACATTTTCCCTCCCCAGAATTCACTGCGCCTTTCTCAGGGAACATATTGTCTGCCTATCCCAGACCCTGACAGGCCAACCTAAGCCACCCATCTCTAGAAGGATTGGTAAACCCTAGGGTGGGCGGGTGGGTGTAACTGACAGTAGCAGTTTGCCTTCAGTTATACCAAGGAGCACTTATAGGGTTTCTGATAACTCAGCCTACTTCATTTATTCACCTGAGAAACACGGATGTCTGGCAGGTTTGAAAGGTTGTCAAGCGCGGAAATTGGATTTGGAACTCAAGCCGCATTCACAGACAGTAGACCACATTTAGGCAAAGGCACCTGAGAAATGCACACACTGTAAACACCGACTCCGCACCGTGGCCACTACTCAAATGAATAGGTTTGTAATATGTAAACTAAATCCTGGACAGTTAAACCTTTGAACCGTGAGAATATATTCAACCTGGAGAAAGCCTTGTGCGAATGATTGTGCTGCAAATTGGAGCTGGAAAGCTACTTACCTGTAACCCTGGTCCTCAAGTGTAGGCAGGTTCAGCAAAGCCCTCGGTGTGCAAGTATATGGCGTGTCCAATGCTGGCACTTACTCGATAAAACTGCGACGAGAAGCAGGTAAGAGCAGGATAGAGCTAAAGTAAACCCCCAATGCTCCAAGGGCACAATCACCTCTGTCTATCAGGGAATTCTGTCCTTTGTCAGCCTCTTCTGCCTTCACATGGTCGCTACTTCTGCGGCGGACGCCATCTTGAGAGCCGGGAGTCGTCGCACTCAGGCTGTATGAAGCGGACTTCTGACAAGTGATGCTGCAAAGGAAAGGATACCCATGTTAGGAGATCAGACACGCATCTGCCAAGGAACCTTTCGCACCACAGGGGCAACCAGCATCAAGAACTGCGACAGAGCGCAGGCAGCAAAGGTGTTTGTTCCGTGAAAGGCGGGATTACAGAAAGAGCACATTTAGGGTTTCAAGCCAATCCTACTTAAAATCTGCAGCGGCTGCAGACACAGCCCAATCCCTGAACCATGTTAGGTGGGGCTGCTGTTTTAGCAGCAGACTGACAATATGTAAGCTGCATCCAGTGTACAGAAATAAAATGGTTCTCTCCAGTCAGTCCTTCCTCCCTAGCACCAACACCAGGCGCTCTACAATGTTCATCTGATGTCAGGAGGAGTATGGAGGTTTATTGTGACGTCAATGGATTGCCCCTTTAAATCTGAGGACTCTTGCCCCTGGCAGGAGGACAGGACACTGGCATGAATTGTGAGGGACCCAGACTCTACCAGCAGGCCAGGGCTCACTGTCAATAAAACTGAGAGCCCCCTGAACCCCACAGCTGGTAGACCCAAGGAGGGACCTGGCTTAAGGAAGGAACACTGCCATTGCAAAAGAGAGTGAAGAAAATGGGCGGGGGAGAGAGTACAGGAAGAGGAGACAGAGGGAATGAACATGACTGAGTGCAAGAGGGAGTGAGCAGGAAAGAGAAGAGGTGGAAATAAATCAGAGAAGCTTCGAAGAGAGGTGAGGGAAAGGCATACGGTGGGGCTAAAGAGATTGGAAACGAAAGACTGAGAAGAGATCAAAGAACAAAGTGGCCGAGAAGTTGAAATGGACAAAGAGGGGGTGGGGGGTGGGGGAAGGAAAACAAATGGGAGAGACGAAGAGAAGAGGAGGAAGGTATACAGTATGAAAGAAGAATGATAAAAAGAGGAAGCATGCAAGAAAAAGAAGAGTCCAGAGGAAAGAAATGTAAAGAAGGAGGGATGCAGAAACTGAAAGAAGCTGCAGAGAAAGCAAAGACATACAGAAAAAGTGTAAAGACTGGAGAAGGAAGAAAGGAGGGGGATGGATAAGGACCACGAGGAGGAGGGAGAGAGCTTGTAAAGGACTGATGATTGGTGACAATGTGAGGAACAAAGGAGGAAAGAACAAGGGGAAGTGAAAAGGAAGAGATGAATGAAAAGCCTAAACATTAATAATAAGGTGAGAGGGGAAAGAGCTGGAGGGGGGACGGTGATGCATAGGGAGGAGAGGACTGTGGGTGCCCAGTGGACCCAGATGTGCACAGAGAGCCTCTCTCCTCCCATCTGTTCCCACAGCCGCCCCTGGGCACCAGTCCAGCTGATGCACTGGGCTTATCAGACTGTTTGTGAGAAGGCGGCCTCCCGGCAGTGGAGGGGAGGAGTGTCAGAAGATAGGGAGGGCAGACACTGCAGCAGGACATAGGGGGCCATCCTCAAGACATCTCAGGGTGCTCCTGAATATGGCACACAGTGCCAGGGCAACATACCAGTGCGAGGGCTCTAGGGCGGATTTAGGTCATGCCACCAAGTAGAAGGCCATCCCAGGCCATTCTACAATATAGCACCCAAGGCATCACCGTCTGTTCGAGAACATACTACCCAGTACCCAGCCAACACACACCATTCTAGAATATTGCAGAAGATGCCACACAACACTGGGGCTTCAAGACACCTAATGGCATCATATGCTGTTCTAGATTATGTTGCCCAGTACCAGGGAATCATGGGCTGTTCCAGATCATGCCACCCGGTACCAGGGCATCCCATACCACTCCTGGGTATTCCAGAATATGGCACATAGTGCCAGGACATCATAGGTGGTTATAAAACATGCCACCCAGTCCAAGGCCACCACAGACTCTTCTAGATTATGTCACACAACACCAGGGAATCCCATGCCATCTCATGACATCATCAGCTACTCCAGAACATGCCACAAGGTTCCAGGTCATTCCAAGCCAAGCCAGTCCAGTCAAAGCTGCCCTCGCTGTCTAGAACATGCCACTGAGTTCTGAGCCAAGGCCAGACTGCTGCCCCCACGTACCACAGTCCCTTCCAAGACTTCAGGATGCCACCGCCATGATCACAGGCCGGCTGAGCTCCCATGATGCTTTGATACCGCCATCTTGAAATACTCTTGGCGGCATCAAGGATTCTCTGCCACCAAGTTTGAGGGGCAGGAGATTGGAGACACCTCTAAGGCTACCATCAAAGCATTCCAGAGAACCCTGTACCAGCCCCGCCTATTGTAGCTACCCCGTTGTGGGGGCCCGTGCCCAGGGTTTCGATGGCAACATATGCTTCTCAGTGCGGGAGGCTCAACCAAGTGGAGGCTTCCGAAGTGAGGCTTTGGGAGTTTTGGGCTTTTTCTCCTTGTCATGTGTTCCAAGATGGGTCTGGTGGCTTGGTGGATTAATGCGTGCGAGAGATCGCAGGGAGGACTTACTAGCATGTCGCCATGGGAGGGCTCTTCTCGTGAAACGCGAACTCCTCCCTACCTTCAGGAAGCGCGGGACTGCCGAAAACTACAATACCCATGCCCCTCTCCTGTCTATCCACAGACGGAGGCCGAAGAGGACTCGGAAGTGGGCGGGGCTGACCCCGGAAGATCTGCCACATGCCCAATGAAAGGAGAGGATAGCAAGAAGGAGGCGTCTCAGACCAGCGGTGGAAAAGGAGGAAGTCGGCTGGAAGAGCGGACGAGAGAAGATGGACCCGGTACGCGGACGCCGGATCAAGAGACCAAGAACCAGGACGCTGAAAAAGAAGACGGCGACGACGCAGAACCCGAGGAGCAGTGGTGTGAGGAGTGGTGGTGTCCGCCGGAGGAGGCTGGGGAGCGGCCGCAGCTCAGGAGAGCTGCGGCGGAGCCGGTGAGTAAAAGCGTCCCAAGGGAGCAAGGGGTGGGTCTAAAGGGGGGGAAGTGACCGTGGGGAGCAATACGGGTAGGAATCTGGAAAGCTAGGGATTCGGCACTAAAGTTACCCCTAGGCTCTGACTACGCGACGCTTAAAGAGAACCACAGCGGGTCATTACCCACATAGCCAAGTACAACCAGGACACTACCTTTAATCAAGCACGGCTAACTGTTTATAGACACCTTGTGATAATTGCGTCAAGAGGCCCCATTGACGCACAGGACCATTGATTTAGTTTGGCTCTTTTGGCCCTCCCTCCCCCCCCCCCTCACAACCAATTAGACAGAAGAAACGGTGCAAGCACTTCGTGGTGTGGTGACGGGTCTAATCATCATAACACATAACTGACGGCTCCCTCTGTTTCTTTTCCTCCTATGAACCTCTGGGGAGACAGCCATAACAACGACGAGGAGGAGCCAGGAACATCGAATTCGGCATCCCCATTGGGCCCAGACAAGGCCGCCACGAGAGGAAAACCCGAAGGGACATTACCATCACGCTATACCTTTTCAGCCCAGGGCAATAAAAATCTTTCTTTTGGCAAATATATACAGCCTCCTCGTCTGCTTATCAGACCTGCCCTCCCACATGCGTCCACTGTATGGGCCTGTGTTTGACCTCATGGTCACTGGTTCAAATCCCAGAGGGTCCACTCAGCCTTTCATCCTTCTGAGGTCAATAACATGAGTACAATTGAGTTGGGTAACTATAAGGAATATGCTACTTACCAGTATGCATCTGTTCTTGGCATGTAGAGCTGCAGAGCCACACACTTAGGATAGTAGATCGCCATCTCGTGTTGGGTTGGGATGCTTGCAGGTTGTTGTTGTCTTCGGAAGAAGTCTTTATTCACAAGATAGGTGACTCCTCCCTTGGACGATAGTGCGCATGGGCATCCTCTCCATCCTCAAGATTGTTTTTCGCCATGATGGGAAATGATGGAGGTTGTAGAAAAGAGAGAGAGATGTCCATGTGTAATGTCTAAGTAAGACAATGCTGGAACAGATACAGGTCCCGGGGAGGTGGGTGGGCATGTGTGGCTCTGCAGCTCTACATGCCAAGAACAGATGCATACTGGTAAGTAGCATATTCCGTTCGAGGCATACGAGCTGCAGATCACACACTTAGGATAGACTATATAGCAGTATCTTCCCTAGCGGTGGTCACCTGCATTGGTTGCAGCAGTTTGAAATAAAGTTTTAAGGACAGCCTGACCCACAGAAGCTTGTTGCTTTGCTTGCAGTGTCTACTGCTGGCCCAAAGAGCTGTTCCTGGTTGAATGGCTGACTAAGTATGGTAGTTTGTACCTCTGGCTTAAAGCCTGAAATGCGTAGCCAGGCATGTTGTCGAAGGAGCACACTTGTGTTAATTGCTCTAGAGGCGGTGTCTGCGGCGTCAAGCGCACATTTAATTGTCGCATTTGAAATAAGTTTTCCCTCGTGGATAAGGTCATTTGCCTGGGTTTTATATTGCTCTGCCAGATGTTGTAACAGAGTCTCTAATTGGTCGTAGTGGGCCCTGTCATAGCGTGCTAGTAGGGCTTGGTGTTGGCAATACGCCAATGCTTAGCGGTTTGTGCGGCTACTCTTTTGCCCGAGGCTTCTAACAGTTTGGATTCTTTGTCGGGGGTGGTGCATCTCCTGTGGTTTGGGAGTTGGCGCGTTTTCTAGCGTTGGAAACGACCAGAGAATCCAAAGGGAGCTGCTCTTTGATGTAATTAAGATCTTCAGGGGCAGGCCTATATTTCTTTTCTATCCTTGGGTTAAGAACCCGGGCACGGACGGGGTCTTTAAATACCTCGGGCGTGTTTTATGACTCCTTTAATCATAGGCAGAATTTGTACAGACTTTTGAGATTGCTCAAAAGTATCTAATAGGAAGTCTTCCTTAGGTGCGTCGAAGTGCATCGCGACGCCATGGTAAAGTGCCGCTCTGTTTAATAATTGGCCAAACCCCAGGTGATCATCTGGAGGTGATGGTTTGGAGGGATATGGCTGAGGGTCAGGCATGTCTGGTAGAGGGAATGCCCAATCATCCAGTGGTGCGGTATCTGGATCCGTGAACGGATCATTAGGGTCACCCCCACCCCCTAGGTCATCATCATCCTGTGGAGGTGGTGTATGTGATGGAGAGGGGAAAGGCAAGGGTGGTGTAGGCAGAGGGGGTGGGGTAGAAGGTAGTATGGGAGAGGAAAGAGTCATAGGCGATGTTGCAGAGTCCTACTTGTTTATAGGAACTGGGGCAGGTGGTCCAGTTTCCGTTTTTTACATGGCACCGCGGTGACATGCCCAGTCTTTGGATTAATGTAGATCTTTTTCTGCCTTGGATCAATGAGATCTGGATGGAAAAGTTATTGTTCCTCAGGAACAGGTTTTGGCGCCAATTTTTTCAGTTCCGTTCGAGGTTTTGGTTGATCGGTGGAGTTTTTGGCTTTAGGAGGTGTATGAGAGTCCTTAGCCGGTGGTTTCGGTGCCGATGATGGTTTCGGAGCCGAAGTTGTATCCATAGGCTTGGGAACCGTCGGTGCCGGTTTATCTATTGGCCTTGGTGTTTTTGGGGCCGAAGGCGTCGGAGCCGATTTCGGTGCCGAGTGGTCTTTAGTCTTCGGTGCCGAAGGTGCCGGTGGAACAATGACATGCGGCTTGCTCGGTCCCGAGCTACCGGAAGGCTTATGTGTCTTCGGAGCCAAACCCGGAGGCGGGGCTTCTGAAGGATGTTTTCGGTCTCGACTAGGGCCAGCAGGCGAAGTCTTGACCAATGCCTTTGGTTTTGGAGGGGTTGGGGCAGGGGCAGTAGTACTCACACGTTGCCCAGGAGTAATGGGGTAGTCTGAGTCATCTGCTTCGGAGATGATTTGTAGATCCTCGGAATCTTCTTCCGGGACATCGGGGCCCTCATCAAAGATGTCCTCTGGTTCCGGAGCTGGTTTTTGTGCCATGATGTGGCGTCGAGCCCTTCCATCTCGAATGGTCTTTTTGGATCGAAATGATGCGCAGGCTGGACAGCTGGACTCGTGGTGTTCCGGTGATAGGCACAGGTTACAGACTTTGTGGTGGTCACTGTGCGGAAATTTTGCTCCACACTGAGGGCATTTTTTGAAAGGCATCCTTTCCATGTGCCGTAGGCCTCACGGCGTGGATAGGCCCAGCGGCCCGCGGCGACGTCCGGAATCGAGCCGATGAAATCGATGCGAGGATGAAGGTGCTTTGATGTTTTGTGGAAGTTTTTCGCTTCGAAAAGCTTGGAATTGAGATTTCCAACCGGAGCGGAAAAGTTGCATCCGAACCCAATGGCGGAAAAAAACAATCTAACGATGGAGTTTAAGCCCATGCGCACTGTCGTCCAAGGGAGGAGTCACCTCTCTCGTGACCAAAGACTTCTTCCGAAGACAACAACAACCTGCAAGCATCCGAGCCCAACACCAGATGGCGATCTACTATCCTAAGTGTGTGATCTGCAGCTCATATGCCTCGAACACATGTAATTCAGTGCCAAGATAACCTTCGCGGTGAACATGCGCATTACAAATACACATTATTATTTTATGTTCCATTCCTGTCAGGGTGAACTGCAGCTTTGTAGTAATCAAATAGTGACATGCACATTCAGCAGTATGTATGCTGTCAGAAAAAACCCTAAATAACTAATAAGGGCTATGAAAACTGCAGCATAGTTCCCAGGTTCAAATGAGACTGGGCTCAACGTGATAAATATTAGGACAAAGTCAGCTTCAAGGTCTGCTGTCCACTACCCACCCGGTACTGTCGCATCACACTGGTCCTACCCAAAGGAAACAGATATGTACAACAAAGGAATCTTAAGGATGGCCGTGTAGATGCAGCCTAAAGAGACGTCAAGGTCTACTGCAATAACCTTGGACTGCTCAGGGAGGTGGTACTGAAGTGTTATAGGTGCTCTTGATGTCTGGGCAACCGATTAGAGATGATGTTTATGGCTCGATTAAAGCAAAAATCAGCAAAGCCAAAAGTGAAAAGATTTTTGTGAAACGTTGAGGTAAAACAACGAGGAAACTAATTCAACATGGGATGATGATGGTGGACAAAAGGGAATAAAACTGGGAAATTACACTGATGCCAGAGGGAATCTGGGGCCATGTTTCGGTCATCAGGGAAATTCTTTTGACGGACTTCTGCAGGATGTCTTTAAACTTACAGAAAGGCTGTTAGGCAAGCAGGCAAATAGTAGACGAAGGCAACTACGTGGCATGCATGAGCAGTGGAAGCAGCACCCCAGCTGGGGCATGACAAGCCATGTCATGACAAAAAGGTTGGAGATCTGTTAGACTGCAAGAGATGCCTCAAGAACCTGACCCAGATTAAGTTGTGCCCAAGGCAAGAGGCTCAACACAGCATTTCCTTACCCATAGGTGTAATCCTCAGGTACAGGGTAGGGGATGTGAGTCCGGGGCATAAGGAAGAAGGTGCGAACCAGATGCCATATGCTGCAAGCTGAGATGCACACGAACATGGTCATCAAGGTGAGGCCTTGTTCAAACAGTACCTGCGGGGAGAGAGAGAGGAAAGGGGTTAGGACATTCTGCCCTTAAAGTAGTGGTACTGAGAAGTTCCACTTTTTTCAGAGCTACAAACATCACATTTTTCAAAAGAAAATTAGCCTCTTGGCTCTAAAAAAGTTTATTCGTTTTCTAACCTTATGAGGAGGAAGGCAGACACAAGGGAGAGTAGAAAGGGAGTTCAAATCCGAAAAGGCAAACATAATGTGGATCAGTCTTTCAGAAGCATGCCCACCGCTGAGACGAAGGACCACCTTTGTGTGCCTCTGTAAAGCTCTACCACCCTGCCCTTGTATGTTTTCTGGATAGTCCTGTGTTTTTCTTCCGTTGGGTTTGACCACCGAGTGCGGCCGCAGGAAGTATTCCATCTATTTACAGTGTATTTCCTTATCATAGCTCTGCTGATGACAAAAAAGTCCACTCTTTTTTATTGGGCACCAAGCGTCATGGCGAGTGGTGGTGGAGACAGACAGATTGTTCGTCAAAGCCACAGGCCTTTTTTGGTCTCGCTTACCTGACACTAAGCGGTTTGGTTGCAAAAGACCAACAGTGAACTTACAGCGAGTGCACAACCCAACCATTGCTTACCATTGGCTGGCCTCATTGTCACTCATTTTCTTCCTTCTTATTCACTAGCTTGCATTCCTTTCTTGTGTTTGTCCTTCCCCTGGGGCATAGCCACTTTACAATCCTTGATTGTCTGACTTGTATCCTTCAGCTGCTCATATTTTGGGAACTACTTTTTCATTCAGCACTCTAAGAGAATGCATGTGTTTTCTAGGTCTCTCTCATGTGCTACCAAGCTTTGGCACACACATTATTTTATAGAGCAAGGAAAGGGGCATCTGCCATAGTCTGAGTCCGACACAAAAGGTGTACTTAGCATGACATTTCTCCTCCTGGAGGCCCATAAATCTGCCTCCTGGGTTACTACTGAGAACAAAATAGCGTAACCATGTTGCAAGTAAATTTGGCCTTGGCAGGAGTTTTGCTTTACATTTGGACACTTCATTTTTTTTTTTCAAAATCTGTTCAGAGTTTATTTAATGAAAAGTTTTTAATAAACAAACCATATCATTTATTTATATTGAAAACATTGAATCTAATGTACAGTGTGGAGATGCCATAAGATGTGTTTGCTTCTCCTGCAGTATTTTGATTTTTTTCTTATAATTAATAAAAAAAAAATAAACTTTACAAACGAGCATTTGCAAAAACACAAAATTTGCATCAGTGCTTGCATTATAAAGGAGAAATGTGTTGGATTTGCAAATGCTTGTTACTTTTCCATCTGGAGCAAGTAGCTACCAACTTTACCCTGTAAAAGGCCTGTTGAGTCGCCATAAATGAGGCTCTTTTCTTTAATCATGTATCAAGGACGGCTGTAGCATGATTGGCAATGTGTAAGTTACAAACAGCCTGGAGAATGTTACTGTCCCTTGGACCACACATGATGTGCTGAAGAGAAAGGTAAAAATATCCACCTGAACCTGCATATAGCCACTCTCCTGTGTCCTTCCATGGCACGGATTAACTTGGGGAGTGGAGGAGGCGTCCAGGGCATTGCCTCTGTTCTATTAAAGCTCTCCTCTCCCAGTCACTTATCTCTTGTTTTTCGGTTGTCTCTCTTGGCAACAGAACAGCTTCACGTTAATGAGGAAATTTGTCCTGTTTCTTAACAACATAGCCGAATTGCATTTCATCTCCAAGAAGCTGCTGAAAAAGAAATTGAGACTTTGCTGAAACATGAGGTCATTGAGCGCTGTACTGGTCCGACGCCATGGATGTCGCCCATAGTGGTGGTACCTTAAAAGGACAGTGGAGGGTCTGTGTGAATTTTTGTTGACATTCATCAAGTAAACAAGGTGACTGAAAGAGAATGATATCCAGGTCTGTACATTGCTGCCAAGGTGAATGGCGGCAAAGTCTTTTCGTGCCTTGATCTGAACAAGCCGTATTGTCATCTCAAATTGGAAGAAAATTACAGGTATATTACTGCCTTTTAGACTCATGTTGGTTTGTTCAAATACAAAAAATTGGGTTTTGGAGTGGCCATAGCTGCCGAACTTTTACAAGATGTAATTCATCGCATTATACAGCCTGTCACACATGCTTTTAATTATAGGGATGATACACTAGTGTTTTGGGCACACAAAAAGAACATGATAGAGCTTTTACCTACGCATGCCATCTACTTGCTGATGCAGGTCTTACTTTGAATGCTAAAAAGTGTGAGTTTCACAAAACAAAATGAAAATTCTTTGGGCATATTTTCAAAGATGGGGGTAATGACTCCCGATCCAGACAAAGTTCAGGCTTAATCATTCACCCCTCCTCCATGAGATGTAGCCATGTTGCGTTCCTTTCAGGAGATGGCCAGTTACTGCTCCAGGTACATCCGTGACTTTGCCACTGCGAGTGCCCCATTGAGAGACTTGACAAAACTGAATGTTTCATTTCAATGGTCACTGGAGTGTGATCAAAGTTTCAAGACAATTCTACATGCAATTGAAAAATGCTACTTAAATGTCCTACATTGATCCGAAATTGCATACAGAGATTGTTGCGAATGCCAAGCCCAGTGGGTTTGGGCATGATTCCTGCTCCACATAGTGGACATGCAAACGCAGAAAGGTGCATTGTAGTGTATGCTAGCCAGAGTTTGTCACAGACTGAACCAGCTTATTCCCAACCTGAAGAAGTAAGCCTTGCTGTTGTGTGGTCTTGTGAAAACGTTCACGTGTTTCTGTATGGAAAACATGTTATGCATTTTACTGATCACCAAGCACTACTCACTATTTTTGTTAATCCAAAGGCCAAGATGGCCCCTCACATTGAGAGACAGGGGGTTACGACTGCAAGAGTATGACTACAATACTGTGCACTGGCCAGGGAAAGATCAAAACCCTGTCAACTACTTTCTCGAGTGCCCGTACAGTTTCAGGGTACACCTTCTAAAATGGCCGGGCCTATGTCAACTTAGTTGTGAGACCCAGTATGCCAGCTCCCATATCTGTGGAACAAATAAGTGCTGCTACCAATGCAGATAGAACTATGCTCGTACTCAAAGACATCATTACGCATCAATCCTAGAGAACACTCGCTCGATCTCTTGACACGGACAGTGAATATCAGAAATTCAAGAATGTGCGTGAGGAACTGTCATTTACACAAGAAGGGATTACTTTACAAGGGTCGAGAATGGTCATTGCTGAAAGTCTCAAACAACAACTCACCTAAGTGGCTCATGAGGGACATCATGAAATTGTCACCACTAAGTGAGCCCTTTGAGACCATGTTTGGTTTCCTAATCTTAATGAGTGAGTTGAAAGAGAGCTCCAAGTTTGTCTTTTATGTAACGATTTATCTCCAAAAACAACCCAGCGTCCTTTGAATATGTCAGGTCTTCCAAGATATGTCTGGAAAAAACCAACAGCTGACTCCTTTGAACCCCTCGACAAAGGCCATGATCCCATGGTAATTGTAGATGAGTACTCCTGGTTTTCTCTGGTGGAAGACCTTTCGTCCTCATTCATGATTGAGTAATTGAAAGACCAGAAGTCATATTTGCAACAACGGATTCATCTCACAAGTCAAGCAATAGGACTTATGCAGACAAGCATCAATGTGCTCAGGACACTACTTTTCAGAAAGGAGATCGTTTAGTTGTCAGACAGAGGCAAAAATAAAAATCTGATGCTCCATTCAATGCTGATCCCTAGCAAGTTGCAACTAATAAGGGGCACATGATGACTGTTCACCATCCTGGAAAGTCCACTAGAAGGGATTTTTCACATTTCAAGCACCTGCTTTGGAGTCTGTCGACTCCAGACATCAGGAGTGAGACTCTGTCATCAGAGGGCCAAGAGAGCCCAAGGACTATAGCTGTGTCGAGACCAGCAGTGCCTGCTGCAGTTGCTTCTCCTGTGTCTCCTCAACCTCACACTACAAGATCTGGAAGAGTGGTTTGAGCGCCTCGACGACTCATTGAGGAACTATGATGTATACATGTTTTGTTTGTTTAACAAAGAGAGAGATGTAGTGTCTTGAGTATTAACCCCTTCCCCGCTCATGACGGAACCGCTCCATCATGAGCCACGGTTGCCGTGTGCTCATGACGGAGCGGTTCCGTCATGCCACGACCGTTGGCGGCCGCTCCGCCCACGCGGCGCTGTTTCCCCGCCTGTGCGGGGGAACAACGCAACTGGGCGGAGTCATGACGGAACCACTCCGTCATGAGCACAGCTCAACCGTGGCTCATGACGGAGTGGCTCCGTCATGAGCACAGCGCCACCACGCTGCCCCCCCGCACCCCACAGCGCTGCGGTGGAATTCCCGCCGCAGCGAAGGGGTTAAAGAGAGATGGACCCTCCTGATCCTTAACGGACTCCGTAGTCTAGTGACGTGAGTGATTGGGTGTTGATAAAATTCATGACGCTGTACGTGCCAGTTAACGGTTACACTTTAGAGACTAAAGATGTGTAATACCAAGCTCCGCGTGTGGCATGATTCATTTACATGCTACCAGGCTGGGGAGGACACTACACCAAGGTCCTTCTTTTAGCATGTGAAGGATGTTCACGCGGAGATCTCTCCAGAAGACCTGATGTTCTCCAGAGTCAAGTGTCATCTTTACTTTGCCCAGCACGCCTTGCTGAATCCAGCTAAGACTCTTCAAGCTGAAGCTCTGGAAATGTGTTGTGACTCAGCAGTAGCAGGCTACCACGGCGGGAAATTAACCCTAGAATTTGTCTCCGATTCCTTCTGCTGGCCTCCTGTTGGTCAGGACATAGAGTGCTATGGCAGGTCCTGTCCTATCCGTGCATAAGCAGTTCATGAGCCCTTTGGGTTTCTTCAACTTTTGCCCATTCCTCCTCGTCCTTGGCACATCGTTTCCAATTACTTAATTGTGGACTTATCCCCATTAGGTGCAAAACATGTGATCAAGGACAAGTTACCCAACAAAAGTCCTTACTTGAGATCTTTACTCAACAAAAGTTCTTACTCAAGATCCTTACTAAACAAAAAGTACTTACTGAAGATCCTGACTCAACAAAAGTACTTACTCAAGATTCTTCCTCAACAAAAGTACTTACTGAAGATCCTGACTCAACAAAAGTACTTACTGAAGATCCTGACTCAACAAAAGTACTTACTCAAGATCCTTACTCAACAAAAGTACTTACTGAAGATCCTGACTCAACAAAAGTACTTACTCAAGATTCTTCCTCAACAAAAGTACTTACTGAAGATCCTGACTCAACAAAAGTACTTACTCAAGATCCTTACTCAACAAAAGTACTTACCCAAGAGCCTTACTCAACAAAAGTACTTACCCAAGAGCCTTACTCAGCAAAAGTCCTTACTCAACAATCTACAAAGCGGTTTGCACCTCACAGTGTAGGAAAGCACTATACAAATGCCAAAACAATGAGAGTATGGGGGTAGTTGTGTTGTTTGCAGCTGTAGGATGAACTCAAGGGTGACTGGAAGCAGGAGGGGGCAGGTTGGAGCTATGCTTTGGGATACGCAGGTATAATATGAACACACGGGCTGGAGGTAGGGCGGCAGGGACAGAATGGGGGTTGAGCTTACGGCAGCCATCGCACTCGGTCTCAGAATTTTAAGAAGAAAGGTAGAATGTGTTCTCTATTAATAGCAAGCGCCTCGGGCACGAGTTGGAACAGTAAACAAGAATAATGAGAAATTCTTAATTTGAAAGCAGGAGGCCGCGCCCTTAGTGAAATGAAATGGAAATACGTGTCTTCGCATTTTTAATGACATTGTTTTCAACCCTAACAACAAACACCACACCTTCTAGCACTGGGCCAGTACTGCTTCCGCCCCTCCAGGACAGCAGGGCTTTCAGTATCAGGAGACCAGTAACACAAGAGGTCACTGAACTACACCTGCTGCACCAGGGTTCGCTTGTAAACACACAGATGTAGCAGTCAGAAGCATGCAGTGCAACTAATGCCGGGCCAGTACTGCTTCTGCCCCTACAGAACAGCAGGGCTATCAGTACCGTGAGGTCCTTTGTGGGCTATTTACCCCCACAAAGACCAGTAACAAGAGGTCACTGAACTGCCCCGGTCACACCAGGGTTCACTTGTGAATACACAGATGAAGCAGTCAGAAGCATGCAGTGTGTTAGAATCTGGGTTCTCTGGTTGGCACAGGTAGGTACTTGTGTCAAGCAGGGAACCTTTCCTCCAGTCAGGGTAGGGGGGTACACTCCAACAATAACCCCTGCTTACCCTCTAGGTAGCTTGGCGCGAGCAGACAAGGCCTATCCCAGAGCGTTCAGGTTAAGCATTTGTGAATACACACACAGTAACCCAGTGACAACCTCACAAATGGACTCCACACTGGGATATAGAAAGATAATACTTTATATATGTAGTTTAGACTTAGCACAAGACCAGATAACGTAAAAACAGCCCACAATACTTATTAGACAAAGAGTTCTTGGTTTTAGCGTAGTTTTAAAGTTCTGTGCGCTTCGTTCCTTTCTGTACGCTTCGTACGCGGTAAAAACTGCTTGGGAACGGGTCTCACACGCACTGTAGGCGCTTCGGAATGAAGCGTACACCCTACAGTGCGAACAGGCACATTACCTTTACTTCGTGAGTTCGTCACGAATGTTGCGCTGACATCAAGTGCGATGTACGGTGCGTTGTCCTCCTGGTGCGATGCGTACTAGGGTACGTTAGACCTTGGGCGTGCAGGGCTTCAGGGGACGGTGCGTAGGTACGGTGCGTTCAAAGTTCGTCGCGGCGTTAGTGCCGTACCATGAGATCGGCCATCTTGATTCGAAGAGCTGGATACAAGCTAACAGTACGCTCCGCACAGGGGAGACGTACGCAACTACCTTACGCACCGCAGCCTTTCCAAAGCAGGGGAAAGGAGCGTACGCCGGCAGTACGGTTCGTAGGGGATTGTAGCAAGTACGGTTCGCAGTCCTTCCGTTACGGTGCGAGCTACGGCTCGTGGGAGCCTGTTAGTCGCGTTGCTCAGGCCGGACGATACCTTCCTTTGAGGTGCGAGCTACGGCTCATAGAGGGGCCTTAGTCACGTTGTTCGGGCCGGACAGCGGGATACCAGCTTTCAGGGGGTACGCTGCGATCAGCGAGACGTACTCAGCAGTTCGAGTCGAAGATGTGGGGAAAACGGTCCGTCTTCCAAGGCGATCTCACTGCGGTGAAGTCCACTGGTCCTGGGACTTTGTTCAGGGGGCAAGCTCGCTCACAAGCCCTTGGAGATCTCTCAGCACAAGTCAAATAAAAGTTCCTTGAGTCTTTTCTTCCTCTTCTTCAGCAGCAAGGCAACCACTGCAGGCCAATCCCCCAGGTCAGGGACAGTACTCCTCCATGCAGCTTTTCCAGTTCCTTCAGAGGTTTCTTCTTGGCAGGACAGGATCTAGTTTCTTAGGAGCAGGGCTCCTACATTTACACCACAAATCCTTTATTCTCTCAGGCCAGGGGGGCCCTTGCCTAGTTCAGTCCAGTTCTGGAGCACTTTGTTGATGGGATGCAGGCTTCTTGTTTCAGGGTGCAGGGCAGAGCCATCAGACGCTCCACAGAGGGCGGAGCCAGCATTGTGGTGGCAGAGCACAGTCCTATTCAGAGTCCAGGTGTACTCCTCCCACCCATCTACCTGTCAATCGTCCTATTCACCACTAGGCTACCTAGCCCTGCCCATCTGGGTTTCCCCGGCCCTGTCACTCACGCAAGCCAGACAGCAGATACACATCACGCAGAGGCGGGCTGAAATGGTTAGGCAAGCAAATGCCAACTTTCTAAAAGTGGCATTTGCAAACGCAGAATATTAAAATAAACCTTGCTAAAAGGTGTAACTTATTATTCTGAGTTCAGAATTCGATTTTCTACCATGTTCCCTGGGTCTGTTAGGATCATAGGATGTAACAATCTTAACCACCCATTCTGGCCTATGAGAACAGGGTAGCCTTACAATAGTGAAAAACGAAAATGGCTGTAATTCACTATTAGGACAGGCCACACACATCAGGGCTTGTCCTACCTTATGCTACAATGCACCCTGCCCTTGGGCCTACCATAGGGGTGACTAACACGAAGTTAAGGGAAGGTTTAGGGACTGGCAAGTGGGTGCACTTGCCAGTCAGCATGTCAGTACCAGACTGCACGCAGGTTCTGCAATGGCAGACCTAGACACATTTTACCAGGCCGCTTCTGTGGGTGGCACAACCAGTGCTGCAAGCCCACCAGCGGCATTTGTATTTACACCCCATGGCACTCCGGGTGCACTTTAATGGGGTCTGATAGTAAACCAAATAAGCCAATCAAGGAATCCAACCAACATATACATTTTACATAGGGAGAGCATATGCACTTTAGCACTGAACAGCAGTGGTAAAGTGCCCAGAGTCATAAAACAGCCAACAACAGGTCAGAAAAAATGCAGGAGGAAGGCAAAAAGTTTGGGGATGACCCTGCAAAAAGGGCCAAGTCCAACACAGTGCAACTAATGCCGGGCCAGTACTGCTTCTGCCCCTACAGAACAGCAGGACTTCCGGCATCACTGAGGTCCTCTGTCGGCTGTTCACCCCCTCAGGACACCAGTAACACAAGAGGCTCAAAAACTACACCTGTCATACCAGGGTTCACTAGCGAACACACAGATTTAGAACGGGAAGAAGCATGCAGTGAAACGAATGCCGGGCCAGTACTGCTTCTGCCCCCCAGAACAGCACGGCTATCAGTACCGTGAGGTCCTTTGTGGGCTATTCACCCCCACAGGAGACCAGTAGCAAGACATGGCTGAACTGCCCTCGACACATCAGGGTTCACTAGTGAACACACACTTTAGCACTGGCAGAAGCATGCAGGAGCAACAAGCCACCTTAGTAAATCCACAGTATTACCTTGATGAGCAGGAAGACGGCCGAGGATGAGTCGAAGGCCCCGTTGTAGAGGGTGATGATGGTGGACCTGTGCTGGCCGAAGAGGTTCCCAACCTGCAGAGGGAGTCAGAAGACTGAGGTCAGAGAGAAGGAAACGCCCAGCAGCACATTCTACAGCAAGTGCGTCACTCCGTCCACCACCACTTTAATTCCACCCGCTCTCCATCGCTGCGGGCACCTCTTAAACCCTTTCTCCACACCCCATGCAGCTCTCTATTCTTTCCGCCCCCCTACCCCTCCATGTGTCTACCAGTCTTCCAGACCTCTCTCTGCATCCGTCCATGTGCCTCTCCACCCCTCCAGGCCTCCTCATCCTCCCAGATCTCTCTCCATTTAGCTTCCATTCTTCCAGGCCTGCCTCTTTTCACCCCCATTCTTCTTCCATCACTCCAGCCTCACTCTTTTCCTCGAGGCTTCACTAGCTCCCTCTCTCCATCCTTCAGGACTATGGCTCTTCATTACTTCATGCCCCTGCATCACACTCTCTCTCTCTCTCTCACTCTCTCTCCGTCTCTCTCAGTCTCTCTCTTTCAGTCACTCTCTCTCTCTCTGTCTCTCTCTCCCTCTCTTTCAGTCACTCTCTCTCTCGCTCTCCCTCTCTCCATTTTGCAGTCCTAGACTAGTGTTCAATTAAATTTGCTAGAAAGCCAGTTCCTCTGAAATGGCTCGCATAAAAGAATCCAGGGCTCTGACGGGCAGTTTTTGTTGGGTGGGAGAGCGACTGTTTTTACGCCACTGCTGATTCAACCATTGCGTGCATCTTCAACGAGAGCGGACTGGACTTATCAGTATTAAAAACGCCTTAGCCACTACTTGAAGTAAGACTGCTCCCGTCCCAGAGCTACAGTAACAATACTGCAAAATGTTCTCTTTTTTCATGCTTGAAACCGTTAATAAAGAGATGTTAAAAAAAAAAAGTCTTAGCCACCGTGTGTGGTGCAAGACATGCACAAAAGTGATATTCTCCATGACCTGTTGGGGCTGTGGGTCAAGATTGGCGCACACCTAGTTACTAATTGAATCCTTTGAAAATAGAAGTGCACTGAAAATGGAGGTATGGTATGTAAACCATAACAATGCCCACTTTTCAATGAAGTATTAATAACCGATTTTAGATAGGAGCCCTTTCTGGACCTGCATCAGTTATGGGGCGAGACAAAGTGCAACTGAAAATATAGCTGTGCATGATGTGTGCGTGTGTTTTACGTATGTATTGTTGGTTGTGTTGCGACGTGTGTGCTATATGCTTAGTATTCAAGGCTTCTATGTGCTGTAATCGTGAGGGCTTATTCTTGTGGGTGTGGTCTGTCTTTATTAATATTTAGTGTGCTTAGTGTTGTGCTATACATTGAAGTCTGTGTGTCCTGCGTGTATGATTGCGCATGTAAACGCTGGTTGATGGGATCAGTTGTAAACCATTCGAGAGTAGCCGGTCTCGCAGGCTGCGTAGTGTGCTTCTCATTGGTTCCGTCTCTCGTGAGGTTGATGAGCTGGATGTGAAGCTTGCAGTGCTAACTGTTTTACAATAGATGCCAGGTCCCAAAATATTTACTTCCCAAGTCACTCTCAACTTTCCTGCTGCCAGGATTATGCAACATACAATGCACAATTGTACAATGTACTGCACCCTACTCATGTCCAAATAGGCTTGAACACAAGTACCAATAAATTGCAGACGGCAATTTTTTCTGAATCTGCAGAATTCCACATTTGTGCGATGTTGGTTTAAACTAGAGGTATTCTTTGTTTGATGTTTATTATATATTCAGGACTACAAATACCAGAATGCAAAGGAATACAGAAAAGCTGCTACAACAATCTACTAGAAACAGAATTCAATGGTAAAAAAAAAAATTATTTGTATTTCATAGGTTGACTTGAGCGCTCCGATAGGTTTTCAATACAGATGTCAATGCAACCCTGCAACTACCAGCTCCAGACAGGAAGCTGCTACCATATGACCACTTCCTGCTTCACGAGGGGTCAGGCTAAAAGGGGAGGGTGCCTGGGTGGTACTGGTACCACGGTCACTTCTCCATTCATGGAATAAAATGCGTACACGATGATGTCACTCACAATTAGCTGCAGCGTTGGTGGTTTATTTTGTTAAATATTTACAACTACTGAGCAGTGGCATAAGGCACAATGATGCAGAATGTGACGAAGGAATCCGGAGTATCCCAGATTGCACAGATAGTCATTGGTCTTGGGCTCAACGGGGGGCATCTCAACGGCTGGGCCCCCCTTACACTGCTGGGGCTGCTTAGGAGAGCAGAGTGGTTTCCCTGAGCGTATATCTACTGCTTATTCCATGCCATTGCACACATTCCACAATGCATGCCTTAGAGAGTGAGTGGTCCCCCTCCAAAACAAGGAACCCTGGGGGCCTCCGCTATGCCCCCGCTACTGAGCCATAGCAGGGTCACTGACAGCAGGATTCAAAAACCCTGGCTCTAAAATGACTTCCGGGCTCCGCTTCAGAGCTGCTGACATGCATCTCATATGCGCTGCCATCAGAAGGTCTGTGGTTCTCCTAAAACAAATCGCGGTGCAAGGCAGGTTTATTTCTGCATCCAGGAAAGGGAATGAGACAGCTGAGAAAGACTCTCCGGTTAGCATATTCCTGTGAACAGTGCCGTATTAGAGAATCCCCCGTCACCTTGCAAGGCTTCGGTGCCAGGCCGGGCACTGGGGGGTTCTGGGCATCATCATCGGACAAAGTTTCTTGGGTTTTAATGACACCTTCATCCAATGAGCAGGCATACCATGAGCAGGCACACCATGAGCAGGCACACCATGAGCAGGCACACCATGAGCAGGCACACCATGAGCAGGCACACCATGAGCAGGCACACCATGAGCAGGCATACCATGAGCAGGCACACCATGAGCAGGCACACCATGAGCAGGCACACCATGAGCAGGCACACCATGAGCAGGCACACCATGAGCAGGCATACCATGAGCAGGCACACCATGAGCAGGCACACCATGAGCAGGCACACCATGAGCAGGCACACCATGAGCAGGCACACCATGAGCAGGCACACCATGAGCAGGCACACCATGAGCAGGCACACCATGAGCAGGCATACCATGAGCAGGCATTCCATGAGCAGGCATACCATGAGCAGGCACACCATGAGCAGGCATACCATGAGCAGGCACACCATGAGCAGGCACACCATGAGCAGGCACACCATGAGCAGGCACACCATGAGCAGGCACACCATGAGCAGGCACACCATGAGCAGGCATACCATGAGCAGGCATACCATGAGCAGGCATACCATGAGCAGGCATACCATGAGCAGGCATACCATGAGCAGGCACACCATGAGCAGGCACACCATGAGCAGGCATACCATGAGCAGGCATACCATGAGCAGGCACACCATGAGCAGGCATACCATGAGCAGGCACACCATGAGCAGGCACACCATGAGCAGGCACAACATGAGCAGGCATACCATGAGCAGGCACACCATGAGCAGGCATACCATGAGCAGGCATACCATGAGCAGGCATACCATGAGCAGGCACACCATGAGCAGGCATACCATGAGCAGGCACACCATGAGCAGGCACACCATGAGCAGGCACACCATGAGCAGGCACACCATGAGCAGGCATACCATGAGCAGGCATACCATGAGCAGGCATACCATGAGCAGGCATACCATGAGCAGGCACACCATGAGCAGGCATACCATGAGCAGGCATACCATGAGCAGGCATACCATGAGCAGGCATACCATGAGCAGGCACACCATGAGCAGGCATACCATGAGCAGGCATACCATGAGCAGGCATACCATGAGCTGGGCAGCGATAGCCGTGCAAGTGGACGAATGACCATACGCAGCGACATGTTGGAATAGGAGATGTACCCAAGAAGTCACGCAAAGGTCTTTTCTCCAATAAATTCACATTCAACTGGAGGTTTTTGTCAAAGTGAAGACAGAAGAACTAAAGGCCCTTTTGCTTAAAAATGATTGAGTCAACAAAACGGGTAGGGTTTGTCTCTTAGTTTGGGAATAGAAAGACAGCCTTCTCGCCCACGTCCACCGCACAGAAACACACCTTCATATCTGGGGACACATGCGGACACAAATATGCGCCTCGTTTGGCACCTTGTGAGGGGTATGAACCACTGGATCACTACAATGCACAGCCTTCGCACCGCCAGTAGATCTGATGAGTGCTGGTGGCAGGCCATCATTTGTATTTCCTGAAGTGGCCATTGCTGTCCCTCCCCCTCCAGTGCGCGCCTCTAGCCACAAACTCTTATAGCTGCCCTCTCAAAAATACTCAAAGTTGTCTTTCATCGAGTTCACTCGACGCCGTAGCCCAATCCCGTAAACCCTGTTCTGCACACCAATAAAGACATTAGAACATGTATTTCTATGCGAAGGTAAGCGGCTGGAATGAGCAAACATTCGTTTCAAAGACTGAGGGCGGAGGGTCCTTCTTCAACGAGAAAAGGTCACGTCAGGTGGCTTCGTGTCTTCAGGATGGACTTGAGTGGCCATCGGGTTACAAACATGTTCACTGCGGCACGACAATAACCGACAATAACCTAGCGCACCCCCCAATGCTCTCATGAGAAGGCAAAATAGTTTCGTTTCCTCAGACGTGGCCTCCCTTCGAGGCCGGTGTCCTCTGTGAACAGTGTCGAGGCCGCGGGATCACAGAAGACCGGGCCTCTGCCTCCCTTCTCAGCCGCACGGTTGGACTGCGACAGAAAATAGGCTCGAAAAGCAAAACAAATGTTGACTTATTAGGGAATTAGATAGAAAACCGCAGAGTATAAATCCGATTAGTTTCGAGCCTGCAGACACACGCTGCGTGGATATTTTGCAAGATATGGGAGACGCGTGCATTTGTGCTTGCCGCAGGCAACGGCTGTGCTAATCAACTGTAAAAAAAGAAAAACAAATAGCCCTGCAGCTCACAAACAGCCAAAAATAACCAACCCACTGACCGGTCAGACCAGTCCTGCTGCTACTGGTACAGTGCCCCACAGGACAGACCCGCGCTGTCCAGCCCCATACACAAGCAACAGGCGCCCCGGGCTGAGTGTGAATAAACCAATGCTACTGTGAACACCGTGAATGCGTAGGATTGAATTTGGTGACCAACCTATAAAACTGAACGGAAACCTGACCTGATCTTCAACTGGATTCATGGCCAGTGTGTCTTGTGCGCCTCTGTCCCAAGAGGAGCTGCAGACGGAAGAGAAATGTTCCTGTTCTGCTCGGGGGTGGGGCGGATAGGGCCCGGGAGAAGTCTGCTTCCTCCCGCGGATAGGGCCCGGGAGAAGTCTGCTTCCTCCCGCGGATAGGGCCCGGGAGAACTCTGCTTCCTCCCGCGGATAGGGCCCGAGAGAAGCCTGCTTCCTCCCGCGGATAGGGCCCGGGAGAAGTCTGCTTCCTCCCGCGGATAGGGCCCGGGAGAAGTCTGCTTCCTCCCGCGGATAGGGCCCGGGAGAAGTCTGCTTCCTCCCGCGGATAGGGCCCGGGAGAAGTCTGCTTCCTCCCGCGGATAGGGCCCGGGAGAAGCCTGCTTGATAGGGCCCGGGAGAAGCCTGCTTCCTCCCGCGGATAGGGACCGGGAGAACTCTGCTTCCTCCCGCGGATAGGGCCCTAGAGAACTCTGCTTCCTCCCGCGGATAGGGCCCGGGAGAACTCTGCTTCCTCCCGCGGATAGGGCCCGGGAGAACTCTGCTTCCTCCCGCGGATAGGGCCCGGGAAAAGTCTGCCTCCTCCCGTGGATAGGACCCGGGAGAAGTCTGCTTCCTCCCGCGGATAGGGCCCTGGAGAAGTCTGCTTCTTGCCGCGGATAGGGCCCGAGAGAACTCTGCTTCCTCCCGCGGATAGGGCCCGAGAGAACTCTGCTTCCTCCCGCGGATAGGGCCCGGGAGAACTCTGCTTCCTCCCGCGGATAGGGCCCGGGAGAACTCTGCTTCCTCCCGCGGATAGGGCCCGAGAGAACTCTGCTTCCTCCCGCGGATAGGGCCCGGGAGAACTCTGCTTCCTCCCGCGGATAGGGCCCGGGAAAAGTCTGCCTCCTCCCGTGGATAGGACCCGGGAGAAGCCTGCTTTCTCCCGCCGATAGGACCCGGGAGAAGTCTGCTTCCTCCCGCGGATAGGGCCCTGGAGAAGTCTGCTTCCTCCCGCGGATAGGGCCCGGGAGAAGCCTGCTTCCTCCCGCGGATAGGACCCGGGAGAAGTCTGCTTCCTCCCGCGGATAGGGCCCGGGAGAAGTCTGCTTCTTGCCGCGGATAGGGCCCGAGAGAACTTTGCTTCCTCCCGCGGATAGGACCCGGGAGAAGTCTGCTTCCTCCCGCGGATAGGGCCCGGGACAAGCCTGCTTCCTCCCGCGGATAGGGCCCGGGACAAGCCTGCTTCCTCCCGCGGATAGGGCCCGGGACAAGCCTGCTTCCTCCCGCGGATAGGGCCCGGGAGAAGTCTGCATCCTGCCGCGGATAGGTTCCCGGGAGAAGTCTGCTTCCTCCCTCCACCCTCTGCAAAATGATTAGTGTTGCTGCTTTCCCATCCTAAAGCCTCTGGCCCTGGCTCTAGCAGCGCTTTCCCTGCAGGCATTTTCTCCCGCCTAAATCCTCAATAAAAACCAAAGGCTTCTGTGCAAAAACGGAGGCCCCGTTTCCCGGTTTTCTGTTTTTAGGACAGCTGCCTCTGAGGCGACCTCACTAGTCCCGTGAGCATTGCAACGCAAGCTTAGATTCTGAAAGCAATCTTTGACACGCTTGCAGTTGTGTTTAGGGGGGACAGGCATTTTTATGGGGGTGCTCGGCCCCCTCAGGCCCCCCGTAGCTGCAACCCTGCTTCCAACTCCCCTTGCCTCCCTCCATGCGTCCTTGTACCTCTATTCCATCATCTGCGATCTTCGGGGTGCACCTCTCCTCTTTGCTCCCACCCAGCACTCTCATGTCCCCCTTCACCCTTACATCTCTCCTACAGCCTCACAGTATTCAGTGCTCCACCTCCTGTGCACTTCCTCACCTTAGGTCTCCACCCCATGTCTCTTCTTGTCCCATTTCTCCAACGCCCACGCATCTCAAACGTCTCTCCTACCTCACATCTCTTGCACACTCTCTGCAGATAATACACCGCTCATGTCCTGGTACAGCGGCTTCCTCGCATCACTCATGCCCTCACCTATCCATCCCATGAGTCTTGTCCCCCCTCAGGTCTATCCTGCCCTCTCTAGCCTTTCCCTGACCCCTTCTATCACTCCTGTACTTTTCATGTTTAACCTGTTCCTTCCATGCTTTTCCTGTCCACTTGCATCTCTCGCCTGCCCTCTCAATGACTTCCCCACCTCCTTTCCCCCCACATGCCTCTCCAGTTCCCTCTACACTTCTCCTGTCCAATCGCACAGCTCCTACCCCCTGCATGGCTCTCTTGTCCCCTCCATGATGCTCCCCTCCTTTCTCCTATCCTGTCCCCCCACGTTGCTCCTGACCTCCACCCTCACGCTACACTGCTCCAGCCCCTCCCATAGCTCCAATCTGGCTCTCTTGTCCCCTCTGTACCTCTCCTGTCCCCCCTGTACCTCTCCTGTCCCCCCCGTACCTCTCCTGTCCCCCGTATCTCTCCTGTCCCCCGTACCTCTCTTGTCCCCCCTGCACCTCTCCTGTCCCCCCCCCTGCACCTCTCCTGTCCCCCCCGTACCTCTCCTGTCCCCCGTACCTCTCCTGTCCCCCGTACCTCTCTTGTCCCCCCTGCACCTCTCCTGTCCCCCCCCTGCACCTCTCCTGTCCCCCCTGTACCTCTCCTGTCCCGTAATGTCACTCATGCCTCCCCCCTGGCTTTCCTGCCACCATGGAATTTCTACCCTCTTGCTCCCCTCCCGTTTTCTTTTTGTCCCTTTTGAATGCCCTTTGCATGTCTGTGCCCTGCGCGTTCAATGACCGCCATGAGTGGATCACGGAGGACGGTGGGACATGTCCACACACCTGCATGTTCGTCATGATGAAAAGGATGCCTCCAATCGCCAGCAAGGAGAGGGCAGGGAACAG